>NC_141550.1:41085000-41385000 GCF_021556685.1 Rattus norvegicus
GGTATAAGAGCTGACATTGTGGCAGGAGCAGGAGGCAGCTAGTCACATCCCATCTGTAGACAGGTAGCAGAGAGATGAATGCTGGTGTTTAGTCCACTTGTCCTTTTAGTTTAGGATGGGATTCCAGCCATTAACACATCCTCTCTTCAGTTAAGTCCTCTGACTTGTCCGTGTTTGTTTCCATGATGGTTCTGAATTGAGTCCAGCTGACAATGAAGACAGATCTGCATCCCTGGCCTTTGGAGACCCTTTTCCCTGTATAATAGGACTACGCTATCATCTACTGAGAATACGAGGAAGGCATATATGATATGTGATAGACAGGAATGCACCAGAGAAAGCTGAATAGATTTATGTTGAGGTGGTTTCATCTCAGCAATAGGGGAGCCATGAGACCAGCCAGTGGAGTGCTGACTGAGGTTTGCTTATAAGTGCATGTGTTAAATCCTGACAACACCTTTCAGGATAAGCTCTAGGAAATGAATATAGTCATGTACTGACTCCTCATGTATTTTTCTCCTTAAATGGGAACTCCCAGGGTTTTCTCGTTGATGACACAATGATGCTGCATGCTGAATGCAGGACTGAGTCCCCCTTCCTTGGTCTCATTCTTTTCCTAGCTGTCTTGTTGGTTTGAGGTGTAGGAGTCCCATCTCAGACATCTCAGACTCTACATTTGACACAAGAATTTTCTGAGGTACCTTCTGGGCATCCATTTATCTAGATTTGAGGCTCCCTATTCTCTGAATATTTCAGGCAGGTGGAAAATTATTAAATATGGAAGACGTGGGGATCCCCAGGGTGGCATGTGCAGCTGCAATCTATTCACTTTTGTTTCTGTTTTGCTTTCTAATTAGGACATTGCACAGTCTATTCATTCTGCTGTTGACCAGGCATTCTACTTAGCTAATGCACAGTGCTGTTAAGGCCATTCTTGTATCTCTTCCTTTAGAGAACAATGGGCAGATATGTACCAGGATGCAAATAATTTGAATTCAGTCATTATGCCCACCACTTAACTCCAGAAAGAGGTCATTGCTTTTCTCTGGACTGTATATGTCAGTTTCCAGTCATGGTTCCCTCCCCACCACCATGTCATCTAATTATAAGGGTTTTCCCAATCCTTCTTTTGTTTTGATGATTGAAGTATGCTCTTAATTTGCTTTCCTATTGCTATGATCAAGTATAATGACCAAAAATGACTTAGGGGGAAACTTGGCCAAAGCAGGAACTCAAGGCAAAAACCTTGAGGAGATACTGCCTACTGCTGCCTGGCTCCCTGACTCATGGTCAGCTACCTTTCTCATACAGCCCAGAGCCACCTGCCTAGGGCTAGTATTGCCTATGGTAGACTGGGAGCTTCAACATCAATTACCAATGTAGAAGATAGTCTCCAGATATAGCCACAGGCCAGTCCGAGGGCAGCAGTCCTTCAACTCAGATATCTTCTTCCTTCTGTGTACATTAAGTTGACAGCCAAGATTAGTCTCTATGATGCATAATTTGACTGAGGTAATCCTATAAATCAACCTGGGAAGAATTCTCTACTTTTCTTTGCCTTTTGTTCTAGCCTCAGAACACTCTTTGCACCAAAGACTTTTCCTATCCCTCTGCTTCTTGCTTGTGTTGCACAGGTACCCCTCCCTACCCCCCTAACCCCCAGCTTCCCTGGGGATATCCTCCTAGCCTTGCAGATATTATCTTTTTTGAAAAATCCCTTTATTGAAAAGCTGTTGGCAGCCACCTTTCCTCCAGTAGTTTCTTTATACAGTTATCACTTAGCTAGCACGTGTTGTTATGTATTTCTATGTGACAAACCTCCAGAGTTAATGTCCCACAGGTCATACATCTCTAACTCGTAGTGATGCCTTCTTCATCCACATCTCTGGTAGTTGGCGTCAGCTAGCTGGTTGCTGGGAGACCTAGATGTGGCCCTTTGCTGTGGTCCTGGCTTCCTTCTAAAGCATCTGAGCTCTGTGGGTGAACCAGAGCCAGGCAAAAGCTAAACATGGTCTGTTCTAGCCTAGCCTCCAAGTCATGTGTCATCACTGAAGGGCACCTGTGGCTTTTCCATTTTTTGGTGATTATTAAGACCATTTAAGTTTTGTGCAAATATAAGTTTTTACTTCTGTAGGACAAATACCCAGGAGTAAGATTAACAGGTCACATGACTCATACACACTAAGATCAAGACAGAATCAAACTGTCTTCCCCACCGAGTGTGCTGTCTGTCCTTTCATGGGCTGAATTTGAGAGATCCACCTGTGCTGTATCTTGATCCACATTTGATAATTTTGGGGTGTGAAATCTTGCCATCCAATACATACCTGTATGTATGGGGGCGGTATTTTATTTTTATTTTAAATTGCATTCCTCTAATGACTAGTCATTTGAGCCTTCTTATATGCTTCTTTGATACATATATAAATGTACTAAAGTTGGTGAAATGTCCGTTTATATATTATAGATCTTATGCCCAGTTTTAAATTAGGGTGTTTGCTTCTGTGGGTGTTGAGGGTGTTGTGTGTATGTGTCTGTATGTGGTGTGTGGTATGTATGTGTCCAGGTGTGATTGCTCATGTGGACATGTGAACAGATCAATGGAGGATGTCTGGATGTCTTCCTCAGATTTACCTATTTTTTTATTTTATGAATAATTATATATATTTACATATATATATGATCTATCTGCATATAAAGCATGCATGGTTGTATTCCATTACAGATGGTTGTGAGCCAGCATGTGGTTGCTGGGAATTGAACTCAGGACCTCTGCTAAGAAGAGCAGCTAATGCTCTTAAACACTGAGCCATCTCTCCAGCCTCACTTCAGCTTTTGCTTTTTCTTTTTCTTTTTTTTTTTTTTTTTTTTTTTGAGACAGGATTTGTCTCAGTGAGCCTGAAGTTTGCTGTTCTGACTGAACTCACTTGTCAGTAGCTTCTGGAAACTATTTATCTGAACACTTGCAGCATATGTTACAGACATTTGCCACTTTGTCTGGCTTTTATGTGGTTTATGTGGGCTTGAACTCAGCATGCTCTTTACCCACTGAGCCATCTCCCCCTAACCCTGAGACTGCTTCTTACCACTCACTTTTCAGAGTTGTACCCTCCGGGGATCTAACATCCACTGTTGAAAATGTCCTTTACAATTATTTCCTCTCAGGATGTGGCTTACGTTTTCCTCCGCTAACACCAGCTATCGCAGAGTAAAAGCTTTTGATCCTGAGGAAGTCGAATTGAGTGTTCTCACTCATGAATCATGGTTTTGCCATCAGATCTCGAACGCTTCAGCTGAGTTACTCTAGTCTCTGTTTCCCATCCCATCTGCCTGCAATGTGAATTTCTCTGAATTCCCAGGTCTCCTATAGTGTGACAAACGTACACTGTCACATTCTCCCTTTGGTCCATGTGGCTCCTTTGCTGCATTACAGTTGATTTCTAACCCCTGGTTGCCTACGGGGCTGTACCAGGCAGTGATTGTCACAAGGCAGGAATTGGGTGCAATGTTCATTGTTAAGTTAAACCCTGTGATTCATGGATGGTGGCTGGCACTTACTGAATATATGAATGGAGGCAATGACTGGGCATAGTCAGCCTCCCATGCCTGCACACATCTGACCGTCATTATTTTAAGTATCCTGTTCCTTTCTTCCTGCCCAGTGCTCCCTTCCCATCTTGGAGCCCTGTGAACGCGTGCCCATGTGCTCCAGGTGGAATTACTTGGTTCCTGTGTTCTAAGGGTACTTTTAACATTCCCAGTATTTGGCATGGCTCCCAGCTGTTCTTATTCACGGCAGTATGGGAACGGGCAGGGAAACTCCCCTCAGCATGTAGTGTTCCAACCCAGTGCTTACTAAGCCAGAGCAATGCTTACTGTTTCAAGTAAGATCCATGACTGTTTTCTTCTAATTGGTTTCTATTATTTGTTTATTTGTTTGTTTGTTTGTTTGACGTAGGCCTAGGACTTGGCACTAAATGACCTCTTCTAGTCAAAGATGACCTTGCCCTGCCTCCTGCCTCTACTTCCCTAGCAGTGTGACTACAGGTTTGAGTCACTATGCCTGGGTTTTAATCTTAACTTAAAAAATGACATTAATTCTGGGCAAGTTAATAAAGAGATGCATAAACTGAGAACATGGCAGATGGGGCCTGTAGATGAGCCTGCTCGTTTCTCTGCATTGTTTATCTGGGATGCCTGTGAGCAAGCATCTCATCTTCTTATGCGTGTCTGATGAGCTTTCACATGGTACTTCAAAAACCAGGTAAAGCCGCAATTTTGTGGCAAAAACTCTTAGGAACCAAAACCAGATTATAGCAGTGACATCTGCTTGCTTTGTCTGTCTGTCTGTCTGTCTGTCTGTTACCTATCTAAGTCAAGTTATTAAATCATCTTAGGTGTTCATTTATTGAAGACTGGGTACAGAAAAGATGGGTTATTCCCACAATGTAATTTTATTCAGCCACAAAGAGAAAACTAAATCACATCATATGTAGGAAAATGGATGGAATTGTACAGTTCACCATATTAAGTGAAGTGAGTCAGAGTCAGGAAGACAAGCGTCATGTATTCCACCCCGTGGAAGCTGAGTTCAGGGGGCGGAATTGGGGTAAGAACAACATTAAAGGTGGAACTAGCTCTACCTGGAGGAGGAAGCTGGTCAGAAAGGGGGGTGGGGTGCACATAAGAAGTACCGGGAGGTCAGGTGAATATGATAGTGAAAATGTAGTATATGCTTATGTAATATGTCATAGTGCGATATAGTTTGTATGACTAATATGTTTCCTTGAAAGGGGGACCATTTTAATAAAGAGCGAGTCTCATTCTCTCTGTGCAGTCTCACCTCATGTCTCTGGATCACAATCCCTGTGCCTGTCAAATATAAGCCACACCTCTTGGTGTGTTTGCAGGTTCAACTGAGGTGCTTCGTGTGAAGCACCCAAGATCAGTTGGATTCTCAGCTCTTTCCACCTTCTGCCTGTCTTTGCTGTTTCAGAAAAAAACGACAGCATCTGTGTCTTATCATGGATGAAACTAAAATTGGAACTTAGATTTCAAAGACTTACAGTCTGAGGTTGTAGAAGTCGGATGCTGAAGCAGTGAGTCTGAGAGAGCTAAGTGCTACGTGGAGAGGCATGCCCTATGTTGGTGTTGGGAGTGGGGACACCAGGAAGACATAGGAGAGGAGATGGGTAGTGAAGGCATCAAAGGCCATGGGAACTTTCAGAACACTGCCCAGCCTTGAGGGGTAATTCTGCCCATGCAATCCCATGCTGTGGTAGATGATTTCAGGAACTGTCAGCTTTTTGTTTGGAGTAGGAGAGAGGGATGTGTGGTAGGCGGTCAATGGCTGGAAAAGTGGTGTAGAGGCAGGGAATTCACATGCAAAGCCTTACCCCATAGCTTATGAAAATATGAGCTCTTGTGGTTGGGAATTTAGCTCAGTGGTAGAGCACTTGCCTAGCAAGCGCAAGGCCCTGGGTTTGGTCCTCAGCTCCAGAAAAAAAAAAAGGAAAAGAAGAAGAAGAAGAAGAAGGAGGAGGAGGAGAAGGAGGAAGAGGAGGAGGAAGAGGAGGAGGAGGAGGAGGAGAAAAAGAAAAAGAAAATACGAGCTCTTGTGAAGCACAGGGATAGTCACACCTGCTCCATCTCATGGGTGGGATCGCTGCTAGGAAGGGGAAAACTACCAAATGGTTACAGGATGCTTGCTGAGCACTGAAAGTCTGTTTGATGCACTACTGTTGGAGTGTATAGGGCATTATCTTTGCTTGGGGAACAACCTCTCAGAGACTGTATGAGATTATTGATGTTTATGAATCTATGAAGAGGTCTATAAAGAACGAGGCTCATCAGTGTAATGATAGGCATGATGTCTTTCTGAATGAGGACATTCTTCAGATAAATGCTAGCATTAGCTTCTTTTCTTAATGCAAATGCTGGTGGTAATTTGCTTTAATTTTGGGGAATTCTACTTGTATTGTGCTCTGTGAAAATCTGATGCTGAGAATTGAATTATTTACTATTAAAATAGTTCGGAGGGTCAAGAACTATAATGATTCAGTGGGTAAAAGTGCTTGCTGCATAAACCTGGCAACCAGGTTCAGTCCTTGTGACAAGGCCTCCCCACGTAAGCAGATATGGTGGCATTCATCTATAATCTCAGCACTTCACAGTGAGTGGGAGGCAGATTCACAGAAATAAGAGAATTGCCTGAAAACTCTCAGGTCAACTGGTCTGGAGAATACAACAGAGAAACAAGAGAAATTTCATCTCAACAAGGGGAAACCCAAGAGGCTACTCTTGCGAGTTACCCTCTGAATTACACGCATAAATCATGGCATACGTGTCCATGCACACACACATAAAGTGAATAAAAATAATGCCTTCATTTCTTTGTTTTGCTCTTCAAGACAGGATCTCATATATTCTAGGCTGTCTTGAGTTTATCTGTCTACTAAGGCTGACCTTGAACTTCTGATCTTCCAGCTGCCATCTTCCAAAAGTGCTAGGTTGACAGGCATGGCCCACCTTACTAACCTGAAAATGCAATGTCACTGTAGCTCTTTTCCAGGACCATGCTCATGTCCCTCCTTAATTTTGGTTCTAGAGACCTGATTCCCATCATCGCTGCCCTGGAATATAACCAATGGTTCACCAAACTGTCCTCCAAGGATCTCAAGCTGGTAAGTAACCAATGATGCACTCAGTATTGCCCAGCCTTGCTGAACTGCAGAAACCTGATCATCATCTGAAAGATTTTATTTTGTTACCGAGCAATTTATTTCTTGAGGAAATCTTATTCCTAGGAATGATAAGGATAATATTGTGTGAAGCTTGTAAAGTGAAAGCTTCAGAGACATTCACCCTCCTGTTTCAGTGCCTTGGGTAGTTTTAGATCAGAAAAGCACATTTAGTATTGCCTTCTGTGCACACTCATTCAGTTACATTTGCACAGCTGCAAACAGCTAGTTTTATAGCCCAGTCTTCCCTTTATCACCACCAGGTCTCCCATGAGAAGAATGTCAGGAAATACCAACAGGTAGAGTTGGTCTGATTGAATTATAAAAGTTAATGTTTTTTCTGTAGATGGTCTGGTTTTGGGTAGAGAGGGGAACTATATAGAGACACAATAAAAATCAAGGTGAAATCTGTTGGTTTTTATATTAAATAGAACAGCCAAACATTTGGTCTGTCTGGTAGTTCAGATTGTTGGGAACTTGACACATTCAATGCTGCCATATGGAAGGATACATATCCACAAGTTAGTGGTTTTCAAATACTCCATTTAGGGTAAGAAACAATTTATTGTTTACAGAGTAGTGGAATCAGAGGGGAGGTGTTAGATTTTCATAATAAACACATTGGACTGAGAGAGACCTTTGTCCAATGGAGGCTTTTGAACAGGCTACTTGGGTGTCTGAATTGGCCTAGAATACGTATGACTTAAAGTATCCTGGGTGCAAAAATGGACTGAACTCATTTGGGGGCCCTTAGGAGTCATGATAGCATAGGAAGTGGGAGTCAGAAACCTGAGTTTCTTACCATGACTGTGGGAATGGAGATGTTATCTAACCTTCCTGGATCCCATCTTCTGTACCTGTTATTGTGAGATAGTTGTAGTCCTGTTCATCTCTGTCCTGTGTTTAGCATAGTGACTGGGTATTGTAGCTCCTTGCAGAAGTAGCTGCATGGTAAAAATTTGCTTCATAAACATAGAATAAAATCAATGAATAAATGGATGAGAGAACCCAACCATGAAACTGATCTGCTCTCATTGGGCAGTGGATCACAGTGGAAATGAGGGGGAGGAGGAGGAGGGGGAGGAGAAGGAGGAGGAGGAAGAAGAGGAGGAAGAGGAAGAAGAGGAAGAGGAGGGGCAGTTGTTTTTGTTGTTCCAGTCTCTGACTATCCAGGCATTTCACAACTATTGACTCATAGGATAGTCAGCATCACCACTGGTGAAGAAGTCGAGAAACAAACTGATCTGAGACTGGGTCTGATGGGAATGAACCCAACTAAGTAGCCATGGTGTTTACATATGTGGTGGGCTGTGCCAGCAGAATAGAGTAGGGCTGTCCTCCATGAATGAGCAACATGGTAGACAACCTGGAAATGGGAGCCTCCGGTTTGCTGGGTGGGAGGAACCATCTCAAGGACTTAACCTGCAGAGGGTGCGAGATGTTGGAGGAATAAGAAGGAATCCTCCGGCTAGAACAATAGACTCTTGCCAAGACACATTTTTTTTTCTGCCCATTTAAACCTTCATACAAGCTTAAGGTTTTCAGATGGGTCCCTGAGAAGGTTCTCAAAAAGCTTTATATAGGCAATTCTTAGATTTTCCCCAACTCCCCAGTATAGAAAGGTGTTGGCGTCTCACCATTGTTCTTCCCTGGCATCGTTTTCCTCTAGCCAACTTAGTGTTTAGAATATAAGTAATTCCTGGGAATTGTTTCCTGGGAAAACAAAGAATGAAAGGTCTTAAATACTTTCTGAAATATCATGGGATAGCAGGAGGTAGAGTGGCAGGGTTTGAGGACAACTCTTACTGCTCTTCCATTGACTGAATGCATCTGTATTTGTGTCTATGATGCTGGCCATGCTGGGCAAGCACATCATCACTGAATTGCATCCCCTGTCTTGACATGTGTTTAGCTTTAAACATTTGATATATTGAGATGAAACGTGGCCTTTGTGAATATTACTATGAAGCTTCTGAACAGAAAAGATACTTGAAACATCATGGAAGAGGGGGTGGGAACAATGTAAGAGCCGGAGAATGGGAGTTCTGTGAAGTGCCATCATCTACACGACTGTGGTGGTCATGAGCTCATTGCCACCCTGGTTAACTGCACAAGATCAAGCCAACAAGATCAGTCAGCATTGCAGCAGGCACTAGTAAGTGGTCGAGGTGGATTACCAAAAAGAAAGGGGGCAGGAGAGAAGGAAAGCAAAAGAAAAGAAATAGTTTGCCATCACCCAAAGCTAAGTAAAAAAGGAAATGCTACACTTTCCTGCTACAGTGTGAGAACTTTCTAAGGATGGGCCTACTTGAAAGAACAGCCAATGTGTAGAAGTGTGTTGGAGACTTTGTAGCATGTATGAAGTTCATGACCACAGTAAGTTCCCTGAAGCTGCACGAACTCTCACCATTTCTGAGATAATTCTCCCAGTCCAGTAAAAGCCTCCTTTTTCAAAGTGCATCATGACAGATGTGACTGACATGCTCTGGGCTGATATCATGAGCACAATTAGCAGCCACAGTCCCAGTCTGTATTATATGCACATAGTCCAGGCCTGCTTACATCTCCTTCATGCTGGGATTGTATGTGTGAGCCACAGTGTCCATCGACTCCCAGGTACACAGTATGCAGTGAGGGCCGTCTGTCTGTGCGTTGTTTATTATGTAAATAGTTGTAGAATTGGAGTCTGCTCAGCTTGCTTTTCTAACTCCAAGAGGTCAAGGTTTGCTGCATCAATGATGTGGCTGTGCCGGAAGTGCATTTATTTCTTTGTTTTTGTTCTGGGCTTCCATGTTTATTTTACTTTTTTGCTAATTCTCTTGTTATTTTTCCCCTGTAAGCATGATTGCTTTTTTTCTTTCTTGTCAATCCACTGGGATGAATCAAAGCCCAGCAATGGTCTGACACAGGCTTTCTACACTGGATCAAATGAAGCAGCACGTAAGAGAGATACGAGCTGCACAGTGGGACAGCATTTTACAGCATTACTCCCTCTCCTCTGACTCTTACATTCTTTCCAACCCCTCTTCCATGATGCTTCAACCATTTTTCTTTCATGAAGTTTTGTGGTATAATATTCACAAAGGCCAGATTTTATTTCAAAGCTTAAATGTTTAAAGAGAAGCTAAATATAAGCCTAGAATGCTGCTGTACTCAGATGAACTATTGTGATCCTGTACGATGAATGTAGTAGACAAGATAACTGTTACGGTTATGTATTCTACTTCATGTCTAGGTTTGTGTATGCACGACTTTAAAAATGTCACCACTGTACATTCTCAGAAAAGATTGCTCATAACCACCTGCAGCTCCAAGTCTAGGGCTATCCTATATCTCTGGCCTCTGTGGGTACCTGAACTCATATGCACAGACTTACACATTCATACATATATGTGATTTACAATAAACTTTTAAAAATTACTATTAACATGGTACATTTACTTAGTTCTTTGCCATTTTCCCCTTTCACCTACTTTAGTAAGTCCTCCAGAACAACCATACTGTGATGGGGCTGGTCCCTGTTGAAGTTCAAAACACTCTTTCCCTTACTGTTCTTATTTGTAATAGAGAATGATGTAGAGCTATTGGTTTGGTGATGACATATGCATGTAGGATGTAGCCCTCGGTGCCTATAACACAGTGAAAACTGTAACAAGACCCTCAATGTTATCACTATCACTTAAGTCCTTAGGTCTCCATCTGGGACATCTATCATTGCCTTGGGAAGGCCTTTTGCTTTTCTGAAGAAAGGGTGAGAGGGACTTAGGCAGACTTGCAGCACTGCCAAAGCACTGCCTTTGTAACTGCACCATATATTTTATCTTATTCCACTCAGACTGTCTACTACAATACCATAGATGGGATAGCTTGTACAACAGAAGTTTGTTACCCAACAGTTGCAGATGTCAGGGAGTTCACAGTTCACACCTGTTCTATATGTGATGATATCCACTTTCTGGTGTGTAAATGGCTCTATTAGATGTGTCTTTATGTGGTAGGAGGGTCAAAGTAACTCTCTGGGACTCTTGTTTCAGTGCATTGACGCCATTTTTGAGTGTTTGCACCCCTAAGACAAAGTCTCCTTCCAAACATACCTGCTGATATCATCACATTGTTGGATATGTTTCAGTGTGAACGAGGGAATGGGGTTTGGCACCAGTTCAGACCACAGCATTCTGGTTTCTTCCCTGAAGAGTAGTACACTCGGAGACTCAGTTTGTGTGGTGGTGTTCCAAGGTCTTGCATAGTGGGGATGTCCTCTGCCAGTTCTTGAGTGAATGTGTGCATCTACTCAGGTCTCTGTGTTGCATAGATTTAGAACACTCAAGTGAAATGTTTTTTTACAAGAGTTACAGGATGTTCAATAAGCATTTTCTGTTACAGTCCACGGATGTCTGTGAACAGATCTTGAGGGTGGTGAGTAGGTCCAATCTACTGGAAGAGTTGGTGTTGGAAAATGCTGGACTCAGAACGTGAGTATTTTCTTGAATATGAGAATGTGTTGCTTTAAATATAATGCCATTTGCTTTTGTAATTAGTACACAATCTTTTAAAGAGTTGAGGTGCACATATAATAGTATTTTTTCCTTCTGAAAAAAGAAATAAGCGAAATAAACAAAAATCTTTTACTCTGAATTATAGTAACAAAATATACAACTGAAGCAACTTAGGGGAAGAGGGGTTTGTTTAGACTCAGCATAGATGCAGGTGCAGTGTCTCATGGATTCTGGCACGGAAGGCATGGTGCTGTTGGGCACATGTGGCTGGTTATATACCTTCAGGGGTCAGGAAGCAAGACAAAAACTAGGCTAGAACCCTGCATCCTCAAATCTATGGCTCTGTGTTGGCAGGCTAAGCTTCAATTGCAAAATTCTTCAACCTCTCTAAACAGCACTGCCAGCTAGGTCTGGGGGCATATATTAAGATCCATGAGCCCACGAGGTAAATTTCACACTCAAATCACAACACAAATCAACCAACCAGCCCATGATACCACCATTATCAGTCTTAGTTAGGGTTTTGCTGCTGTGAACAGACACCATGACCAAGGCAACTCTTACAAGAACATTTAATTGGGGGCTGGCTGGGCTGAGCATATACAAACCATTAACTCCAGAAAGCCAAAAATTTGATAACGTATTCTGCTCCTGGGTTGCAGGACATTCTGAACGCCAATAGTATAGTGGTCAAGTGTATGGAGCATAGTAAAATGTCTCATGCTTCAAGCAGGGTGTTGAGAAGTTCTACATCTCCGCGTCTTTATCTTTGAAATGGGGATAGTAACTGAGGATGCAAGATTAGGCAAATTGATGTGTGCTTAGTACTTTAAAAAGTACCTTTCTCTGCAGATGCCTGTGCAGTCTACTACCATAGTTGTGAGTTCTGTACACCAATCAGTTTTAGTCATTTCTCCCATCTTTACCAATGGTTTAATATCATCCCTGAGTTTTACTTTGAATAGCATGAGTTAGAATTTATTAGAACAAAGGCTTTCTTGTTGTTAATGAGCAAGGCAGGTATTGTGTAATCCTAGCACTTAGTGTGCTATTTCAGGTTATAATATAACTAATACAGTGATTTTTTTCTTTCTTTTTGTGTAAAATAGAGTGCTAGCAATAGTGGTCTTCAATTAATGCAGTTTTACAAATACGAGTGTTACAGGAAATGAGAAGTAAAATACAGGGAAGAGCCTATTAAAATTTTCAAGAAAGCGGATTTACTGTGAAAAAGAAAACAAAAATAAATCAGGCCGAGTTCAGTGGTTCTGTCAGCAGTGTTCAACAGTGTGTCTAGAACTGAGTGTGTTACTAAACAGCCCGGGGGGACAGAGAGACCACTGGTGGTGGGGAGAGGAGCACAGTAGTTAATGATACAGCTCTTCTTACTTGGGAAGGCATAGTGGCCAGAGCATGAAGTGGCTGCTCATACTTCTGTGCTCGGGAAGCAAACAGCCCACAGAAGTGTGGCTCAGCTTTAAACCTACAAGGCCCATTCCCAGGGAGCACCTTTATTCAATGAGGTTTCCACCTCTTAAGCATTTTCCACAACCTTCTACAGTAGGATCAGTAGATGAAGGCAAAATGAACCAGTGGGAGATTTTTCATAGGTAAGCCAAGGGGAAAATGATGTATTTTTAGGTTTCATTTCATTTTAATTCTTAAATGTTGTATCTGAAAAATTTGCATTCTGTCTGTCACTCATGCCATTGGTGTTTACTTGCAGAGATTTTGCACAGAAATTGGCCAGTGCTCTAGCACATAATCCTAACTCAGGACTTCACACAATCAACCTTGCTGGGAACCCGCTGGAGGATCGAGGTACTCCATCATACATCTGACCATGGATACCAGAGATGTAGGATAGCCCTAGTCTATGCGGGGCTGGGGAGTAATGCTAACTTCAGTTAAGTCACCCGGAGCCCTGGCCACACCTACCCAGGGTCTTCTACATGTACCTGAAGTCCTCTCCACACCACCTTCCACTCAAACACTAAGAGTCCTCCCCACATGCACCTAGAACCTTCTTTGCACCCACCCAGAGTCCTCTCCATATTTACCAGGAATGCTCCCTCACCCAGGTGGAGTTCTACACCCACACTCAACCTAAGTCCTCCTCGAATCACTGGTCAACAGTAAACTAACTTCCTTTGGGCTGTAGGACTAAGGATCCCTGGGATTTTGCTCACTATTGGTGGAGACCGCTGCCAGATCTGATAGGCAGCTTGGTTTGTACTCCCACCTCTCACACGGTTGTTGGCGATGCAGAGCCAGAACTTATATCCCAGAATTGGGTGAGCCATTTAATACATACCCGCCTGGACCTTTATTAGTTTATGCTTTGTAGCCTAGCCTGGTCTCAGATTTGTATTTTTGTACCTCTGCCCCATAGGCTCGGAGAGTCTAGGCATGTGACTTTATACAAATCCCTACTTCCTTTGTAGATGTTGAGTATAGAGCCTGTGCATGCTGTACTGCTGAGTGCCACTCCCAGCCTATGGTTGCTTTGTAGATGAACTTAGAGTTCATTAATTTAACAATCACATGGTAAACCCCTCCGTCTTGCTCTGCAGGAAGCATTTAAGAGGAGGCCAGTTTAGATCTGTACCCACCTCACACACACCTTTTAACACTTTCTAAGACTTGAGTGTGTGCTTATGGTGAGCTTGGAGGACCTGGTTGGTAAGGAGAATGGTTCATGATGCATATCTGCATCTAGGGCTGGGGTATGGCAGGTTTACCTAGCATGCGTGAAGCCCTGGGAACAATCCCCACCCCTACAAAATGAAAAGGGAAATCAAAGGAAAGTGTTCATAAGTAGTGAAGGCAGTGCCTGCAGTTGATACAGGAAGGGAAGCTTCTGACTGAATCTCCATCTTCTTCTCAACATTGATGGATGGGGTTGGAGTAGGAATCACTCTACCTCTGGAGGGAACATTTTGTTTTCATTTGCTGTTGGAAATGTTTTCCAGCCTTGTTGAATAGGGCCTTTCATCTTTCTTTGTTAGGTATTTGATGAGGATTAATTATTCAGCTGAGCTGAGACCACGGAGGCAGCTTCGCTTTTTGTACTTTGTGACTGGGATGCTGCCTTGTGTGTAAAGTGATTCCCTTGTAGTATTCACACAGAACCTCAGGGGTAACTTCTGTCATCTAAAGTAGGGAATGTGAAGGAAGGTGGAAGCTGAATCCAAAACTAGGTCTCGTGGCAAGCAGCCTAAGAATGAGCCCAGACTGAAAATAAAGACACGGGGCTGGAGTGCGGAGTTCCTGGGGTGTCGTCATTTCTGTAGGAAAAACAGCCTTTCTCTCTACTGGCTCTGTTAGAAGTGGCAGAGTGGTTGAATGAGACGAAGACAAAACTGGACGTAGACTCAGGGTGGCTATATTGGGTTTATTTGTCAGATGTAGGGATGTGGTTGCATTTAGTGGCTAACAGGGCAGAGTCAGTACAGGGAAGCAGTCAGGTCCCTAAGGAGGTGAACTCCAGAAGACAGGCTGGCAAGGCACTGTTAATCATTAGGGAAATGTAAATTAAAGGCACAATGAGTTACTGTTTCATAGCTGTCATCTGGCTGTGATAAAAGTAAGCGTATTTGAGGGTCTGAGGAAAGGAAAATGCTGCTATTGCTGGTGGGAATGGAGAGGGATGCAGCCATTGGGAACCTAGAGAGAAAAGGTTTGCTGTTGTTGTTTGTTTGGGTTTTGCGTTTAGTTGGTTTGGTTTTGGTTTTTTGAGACAGGACAGTCCGACTTGTCCTGCAACTCACTTTGTAGACCAGGCTGGCTTCAAATTCACAGAGATCCACCTGCCTCTGACTCCTGGGTGGTGGGACTAAAGTTGTAAGCTACCACTTTTGACTGAGAGACAGTTTTTAGGTTAAACACAAATGTTCCAAAGAACTTAGCAATTCTACTCCTGGTTATCACCCAAAAGAAATAAGACAGTCCGCACAAAGGCTCTGCTATGAGCACAGATTTACAGGTGTAATACACACACACACACACACACACACACACACACACACACACACACACGGCAGTGTGGAAACAGCCTAGGACTCATCAATGGATAAATTGAATGTGGTACATTTGTCCTAGCAGCAGTGTGCCTGAACCTCAGAGAGGAGGCACACCTAAAAGGCAATACATAAGTCACTGTTGTAGGACTGGCAGGCAGAGGATAAATCCCAGGCCCTTCCTCTCCTGTCCTGTGTCCTTCACATACTCATAGACAACTTGCCCCTCAATACTGTTTCTTGTCTTAGGTCCTCACCTTGGAGCCCCCATAACCTTTTCGTTTAATTTACAGTATTCTGCTCATGATATAACTAAGCATGGGTAGTTGATCCGTATTCCTGGAGTACCCACAGCCTGTCATACCCCCTTTATGCCAGCTTCCTCCTATCCCTTCCTTAGATGTACAGCATCTAGTGTAAGATTTTTCATAAGCGATGAGTATTTTCCATAAATGGAGTTTGAATTTAATGTCATTCTCTTATTTGCTTTTAAAAATAGTTCTTGAAAGTCATGGCGACATTTATAGAGGGTTCTTTTATGTGAGTAGGAGTGTAGGCTCAAGAAAGATACCTTTTCCCTCCACCTTCTGCCCTCAGAGATTCTACTTCGTGTATGTGTTCATCCACCTGCATCAAGTGTGTCTTCTGTCGATACTATTGTCATGGATCAATGAGGGTCCCTCAGCTGAGCAGCTACTCGCTCAGCAGATCTCCAGTGTGTCTTCTGCCTACATTCCATCCAGTCTGGACACCTGAAAGTATTTTCAGACTGAGTCTTGCCCTTTTCTCTTCCGAGTTCATTCATTGCTACATTGCTGTTTGCCACTGCCTTGGATGGCTGTCAACTTACCGACTTCACTCTTGGGGCTGAGCCTTGAGAAACGATTTTCATTGTTTGTTGTTGTTGTTGTTGTTTGGAGAGAGAGGAGGGAGGGGGAGAGATGCGCATCTTCAAATTAAAGCAAGCCTTTTGACTCGCCTCCCGAGTTCTGAGATTATGATTATACCTCTACTCTACACAGGCTGTTCATTGGTTCTTTTTTTTTTTTTTATTCAGGCTAATTATCAAAATATGCTTGGTAGCTTTTTTTTTTTTAAAGATTTATTCATTGATTATATATAAGTACACCAGAAGAGGGCATCTGATCTCTTTACAGATGGTTGTGACCCACCATGTGGTTGCTGGGAATTGAACTCAGGACTTCTGGAAGAGCAGTCGGGTGCTCTTAACCGCTGAGCCATCTCTCCAGCCCGCTTGGTAGCTTTTTAAATTATAGGTAGAAATACCCTAGGAAATTTAGCTGTGTAGAAACTGTTGAAATTTCAATCAAGAGAGTAGTTCCTCAGGTTTTTTTTTTTTTTTTTCCCTTTCTTTTCCTATTTATTTTGAGAGAGGGTCTCATGTAACTTTAGGCCATCTTTGAACTCTTGTTTGTCCTGCCTTTTCTTCCTAAATACTGGAACTATAGGTGTGTGCCGCCATGGCAGTGGTGTTTGGCTTTTCAATGACAGTGACTTATATTTTAAAACAATCAAGAGGTGGGGGTGGGATCGGAAAGGAGGATTGTGACCTATGGAGACTGGGGCAGGGAAGATTATTTACAAAGGAAGGCAAACCTGAGGCAAACAGGACCTCATTGTGTTAATAGGACAGAATTCTGAGGCTTTCGGCATTTGATTTTACCCCTGAACCAGCCTCCCTGAGATTTACTTGGCAGCTCCCAGAAAGTGTTGCTGTTGGCCTGTGATATGAATATTGATATGGCAAACCCTAGTTATTTACAGCATGGACTCCTTGTCATACCAGAGTCTAAAGGGCAGCTCGACAGCTTTCAAATTACCAGGGGCTTGTGGAGAGGAAACATGAAATGTGATTGAGTGAGCAGAGAAAGAGTGTTTGTATACGCATGACAGCTGTCATTGTCATTGGAGCAGATGTGACTAGTAGCAAGAAACCCCTGAGCTCAGGGAAGGGCAATGATGCTGTTCTTGTTGTGAATGGTGGGTTGAGTCTAAGCGGGGCACATCTCTGATGGGTTGGAGGCAGGGGATCCCAGTATGGCCTTTCTCTGTGTGTTACGAAATGGGGTGCCTTCATACTATAGTGACAGCTGCATTGACCTTGCTACGGAGAGTAACTGTGACGCACTCTGAGCCATCAGAAGGAGAAGGGTGCCAGCCAGCTCCTGTGAAGTATTGTGGCTGTTGCTATACATATTCAGAAACTCATTAGTGATGGAGTTGGCTATCCAGATGAAATTTATTTGTGTGAAGAAGAATTACAACGGGAAGAAGATATGCTTCCAGCAATACCCCTCCCCAAGTCGGGTTCTGATTTGATGGGTAAGTTCAGTAACAGACAGGGAGACGGAGATGCTCATTTGCCACTCCTTATGGCTTCTTCTTGGCTATGGGGCTGAAAGGAGAAAAGAGTATAGATTAGATGAGATCCCTCTGGATCCAAAAACTGGGACCCCATGAGGGAAGAAAGGGAGGTAGAAGTGATGGATGATGCTTCATAAGCCTCGGTTTTATACAGAGAAAGAGAATCCGTAATTCAAATGCATCTGGGGAGATTATCGGTGGCCTATATGAGAGACAGGCGATCTGGAAATACTTAGTACCTGAAAGGCTTAACTTGAGAAAAACCTTTAAACAAGCAATGAAACTCTCAAGCTTTCTCATGAGGCTGCAGGATATGGGTTTGATGGTGTCAGTCTAAGTGCTACAGAAGCAGAGAAATTAATATCACTGCATAGTCCTCCTGGAAGCAAAGACTCAAAACCCAAGGCCATCCAAAAGGAAATCACCTGATAGACTAGCTCATGGAGCTATTAGAGATACTGGCCATCAACACAGAGGTCCCACAGGCATCAGAGACTGTAGGACAGTAGAGGAGGAACAGGCAGTATTGAGAAAATGGTGCATGGGGGAGGCAGACCATCAGAGAAAGAAGTTAACTCATGAAGGACCGTGAGGCAGAAATGGAGTCTAGTGACATTATATTATCTCTTTGAGGCAGGAGTGGGTTTGACAGACATCCATAAACTGGCATGTGGACCACTGGCAATTAAGAGTATGTGAGAGAACAGATAGCTTAGCAGAGGGGCCCCTGCTAGTCACTTGAAGGGAAGGACATGGGAACCAGAAGGAAACCATAGAAGTAAAATTAATAGGAGGTCAGGTCCGTGGTGCTGGGAATCTGTGGAAAGCCTTAAGACCTGACCAACAGTTCACCACAGGGACAAAAGAAAAAGAAACCAGAGAGACACTGTGCCCCCTGCCCCCGATACAGAGGAAGGAGATCTCTAACTATAGGACCTCCCTACCCAGCTGCTTCCCTAATGAAGGCACCAGGTTCTCTTGCAGGCTAATGGAGAGCATTATAAATTTATTGTTTGTGAAATATTAGGCTGTAGGATGGGGTAGGAACCAGGTGTGCTGCAGTTCTTGGTGGCCCCAGGAGCATCGGAGGCAACGAGAGTCAGCCAATGGATAAGGAAACAGAACTGTGTAGGTAAAATGATTATTCTTGACCTAGCGGTTGGCAGCTTTCTTCCCTGCATATGCTATGTGATTCATCTACCCCCAACGAAACCTGTTTGCCCACCTAGGGATTCTCTCAGCAGATAGATATGCCTGTGGAGAGGCATTGGCTAGCTACAACTGAGCTGCAGTACCAACCAGGAGTGCTGAATCCAAGGGGATGAGTGCCTGGAGCAGTTTTGATAATTAATTTAAAGGTGATTTAGAGTTCTGCCTTACTGCTATTTATTTTATAAGGGTTGACCTGAGGTCCCCGGTGTTTCCATTTTGACCGTCATTGGTGACTCTTATTTGATGTTCAAAGTAAGATGAAAGAAATAGCCCCTGGGTGTGGTCTCTCTCTCTCTCTCTCTCTCTCTCTCTCTCTCTCTCTATATATATATATATATATATATATATATATGTATGTATGTATGTATGTATGTTTTCGAAGTTGTGATTTTGCCACAGTTGTGTTGGATGGTAACTAACGTCTCCATGTCTTAGCAGTTTGCTCATGTTTTAGACTAGTTAATAATGGTAGTGTTCAAACCGGGGGATGCTCTGAGAAATAGAGGAGACAGTACCGAGAATAGTAAGAATAGCCCAGTGCCGTGCATTCAGGAAACCCTACTCTTTCCGACTTTGCTCGATGACAGACATAGCCTAGAGAAGATGCAGTGCAGTTCTTGCTCATGCCTTAACGGGGAGAAAACTCCTATGCCTTTATGTGTCTGGGATAGCACTGGAAGGGACGGTGTGTGCAGACTCTGTCCTATAATTTCCTGCCTCACTGCTGGCCATTGTACTGTGCTCAGTGGGTTTTGAATCTGATTATATGGGGTTTTTTTCGAAGAGGAATTAAGCAGCTCTGTGCTATTTGAACAAGTTAGTATTTATTTATTTATTTATTTATTTATTTATTTATTTATTTATAGGTTTATTTATTCTATGAGTACACTGTAGCTGTTTTCATGTACACCAGAAGAGAGTGTCAGATCCTATTACAGATGGTTGTGAGCCACCATGTGCGTGTTGGAAATTGAACTCAGGACCTCTGGAAGAGCAGTCAGTGCTCTTAAGAACTGAGCCATCTCTCCAGCCCAAGTTAGCTTATTCTATTATATGTCAAAGTATTTTCTAAAAAGCAAGTTGCCATTTCTCAAATGGCAAGTTTCTCTGTAGCAGATATAAAATGGCACTTTCTTAGGTGGACCATTTTAACCACATACACTACCTTTATTGTTGTATAGAGTAAAGCAATATTTTAAGTTTTAGGTTTGGATTTCAGAACCTATAAAAGTTAGGTGTGTTGACTCCATTTCCCCTCCACCCAGCAATATCCCATGATTTTCAAATCCTTTCTTCTTGACTCCGTTTTCTTTTCCCCTTCCCCAACAGCTCTGTCTGCTGTCTGTCTCCCTAATTCCCTCCCTATCCTGTAGCCCTGTCACCCTTTTTCCCTGTAGCCCAGGCTCCCTTTGAACCTACTACATGGCCCAGTCTTGTATCAAGCTCATGAGGATCCTCTTGCTTCAGTCATTTGAGTGTTTATGTTACAGGCATGAGCCACTACACCTGACTTTTCATTTATTGAAAAACAGAAATTCATTGTATTTTACTTCTTTATTCACTCCCTTTCAGTTTTTCTCTACTTTCCAACAGGATTTGGTAGAAATCTAAAAACAAACAAACACACACCAGTGTTTTTGATCTTATCTTATGAGTGTGGGTGTTTCGCCTGCATGTTTGTCTGTGCGTGCATGGTGCCCATTGGTCCGGAAGGGAGATGTCTGATGCCTTGGAACTGGAGCTCTTCACAGCTATGTGCTAGGATTGGAACTTGATCCTCTGGGAGAGCAGATGTTGCTCTTCAGCTGGCTATCCCTTCAGCTCTGAGGTCTAAGCATTCTAGCATGTGAGTGGATATATTTAGTGTCTGTATCTCTGTATTTGTGTTTGTTTTGTGTTTTTGGCATAGGGTTTTCATAGCACATGTCCATCAATCTGCTTCAGCTCTCCAAGTGGCGGCACCACTGTCCTTCTGTATGCTTCCTGAAAGACGCAGTACAGGACTCTGCTTCGCTGGGTCACGTTGCTAGAGCTCTGCAGGCAGAGTCCATTAGCTCATTAACATAATGCTTTAGATTAGCCAGGGCCTATTGATCCCATTTCTCACCATGAGAATCTCTGCAACATCAGCGTGGCCCAATGTTGAAATTATATATGATGCTATACACTTTTAAGTGGGCATGTGACTAATAGGGTTAAATTTGCAATGCCAAATTTAATTTGTCTGTGTATGGAAGTTAATAATGATGGATAGCAAATTAGCATATGAGACATTTTATAGTTACTTTTTCATTAGATAAAAATGCTTTGAAATAGAGGAAGCTAGAACAGTTGCCTATTGAAGAAAAATAGCCAGCTCCTCCCTGGTTTTTAAAAGCCCAGGGGAAAGTAACCTGTCTAATGGAATCCCCAGTAGATGCTCTAAGCAGCTCACTAAGCTGCGACTCACAGCTCTTATGCACTGCTTTGTTTTCTTTGGTTCAAATGGTTCAATTGGATAGTTTGGGCCCAAAGTTTCGTCATGTCCCCTGTCCTTTCTATAACGATCTTGTTCATTTGTGATCACGCATGTCACTGGCGAACCAGCTGCAGCAAGCATGGAGCATCTGTGTTTCTTTCTTTCCACCTGGCAACATCTACATTCTCATGCCTGCTGAGACTCTTATTTCAGTGCCAAAGCAGGGCTTTAGACAGCTTAGAGCTGTCCTGACCGGTGTCTCACCCTTCTCTTCCTCAGGGTAAACACATAACACTTCTCAGTGCTGTGTGTGTCTGAACACATATACTTTTTCTTTTATTCTCAACTTTCCATTCTCTCCTCTTTCTTCTTCCCCTCTCCCCTCCCTTCTTTGAATTCTGTTGAAGAAACTGTTAATTCTTCTGAAGAACTGTTAATGTTCTGCCAAGGAAGACAGGAATGGCTTTAATAAGGCCTATTTCAGAATTTGTTTTTTATTCTTATGTTTTTAAATCATCAAGAACAATGATTCATTATAGTTTCCTCCTCTGTGATATAAAACAATGTTTTAAGGCCAGGTGTGATGACAAATGTCTATGACTTTAATAGTCAGCCGGTGAGGAACTCCAGGAAGACTAGCTGTTCAAGGACAGAGTGTGCCACCCCACTTGGTTTCTACTTTTTGAAATAAATTCTTCTTTAGGGAGATAAGGAACATTACCAAAAACCCATTAAGTTGCAGTCTACTTCCCTCACTCACAGTGGCCTGGACGGAGAACAGTGCTGGCCTCCCAGCTCAGGTGACTCTGTTCCACAGTTGGTCAGCACTTCTCCTCTGGTGCTGTCCTGAGGTAGTCCGTTGTGAATGGATGTCTTGTCAGAACAGAACGACTAGTATCATACATGGGGGGGAAAGAGAGAGAACTCAGAATTGCTCAATTCCCTTGGAAGTCTCTAATGACATGAGCAGCCTCTACAAAGCCTCACCTCTTAGAGGTCACATCACTACTCTGGGCACCAGGTCCTTTATTCAAGACCCATCAAAACTAAAGCACCATGTTTACATTGCTGTGTTTGCAAAGTGTATATTCCAGGGCACTCACTACCAGGAAACAGTGTTACTCATGCGACACTTTACCCCACTACTGCTCCCTGCCCCCTCTTGGAAATGATACCTACACTCTGACATCCTTTTTTTTTTTTTCCTGGTTCTTTTTTTTTCGGAGCTGGGGACCGAACCCAGGGCCTTGTGCTTCCTAGGTAAGCGCTCTACCACTGAGCTAAATCCCCAGCCCCTCTGACATCCTTTTGATAGATTAATGTAGTTGAGCATAAGTAGCAGAACTTTATAAATATTGAGTTAGATAGCAGGAAATTGCAGTATGCTTGGTGGCTATTGTTTCTCTCTATGAAAAGGATTTTAGAGATTTAAATTCGTGGGCATGAGAGTGTAGCTCAGTGGTAGAGCACTTGCTCAATGTGTACAAATCCCTGGCTCAAATCTGCTGAACTAAAATAGCTGCAGATGTGTATTCTTGAAGATATAGAAGGCTGTATGGATAAATTGTTTCCTCTTGCATGAGCTTTAGTTGTGTCTTTTCTAAGGCATTTATCTACTTTCTTTAAAATGATAATTTTTAAGCATAATATTTTTTTTTGCCTTTTTCTGTAGTGTCTGTATGCCATTCACTGATAGTCTTTTATTAACCAGTCTGTGTGGGTTTTATTAATTCTGTTAATAAAACTTCCTTTCTTAAATTTATCTCACTACTCTGTATGACTAACCATTCTATTGTATTTCATCAATGTTAGTATCATAATTTTCTTTCACTCTATTTTCTACTTTGATTTTCTGGCTTTATTTGCTATGTGTTTATACTGCTGAAGGTTTGCATATCTAGAGATTTGATCACTTTTCTATTAAGCTCAAGTTCTATCACACAGTATTAGTATCATTTAGAAAACATACAGCATCGCAGAGAGTATTCCTGTCTGGTCTTTTATTTTTAAAGGGATAGCTCACTAGTAAGACAACTTTATGATTTACATGTGGCCACCACTAGCCATTTCTGCATGTATGTGCTTGTGTGTAAGAATGCCTGTGTTTTCTTTTCATTTCTGTCAGACTCATTCAATTTATTTTCAAATGCAGATCACAGCATGCAGACCACAGTAATTATAGTCTCTTCATTAGTGAAGCGTTACATTTTTCTCTGGTAATACTTGGGAAATCTAACTTATTTTATTACAACTACACAAGATTTGTTTGAGTCTGTGATTTCAATGGTTTTGTTTTTTTTCATGTTTTTTCCATTTTGTCCTTTAAGCACATTTGTCTAGGTATGTCTCCTAGCATCTGATATTTTTATCCAGATAAGCCACTTGACTTTTGGATATTTAAAACATTAATAGTCTTATATAGTTTTTTAAATTAATTTTTAAATATTAAAAAAATATCATGTCCCCTTTCCCCTGACTTCTCTCCATCCCATTTCATGTCCCTTTGCACCAATTTCTCCTATGTGCCTCGCAACTGATTGCTCATTTTTACTACTGTTACATATATACACGATAGACATCACTTTATAAAACGAGTAAATTTATAAATTTGTAAATATTATTTATTAAAAACACATAAACCTGCTGAGACTGTTTGCCGTAGCGTGTGTCTATGTTGTATCGGGGTTGGCCACTCTGTACTGAATAACCAGTAGAAGAGGTCAATTCTCTCTTTCCACACTTGTTAGCTGCCTGTAGTTTTTGTCTAGTGGTCCCATGAGATTCCCCTTCTGGTTGGGATGTCAGTGGATATTGCTGTTCAGGCAGCCGGGTGAAGGGTTATGGGCGAGACACTTACCGGGATGCAGCCTGTAGCACACACTGGGTCCTCTGGCTCTCTCAGTTGCTTTGCTTCCTTTTCTATAATGGTCCTTGAGCCTATGCAGAGTTGTGTTGGGTTGTGACCCAGTGTGGTTTTCTGTAATGATGTATGTTTGCTGTCAATAGAAGCTTTGAGGAGGCGAGAGCTATGCTCATCTGCAGGTACAATGACAAGATTTGGAACATAGCTAGGGATTAAGGTGGCCATTAAAGTGACAGCAGTAGATTCTCCTATAAAACTCATGACCTCACTTGCCTCAGGTAGTTGACTAGGCTTCTGGTAGCCGACATAACCTCCCTCTCATTGATTGGTCCATAAGTCCACTTAGCCAGTGGTTGGGCATTGCCAAGGTGAGTGCCACCACTGTGCCTGCAGGGCTGTCTTGCTATGCTGGGCACTGTTATAGTTCATTGATGTTACAGCTGGATAAGAAAAACCACTGATTGCTTCCCCCCTTGGCAAGTTAGAGGCTTTTTAGGTTAGATCTAGCTCGACTCCTCTAGTTCTGTGCCGGAAGTTGTCAAAAGGTACTACTTATCTACAGGTTCTGAGTGGTAGGTAGCTAAGAGCAACAACAATAGCATATAGCACTTGGACTAATCTGACCAACACCTTGAGTAGAGGTTTCTCCTGTCTGGTACTGGGTTTTTTGTTTTTTGTTTTCTTAGAAAATCTAAAATTCTTGTAGGGAGCATAGTTCACCCACAGCCCGAGGCTGCTTGAAGAACATTAGAAAGGGCACATGCCTATCTGTTCTCCATTTGCATTTAGAAGTTCCTGAGTGTGTGGACTGGTATTTCCAGTCTTCCACACTTACCATAAATGTTAGAGGATACCAGATTTTAAATAAGAGAATTTATCCCCAGCTGCAACCCCAACTTGATGGAGTTTAAAATTTGGATGCTCTGTTGGAGGTTGCTAACCATTCGCTAATTAAGCACAGGAACCCATCTGGTAATGGTGAAGCTGTTACTTGAGTAGTTAAAATTACCCTGTTCTTGACAATAGTAAAACAGCATCTGTTTATCCCAACGAAAAATCAACTCATTAAAACAGAGGTTTCAAAAATGAGAGGAAACGCTGAATATTCATCCCAAGAGAAGTTGTATTTTATTTACCCATTGAGAGACAGACAGACACAACACACACACACACACACACACACACACACACACACACACACACAAACACACACACACAAACACACAGAGAGAGAGAGAGACAGACAGACAGACAGACAGACAGACACAGACACACAGAGACACAGATAGAGAGAGAGACACACACACACACACACACACACACACAGAGAGAAAGAAGTTCTGTAGCTGCCTGGATTTAAAACTTTGTCCTAGTTTAGGAGAACTTATTTAGTGCTACTTAATTTGACCTCTGAAAACATAGCCCAGGTGGTAATAGGTCACCTACAACCTGAAGCCACTTGAAGGACCTTGGGAAGGCCACATGCTTATTTGTATATTATTTTATGTTTGTATGTGTGCATCTTCCTGTGGGTGCACATATGAGTGTACGTGCCTGTGTGCCCCCGTGTTGTGGAGGCCAGACGTCAGTCCTCAGTGTTATTCCTCAGGATACTATCCAGTGTGTTTCTTTGAGTTTGGAGCTCTTACTTTTATCTACCCCTTGCCTATTTGGGGAAAATCGTCAGCAAGCTCCAGGAATCTGCCTTTCTCTGCCTCTTCAGTGGTAGGATCATGGGTGTGCAGCACCGTGTCTGGCTT
Organism: Rattus norvegicus; assembly: GCF_021556685.1. Taxonomy (NCBI): domain Eukaryota; kingdom Metazoa; phylum Chordata; class Mammalia; order Rodentia; family Muridae; genus Rattus; species Rattus norvegicus. The sequence continues at coordinate 41,110,934 of NC_141550.1, forward strand.
TTCCTAAATGTAGGAAATTGTATGGAGATTGGATACTTACTGACTGAGTCAGTGCACGAGTCACAGATTTGCTGTGAATAGTGCTATGACAGGGAGTATATAAGAATAACCTTTTAGACACTGTATGTGTTAGAGTCTGCTTCTTCTTCAGCCCAGTGAATAGCACAGAATGACTATAAAAGAAGCCCTGACTTCAGGCAGAAAAGTACAACCACTTTCCTGAAAACATATTCAACTTTTACACATTGCAAAGCAGTCATGTGTCTAAACACTTGAAAATTCTAACAATCTGTTTCTTTTTCCCCCTCAGGCGTGTCCTCCTTAAGTATTCAATTTGCCAAACTCCCAAAGGGATTGAAGCATTTGAACCTGTCTAAAACCTCATTGTCACCTAAAGGTACAGTCTATGCGATTTACTTCATATTGTGTTTCTGACTTTTATTCTTATTGTATTTGAACAGTTATCATCCTGCTGTGTAGTTAATTAAAATATACAGATTATATTATGATAGCAGTGTTAAAGTAAAGATATTGTACAATTCAACTCTGATAATCTAAATTTAAATGACTTCATTATAGAAAATAATTTTGAAATATATGTGCAGTCTTAATTTTTTAAGCTTTGAGCCAGTAAGTGTTTACTCACTGGCTATCTCTACTCTTATAAATCACTTTTCTAAAGGTACCTGTTCATGTTTTTCTTGGTTCATTTTTGGCAAAAGATATTGACTTCCCCAACTATCAGAGTGGCCAGTGATTTTGTACAGAGGCGCTGGGGGCTTGGTGCTGAGTTACCACCATAGTTCCCCCAGCAGTGACGTAACAGTACGAGAAAAGCCCCACATCCCGTCTCTTCATTTGTCACCATGCTTTGCTTAGTGCCTGAGTATCGTTTCATCTCCAGGGCTTCACAGAGCTTCAGGGGAACTGACGAAGTCTTCATCTCTGGTGGCCTCCACTTAGACAGGCTTCCCACTTCTGAGACCCCAGAGGCACTTGCTCCTTCCTTAGTGTGTTTATTGATCACACCCAGGGCGTTACTGTCTCAGCACTGTGTCCTTCCTATGAGAATGGCTTCCCTTGGGCCCATGCTGCCCTTGTGTCTGAATCTTCAGTTCCTGGACCATGCCTGTACTATTGTGGGGTTCAATGAGGCGTCTAGAATTGGAAAACTTGGCATATCTTGAGTGGTACTCTGTGCTGTCTGGTCAGTCACGTCCTATTACCTGTGGTTGGAGCCTGCCTTTCCCACTTCCTGTGAATTGCTCTCCTCATCTCTGTTTCCTGATTGACTTGTTTGTGAGAAAGAAATGAGTAGGCACTTTGTTATAGTGTTGTTGTTGTTGTTTGTGGTAGTGGTGGTGGTGGTGGTGGTGGTGATGGTGGTGGTGGTGGTGGTGGTAGTAGTAGTAGTAGTAGTAGTAGTAGTAGTAGTAATAGTATAGTAGTAATAGAAGGAGGAGAAGAGTAGGGAAGGAGGAGAAAGAAGAAGATGAAGAAGAGGAGGAGGAAGAAGAAGAGGAAGAAGAATTCAATGAGTTAATAATAAACATGGTAAAGCTTCAGGCACTTAAATCAATACCGCCAGGAGCTGCCACCGCTCCCTCCATGATTACAGTCACCATGCTATCACTGTCACACTCACGGTCACACTCAACATCACCATTGTTAATTCCTGTTACCATCATGTTATCTTCATTGTCACCATCTTCATTGTTACATTGTCACCCCTGTTTCACCTTTACAACCACTGTCACGCTCATGGCTATTGCTATAACTGTCACTGTCACTGCCTCCATCAGTACCATCATGTTGTTGCCACACTATCATGAACACTGTCGCCCTCACAGTCACCAACCCTCACTCCTACTGTAACCGTCATCACACACACTGTCAGCCACAAACAGTATGACCTGTGTCAATGTGACCATCACTGTCACTTCCACCAGCAATACCATCATGGCCTGCACGATGACCATTACCATCACCATGATGGGCTGTCACTTTCAGTTAAACATGGGACAACCTGCGTGTGCCAATTTATGTCCTGTTACTGTGATGTTTTAGTTCATTATGACTTTCTCTTTCAAGCTCTTACCTCTTCATTCACATTTCCCACGGTCTCCTTCCCATGCTGCATTGCAAACCTCTGTTTTAACACACTGCCCATTTTGTCTGGGAAGCTTCTGGCTGATAGAAACATTGCTCATTCAGTGCTATGCTTGACACCAACTCTGCCTCAAGCTGTCACCACTGACTGTACTTCGGTTAAATAAATGTTGGTAAGCACACTTACTTTCAGCCCGGGGAGTGATACTCTGTGATTTGTGTAAATAATGTACCACACACTTAAAGTTCTTCAGCAATGCCAATGTCATTGATGTGAGCTTGGCTGCTAAATTTGCTTATTTACTGGATTTCTTTTTTAGGATAAATCTGCTTAAGAAGAATTATTAGCTCAAAGAGTAATAAAGAGCCTATTTTAGAGCCTTCGTATTGATTGCCTCCTCCTCCCAGTAGTATTTTGTATAAATCTGTTTACGTTCTTGCTGGCACTAAATGTTCCCTTTTCATTCTTTCTCTACCCCCACCCCTTTCATGTAACACAATTTGGCCTTGTACTCCCAATCCCTCCCTCTTCTGTAGCTCAGGCTGGCTTCTAGTTTATGGCAACCCTCCTGCCTCAGCCTCCCAAGTGCTAAGGTTATGGTCCTGAGCCGCTGTGGCTTTGGCTTTTTGTTCTCTCAAGCAAGTGAGAGTATGATGTTTCTCTTATTGCAATGATTCTCAATCCTCTTCATGCAGCAACCCTTTAATCCAGTTCTTCATACAGTGACCCCCACACACCATAAAGTTATTTTCGTGGCTACTTCACAACTGTAACTTTGCTGCTGTTCTGAATTGTCGTGCGAACATCTCTGTTGTCTGATGGTTTTTGGGGGATGGTGGCCTATAGGTTGAGAACCACGAGCATTTGGGGGTCATGGCCTATAGGTGAGAACCATGAGCTTAGGGCACTTATTTCACTTCCCTTGATTCTTTGTGTGTCTTCTCAGAATGTTGCTACTTAATGTTCTAGGCTATTTTTCTATTTATGGTATTAATCTTTTTTTCTAAATGTATTATTAGTTCTCTGCATGTATTAATATGCATTGCGTTCCTTTGTTAATTATGGTAAAAATAGAGGGGCACTCTGATCATCTGTCCTTTGCAGGACAGACTTTGGTTCTGAAGTAGCCTGTCCTCAATCCTGTCCTGTCCGGCCAGTCTGGCAAGAATAGTGTAACTGCACAGGCAAAGCAGGGTTCTTTTGTGTCCTTGGGTGAGGACAGCCTGATCCTGCTCCAACCTGTCAGGACTAAAGTTCCCTTACTTGTCTCTTTCAAGTAATATAAGAGTCCTTATCAAACACACTGTTTCATAAAATAGGACCTATAACATTTTAAATCGTCTGTAAGACCTTTATCTTGAGTTGTTCAGTTTAAAAAACATGGGTTCCTTAAAGGTCCATATGTCGGTTCTAAAGGGTTTAGAGTCTCATAATTATGGTTTTAAGTTTCTAGCAAGCATAACATATTTTAGTTCCTAGAAAACATGTATATTCATGGACCTATAATAGAAGACAGATTTTTTTTAACCTCCCCGTGGCCCCTACCACATGCACCCGTACTCACCTCAGACACTCGCTGCTTGATGACTTTCTGGACTCACACAAGCTTCCTGCTGGCTGGCAGATTATGTCAAGACAGGACCATCTGGTGCCACCTCTTCCAGCTGTAAACCCTCCAATCCTGAATACCAAGCATGGTCAGAATCCTATGAAAACCAGAGCTGAGGATGGCATGCCAATCTGTGATAAATTTGTGTCGTAAGCCCCAAATTTCTCCAGAACTATAGCTTTGTAACTCCCTGTTATTCATGAACTTTTAACACCAGCCTTGTGTGAACCTGGGCTCAGGAAGGGAGGGACCCTTCTGCTTCAGGAGCATGAAGCTGGGCTGATAACAGGGTCTTTCTGGAGTCTAGTCAGAGGCTGGCTACTTTCCAAGTGCCCCACTTGCCAAGGGCCTCCTTGCTGTCAGGATTAATTTGGCCTTTGCATTTTGGAATTTATTTATTGGGTTTTAAAACGCTTCACTTAAATACATGGCTTTATAAGTGATTTTTTCTTGATGAGCATCTGGTATTCTCCAGATATTTTAGGCTCAGTCATTTCATTAAAGAGAGAACAGTGGACACTGGGGACTGGAGAGAGAAAGCCCTTTTATTGTGTAAGTGTGAGGTTCTGAGTTTGATTTTCAAAACCCACATGCAAGACAAAACAAAAACAGTTCTGGTGGCAGATACTTTTCACCCAAGCTGAGGAGATAGGTGAGTCTGGGGCTTCTCAGACAGTTTCACTTAATTAGTGAGCCTCAGGATATCCTGTCTCAACAAAGTGGACAGCTCCTGCCTGAGGTTGTCCCGTTACCTCCTCATGAACACGGCTACCCGCTAGCCACCCACCCACCCATATACACGTGAAAAGGCACACACAGAGAAAGATGAATATAGATGGCAACATAAAAGAATGTTGCTCATTGATACACACACACACACACTATCACTTAGGGGATACTGACTATGAACGAGTCTGTACTCATGGTAGTATATATGCCTTTTTTGTTTTTATGTTTTTGAGATGGGTCTCAATATACAGCTCAGGCTTTTTTTTTCTTCCTGAGTGTTTTTTTGTTTTTGTTTGTTTGTTTGTTTGTTTGTTTGTTTTTGGCAGTCTCATATAGCCTGGTCTTGCCTCAAACAATTAGTTCAGGCTGCCTTTTAAACTCTGGCCAATCATGTTTTACCTCTGCCTCTCTAGTGCTGGATGTCAGATCTAAACTGTAATTCTTAAAAAAAAAAAAAAAAAAAGTGTATTTCTATGATGGCCATCTGAACCACAGATGCAGAATCCACAGGAAAAAAACTCCCTTTGTTGATCTGTCTATGTCTGCCACTGAGCTAGCCTGTAGATTGTCAGGTGGTACTTTTGAGTCTCGGACACCTCTGTCTAGTGTATGCTGGGTTTTCAACAAAGAATATTCGAAACATCTCTTTCTATATACATCTATATGTGTGTGACATTATTTATACATATGTATATGATTATGTTGTAAACAGATATAGCATATACTTAATATTATATAATAATATAAATATAATTTATTTATAGGGATATATAATATATATAAAGGGAGCAGTATATTCCTCTATCAAGTTTCCAATACTTAAGCATGCCCAGTATTGCACATGTATCATTTAAATACTATTTACTAAGTCCAGAATCATCTGATAGGATTAAGTATAGGCTCAAAATCTTCAGCTAGATGGCTTTTGTCACTTTGGGACTTGAAAGTAAAACACTTTCTGTTCTTGGTTAAATTTGAAGTCTAAAGTGCAGGCTGTCTGTGAGCTGTCTGGCTTCCCAGAGGAATTGTCAAAGGAGCCACAATCAGTGTTCCCCTCCAAGGGCAGAGCTCTGGCCCTCAGTCTGGCAGTTTGATTTGACTTTGTGGAAACTCAGGAGCCTCATTTTCTTTCTGATAGTGGATACTGAACTTTGATAGTTTGTTTTTTTGTTGTTGCAGGGGTGAATAGCCTTTGTCAGTCCCTCAGTGCCAACCCTCTGACTGCCTCTACCCTCACCCACCTGGACCTCTCAGGGAATGTCCTCCGAGGAGATGACCTCTCAGTAAGTTTTCCACTCATCTAGCCCTGGAGCAGCCATTTTCAGAGAAAGCCAGTCATCATTTCTAACCCAGCCTGTTCCTCTCCCATGCTCTACAATCACATTAAAAGCTAGTGACGTGTTGGAAAAACCCCAGAGGCTGTCTTAATTGAATTTGCCTGTCATCATAATTAAGTTGTTTTCTCACCTAATGATGCTGAGGTTCAAATCCGTTTTGGAAAAGCTATTTCATCATTAAATACTGTTGTTTGGATGCAGGTGCTTTGTTTTGAAAGAATGTGTCGGCCTGGAGCCCACTATGTAGTCAGCCAGGCTGGCCCCCAGCTTACAGTGACTGTCCTAATTCATTCTCTCCAATGCTGAGATTGAGGGTACAAATCTCGATCTTTTTTTTTATGTTTGTTTTTTATTTATGTTGCTGTTAAAGGGGGCCATTAGGATAACCCCAGTCATAGACTATTCCATAAATAAAAGTAATCAGGAACTACTCATTAGAGTTTGGTTGTGAAGGCAAGATAGATAGATAGATAGATAGATAGATAGATAGATAGATAGATAGGTAGATTGATTCATTCTGGGCTATTTATTGCAGAGGCTAGAGAGATGGCTTAACAGTTAAGAGCACTATCTGCTCTTCCAGAGTTCCTGAGTTCAATTCCTAGCAACCACATAGTGGCTCATAACCATCTATTCGGGGATCTGATGCTCCTTCTCTATCTTCAGGTATACATGCAGATAGAGATTCATATGTAAAATAAATCTTTCAAAAAAGAATCCCCTCAATTCTAACATGATGTTTTATGCCCATGAATAGTAATATAAATGTTTGATAGAACTTCGTGTTGTTGGGGGTTAGTTATGAGCTCATTCTGTGGTAGATAGTCCCTTCTGGTCACTATGCAGTGTATAGTTTATGCAGTCACAGATTAGGAGAAATCTCCCTTTGACAACAGGGCATGCAAATAGTGGGCTTTTGGAAAGGGCCTTTATTTGTATACTTCTGTCTTAGTTAACATTTCAATTTCTGTGAATAAACACCATGACCACAGCAACTCTTATAAAGATTTAATTCGGGTTGGCTTACAGTTTCTGAGGTTTAGTCCTTTATCGTCATGGCATAAGGCACAGTGTCGTCCAGGTGGACATGGTACTGGAGAAGGAGCTGAGAGTTCTACATCATGATCTGCAGGCAGCAGGTGACTGTGTTTCATATCGGACAAAGCTTGAGCATGTGAGATCTTAAAGCTCATCCTATAAGTCTCATACTTTCTCCAACAAGGCCACACCCACTCCAACAAGCCACGCCTGCTCCAACCAGGCCACACCTACTCCAACAAGTCACACCTGCTCCAACCAGGCCACACCTACTCCAACAAGCCACACCTGCTCCAACCAGGCCACACCTACTCCAACAAGCCACACCTGCTCCAACCAGGCCACACCTACTCCAACCAGGCCACACCCACTCCAAAACGCCATACCTCTTAACAGAGTCACTCAGCTTGGGCCAAGCATTCAAACACTGAGTGAGTCTATGGGGGCCAAAGCTATTCAAAGCACCATACACAATGACTACTTCACAGAAATGAGAAAGGCTGGAATTTATTCTCATAATGTTGTCTTACTTTACCTATGGAGCGGGGTCAACGAAAGCTTTTGTGTGTTTATTTCAGTCACCCCCACACACACCACACACATTTAATCACACCTTGTTTTCCGATGTCTCTTGACTTTCCATTTGTCATCTCTAGTGTCCACGTCACTGGTAATACTCAAACCCGCTTCCTCCCAAGATAGAGCAAAGAGCTCCGCAGGGAAGACCACAGCGTGCATGGCAGCACAGTGGAGGGCTAGAGTGAAGGGTGAATGTGGTGGGATGCAGTACATTCCTAGTACTCAGGAGGCTGAGACAGGAGGATAGCCATGAGGTCGAGGTCAGCCTGGGCTACAAAATGAGTCCCAGGCCAGCCTGGGTTACAGAATAAGACCCAGTCTCACAACATAAAATAGGGGCTGAAGAGGTGGCTCAGGGGCTACTTGTGCTTACTATTCTAGCAGAGGATCTAGGTTTCCACCCACACGACAGCTCACAAGCACCTATAACACTAGTTCCAGGGGATCTGATGCCCTCTTCTGATCTCTGTGGGTTCCTGTGTTGTGGATATGGTGCACATACATTCAGTCATCTGCATACTCATAAAGTAAATAAATAAATATTTTAAAATAAAATAAATGAAACAAAAGCAGAGGCAAATAAAAAGAGGACGAAATTAAATAATAAGACTCATCTAGAGTAGGAACATGAGTAACATCTCCCACTTCCTGGTCCGGGGAGTACGGCTTGTTCCAGTCTACCCGTCTGCCTCCGGGTACAGTGGAGTGCAGTGAAGGGGCCGAGTGAACATGGGTTCCCAGCCAAGGACACGGCAGGGTTCTCAGAGTCCTTAGCAGGTGCACATACTCATCTGGCCTTATGCATTCTGGGAAAGCCACACACAAAGGGCATCCTCACTACTTGGGGAGGGGGGCTCCCCCTGCTGGTAGGAGGAAGCAAAACCACCACCACCACCACCACCACAAAAATGCCTTAAGGAAGGTAGGTCACTCACTGCACCAGAGCCCGAGCCTAAGGGACTCCGTGTAAATGAAGGCAACATGTTTCTGTTATTCCAAAGTGTCTGCAGGCTAGTTTTATGATCTTTTGAATTCCTTGCTGGCGAGGAATTTCCTGAAGTACCAGAGAGTCACACTGCAGCATTTCATGAGTGTTGGCCGAGGAATGAGGCTCTGTGTGTGTTTTTAAGTAGCTGGTGGCACCCAATGAAGCAGAGGAGAAGTGAAGGTTGTCACCTGGGGCAGGAAACTTGGACTGTGTCACTGGAGAGCCCTGGATCCTGCTTATATTGGGGAAATTAAAGAACATCAGAGGGACTTATTTCATTGTTCCCATGCAGGGTTGTGGGGGTTTGGGAAGTTTTAGGCATTGTGGTACCACCAAACCAATATATGTAAGCAGTACTTGAATTTTGAGTTCTTTTGGTTTTGTTTTTCTAATACTTTCGTCAGGACAATCATGTTAGATTTTTAGAAGTCACTAAAGATAAAGAAAACATTATTATGCCAGGGAGAAGAGAACACAGCCTGAGAGCCTCTATGACTCAAATTCAAATAGCGCTCTTCTCAACACTTTGAACAGTGACTTGGATTTTGACAGGGTGACTACAATTCACAGGGTATTTTAGACTCAGGAGTTAAACTTAATTAGCAGTGCTCAAATTACAGAATAAATCGAACTAATCAAGAAACCAAAGTCATGTGTAAAGGGGGGTATGTGGCAGTGAGTTTCCTCCTGATCATATTGTTTGCCTGTATAATTTTACTTTAAGTACCCTTTGGGTTTTTGCTCCTAGGGAAGGAGACTGAATAACAGAAACGTCTGCAAACCTTTCTGAGAAACAGCCAAGAAGGTCCTGGGCATGTGTGTTTGGAAGCACTGACCTGTGTCTCTCTAGAGCCTAATTTTCACTTGCTTTTTGTTCCTTTCCAGCACATGTACAATTTTTTGGCCCAGCCCAACACCATTGTTCATCTGGATCTGTCTAATACTGAATGTTCTCTGGAGATGGTAATGCCTTTTTCTACTGCTCTGACTCTCAGAATGCCTCTTTAATGTGATGGAAGCCTGTCTGTATCTTTAGTGAAATATTCTTACAGACCTAGGATTGTGCAGAAGTGCTAATGTCCCATTTCTTCCTCAGGTGTGTAGTGCTCTCCTCCGGGGATGCCTTCAGTGTCTGGCCGTGCTCAATCTCTCCAGGTCTGTCTTCTCTCACAGGTATGGCTGTCCCCCCTGCTATCATCACCGCCTTAGAGTCTCTGCAGATATGTTGTGAAGATAATGAACACAGGGTGATCGGTGAAAGTGGAATTATTATTATTATTTGTTGTTGTTGTTGTTGTTGTTGTTGTTGTTTGAGACAGGGCCTCACACTACAACCTGGCTTCAAACCCATGCCAATCTTCCTGCTTTGGCCTCCCTAGAGTTGAGAGTACAGGTTTGTAGACCACAGACCTGGCTTGGAAAGTCAATGCTATACATGAAAGATAAACCTTAACTAAATCTTAAATCACAGCTGTGAGTTTTGGGCCTTGAAAGGGTAAGGTTTTTGCTGCATTGTTTTGAAACACAAGCTGTAAGGGGCTTGCCTCTAACTAGCCTGCTTATATGAGGTAATGCATGGTTTCACATAGGTGGACAGATACTCCATCTCCAGCTTCTTCTCAGTGAGGAGGTTAGAAGTTAATGTGAACAACCTCAAGAACAAAGAAGAATGGTCACCCTGGAGCTCTCGTGTTTGCCAGTTGTAAGAGATGAGGGCTAAGTACAGCAACTTAGTTCTAGAGTTAAGCTTGCTAACATGGTGTATTTTGAAGCAGCGAGGATTCATGAGCATTGGCCACTGTGCATGGAGAGAGCTAGGAGAGGCACTTGTTTCTCAAAGGTGCAATGATCATGGCCATTCCGTGAATTAGTCCAGTTCAACTCTCATCATGTCATCATGTAGAATCATGAGCTCACGGCATCAATTGCATTGTGTACGTTGCACTCTAATGATCTGTGGCACTGCCTAATAGCAGTGCCTGCCTTCTCCATAAGTCCTAGTCAGTCTTTTAAAAGCCTTACATATTCAAGGGAATTGCTTGACTTATTTAGAAAATCCAGTTTGGTGGCATGCTTTATTTTATTCAGTGCCTTGCACACATGCCAATATATCTCTAAATTCTTTGAGTCCATTACCTCAAGAGTAATATGAATGCCTTTCATTTGGAAACCCATGCCCATAATCCCAGGTAGTGGAGGCAAGAGAGTTGGGAGTTCAAGGTGATCCTCAGTTCATGTAGTAAGTTTGAGAATGGCCTAGACCACATAGAACTCTGTCTCAAACAAGCAAGCAAAACAAAACAGAGAGCGGGAGAGATGAGCCTCTACGTACCAAAAATATGTTTCAGATTCCTCAACAGAGTGTGGTTAGAGAACATCAGGTCAGGCAGACGGCATGGTGAGAAAATGTTCATCCAGGCTTGTTCTGTCTTGTTTAGAGGCAGGTCACGAAGCATCACTTTGACAGAGCTGTAATTGACTGAGGAACTGAATTACAGGATGACAGGTTGTCTTATAAAGGTTTTTGTATAATCAGCTCTTTTGAGTTCAGCCACTGTGAATTCTGCCATGATTGGTCTTCAGTGGCCCCATTCTTTGCTTATAACGAAGCGGCACTAACACAGTGCCTTATTTTCAGGGTGAAAGACTATGATTAAGCTGTTGCTACCTAGCACCTTGTTTAGGTAGACTCCTGGAAAGCCCTTGGCAACTGTGTTAAAGTGAGTGAGTTCATATTGAGGTGTAGATTGTTAGCCAGGTGAGTCAGATTTTGTTTGCAACTAATTTCATATTCACATTCATCAGGGAGGCTGGGTTGTCTGCATGTCCTATATGGGCTGGCTATGTCACCTTCAGCCCGGTAGGAAGCCTCCTATATCCAGAAGATGTAACAGAGGGCAAGACGATCCTGGAGATAAGTGTCCTGGCTCAGAAAGTTGTTTTCTGAAATTCACATTGGTCACAGAGGCTCTTAGGACCAAGCCACCTGTCACATGGTTACTGTCTCTTATAAAGGGACAGAGAATATCAGGGAATGTTAAAACAACACACAAGCAGAGGATTAGAAATAGAAGGACATTGCTTTTAAAGCCCTCAAATATCACTGGTTTTTTAAAGATCTCTGCGCATGTGAAATGCTGTTGCATATTATGTGGCAGACCCCCGAGATGCTTGCTGCTTTCTGTTTTCTGTATGACTTGCAGTCATCTAAGTGGCATCATGGGCATCAGCTAAGTACTCCATGCTGCTGAGCCATTCTGGATTCTTAGAGAATGGAGCAGGCTAAGCCTGCACACTGCACTGTGGGAGCTTGAGGCCTATTCCATTGCAAACCGTTAGAGTACGAGTTTGACTCAACAGTATGACCTGATCTACTTTGACATAGCAAGAGAAGCATTGTCTAGCCACTCTATTTTCCACTTTGTCTTTAAAATAATGTTGGACCTAAAATGATTAGGTTTACAATGTGAACGTGGTAGGTAAATGGTCACTAGTCATATAGGCTTGGTGCCATTCACCTTCTATGCTGTTCCTCAGTTCTGCCTCAAGTAACCATCTCACTGAGACCACCTGTTGATCTAATCATACTAGATTAGAAGGTGGAAGCAAGAAGATAACAAGTTTTGGGTTAGCCTTGGGTACATAGTAAGACATCAAAACAAAATGGCACATTTCTATCATCCCAGCACTTGGCAGATGGAGACAGGAAGCTGATTTGGGGTTATCTTTAGTTATATAATGAATTTAAGAGCAGCCTGGGTTGCATGAGACTGTCTCAAGAACAGAGTTGGGTTTGTGGCTCAGCCCTCTCACGCCTGCCTCTCACGCATGGAGTCTTAGTTTCAGTCTCCAGCACTGTAAAAAACATGAAGGCAAACAAGATAATGAACTGTCATTGAGCCCTGAGCACCACAGAGACCATCAAGTGGCAGAGCTCTTAACCTTGGAGAATAACACTCAAGTCTAACCTTATGTTTTTAATGTTTCTTGATCAGTGGGGGAAAATACAATGAGTTTGTTAGATACCAAGAAGAGGAATGAATTGCCCTGCGGGTGTAATAGTCCCACACTCTTAGGTTATCATTTAGACTCTTGTTTCTTCTTTAATGTTCTTGTGGACACATGGTTGGTTTTGTGCATCTCACCTGTCAGCATACCCAGTAAGAAGGATGGATGGGATGCCACCACTCTTTTGATGCTTGCATCTTTTTTTCCAGGAAAGGAAAGGAAGTCCCTCCGTCTTTCAAGCAGTTTTTCAGCAGTTCTCTGGCTTTGATCCAAATCAATCTTTCAGGCACAAAACTGTCTCCCGAGCCCTTGAAGTGAGTGATTCATTTGTCATCTCTAGAGCTTTTAAAGTTATGTCTGCAATTATGAATGTGCTGGAAAGAAGGGAGGCAGAGCAGGCCTGTGAGAAAGGCTTCTGAGGCAGGAGAATGGCATACAGTTGACAGTAAACAGTGCACAATGGATGTTGCTTTGCTTTATCTTCTATTACAGTCTTTCCTGTGGATTTTGGACTTTTGTAAAAGATGTCACATAAAACTTGTGTACTGGGCATTGACATAGTTAATGTAAAGTGAAGAAAATTGAAAGTATTTTCCCAGAGACCACTGTCTATTTAAACCTCTATCCAAACCATTCTGGGTTTCTTTCGTGTATGTTTTTAACCAATGTTTAACTATTTCTACTATTGCTAGTAGTCATACTTACTATGTGTTGTGTCTATACAAGGAAACCAATTCATAGCAAGGTAGTTACAGAGTAAGAATAGTCAATGTTTGGTTGGTGAGGTGGCATACACAAGTACACACACATACACACACACACACACACACACACACACACACACACACACACACACACCGATCAAGATTTGTTTTCTGGTAGCTTATTAAAATGGCTGTTGGGGTTAATATTCTGTAGAGATTCTTTTATACTTTGATCATATCATTGACAAACTCATTCAGCTAATTATTTTGATCCTACTGTGAGCTTAGTCCTCCTCATAGAGTAGAGTAGGAGACTGATACACTCAGGATGTTTTTGGTGGCAAGTTCACAGTGTTTCAGTTTTTTAAGTTGGAAAGTCAATGTTATACATGAAAGATAAACTTTAACTAAATCTTAACTAAATAAGGTACTTCTTATCTCCAGGGTATTTATCTTCACCTGTATATGCTGTGAGGTGACTAAATAAACTCATCTAGCTCTCATTTCACCTTTTGGAATACTGTAGGACCAGGCTCCATCACTGTCTATTCCTTAGGGAAAGCTGGCCTCACTGTGCTACACTAATAACAATCACATAGTAATATTCAAATGTTCATTAATGCGGTTCTCAAGCAGATGCAGGTGGGGATTTATCTATGATGAACACAATTTGATTTCAGTATGCAATTAGGTGGGCTGTGGGTTTATTTGCATAGGAATAGTAGTGTTTCCAAGGCTTGCGTTTATGACAGATTCACCTCCTGTCAGACAGAAGAATGCAGAAGCATCGCATGCCCACTGTTGTCAAAGTGCAGTTGACTTTTCAAAAACTGAGAGTGTATGGTGCCTGTGTTCCAGAAAAGGTTGAGTTTCCAGGCTTTATTCAGTGTGTGTATGTGTGTGTGTGTGTGTGTGTGTGTGTGTGTGTGTGTGTGTGTGTGTGTGTGTGTTTGTGTTTGCTTTATGTATGTGTGAGAGTTTGCCATTGTGTGCACGGTACTGATATTCATGATATTCATATTGTGCCTAATATATGTGTTTCCTTTCCTCAGGGCATTGCTCCTGGGCCTGGCCTGCAATCATAGTTTGAAGGGAGTCTCTCTGGATCTCAGCAATTGTGAGGTAAGACCACCCTGACAGAACCGGAATTGATAACAGCCTCAGAATTCTTTCTGCATTCTCCCTGGGTGTACTGTTGTGATTCCACAGGGAGAAGTGAAGCGTTAGAAGACATTATGCAAGTTTTACATGTTCTGTGTTTTGCAATTTTATCTGCAAGCCACCCCAGAACACCTTTCCAATAGCATTCACATATGTTTTTAATGACATTCCCGAGTTCTTAGCACCTGTTGCCTGAGTGTTTTATGATGCATCCCATTGATACAAAGCCATCCACTAGCTTTGTGTCATGAAAAGCAGTGTACCACGTTGGTTTCAGGAGACCAATGCTTAGAGCTGAACTTGGATTTGTGGGGGTATAAAACAGAATGGCTATCTTCTTAATAACTCTTTTTAATATCTTGGTTTAAGACAGGAGTACTACAATAACTCTTGAAATTACACGGGAGCCCCGAACACTTCCAGTAGAAGAGCCCTCAGAGAAGAATATAAATGCCTGTGTGTTAGAGGAAACCTAGTCTTTCCTCATTTTGAAACTATCAGTTCATGTGGACATTAGTAAGACAATCCCCAGCTACAGACACTTGCCTGCTCTGAGCCTCACTTTGCCCAGTGTGTCCTCCTCATCTCTTTTTCCCAGCAGAATGGAGTCTCCATTCCTGCCCGTGCCTTTAAGGACTGTTGTGCTGTGGTTCCAACAAGCCCTCTTCCTTGCAAGTCCTTGAGGATTGAAGTCAAAGGTTGACTTCCTTATAAATCAGTCAGACTGTGTCATCACAGGCAAACTGGCTGATTCGTTAATCACTCTGCTTGTTACTGTGACAAGTATCTGACAAAAGGAACTTAGAGACCAAAGGTTTTATTTCAGTTCACTGTTTTAAGACTGCCATTATCTCAGGATGCAAAGTACCAGGCAGCTGTCACATCATAGCCGTAGCCAGGAAGCAGAGAGCAGTGATTGCTACTACTGTTTGTTTTCTCCTTTAGTTAAATCCAGGACCCCCAATTCACAGGATTCTGCTTGCCTACATCATGGGCGACTTTTTCCCTCAGTTAAACTGATCTGGGAATGCCTCAGCAGACATGACATATCCAGAAGTGAGCCTGAAGGTGATTCCAGATCCAGATTCAGGGTGTGTGTGTGTGTGTGTGTGTGTGTGTGTGTGTGTGTGTGTGTGATAGATGTGGGATTAGTATTTCCCTAGGAAGCTGTTACAAGATCTGAAGGAATTCTGTTTAGAAACATACCCTAAGTCATCCTCTGACTGTGTTCCTGTCTGTGTCTCTGCCTGCCACATGCCTTCCTCCCTAGGCAGCTCTCACACAATTATAAATTTGGCTCCTGTTTGCTTTCCTAGCCAGGTTGTGGCTTTTTAGAGGGCAAGGTTTGTGTAATACATGGTCCCCTCATTGCTTCACAAAATGCCAGGCACCAAGCTGATGCTAGATACTGAGTGAGGTTTGCAGACATAGCTGAAGAGTCGCACATGAAGTGACAAGCCTGGAATTGTTCCATATGCAATATCAGTGATGGATTTTGTCATTAATTTTGGTGTGAAAGTCACTATTAAGATTTTATTGTTTCAGGAAAGCAAAGCTCCACAAAAGCTAAAAACCAGAAGGAAAAGCCTAGAATACTGATTTTGAGTAATGAAGCTGTCATTGTGATCCTTGGCCCTCTGTTTATAAAGGTAGACATGAAGTAGAAACCAAGTCCAGCAATGGAAAGCATTTCTCTTATTAGCACTTTGCTGAGGTGATGGAGCCTGATAAGGAGCAGGAAATTGGTGGGACTGTTTTGACCAGACACAGGCCAAACTACATTAGCTGTGACTCAACGATGGCTTTTTCAGCCTGATAAGGCATTCTTTCCCCACGGTCAAGCTGTGACAAGCATGAGTGATCTGTTGACCACATGACCACATATACATTTGAGGAAATGGTGAAACCTTAAGTATCTGAAGCAATCCATCTCTCTGATGGTGCTCTGTAGATACCAACATTGACCACCATTAGAACATTAATTATTAGTTATTTTTGTCTTAGCTATTTTGAGACAGGACCTTGATCAAAGACTACCAGGTGGACCTGATTTAAAACTTGTTCCTAATGTCTTGTGTTTTGAAAATCTTTTGAAGGTAATATTAGGTCAACCATATAAAATAATTTTGTAAGTTAAGAATGTCAGGCAGGCCAGACATAGTGGTGTAGCCCTGAAATAGAACATTAGAAAAATGAGGATACATTTGGGGGTAGGGGGGCCACAGCAGTTTCTAAAGTCAACCTTTGAAGGCACTTCTAGTTTTCTTTTTATGATGATGGAAATCCAGGTCAAATGAGCAATTTGACAGTGGGATCGACCATTGTTATGATAATTTTACCTTAATTTGGTTCTTTCATTTAGGGGTTATAGGAAAATTTACAATGCTAATGAAGCACGTCTTATAAGTATGACTTATAAGAACACAGCCCTATGTCCTTCCACAGTTTTATAGCAGGAGTTACAGAAGCAGTGACCAAGCTTCCTGGCTATGTGTTAAAATGCTGCTCATTAAAATTGGTGAAGCACAAAATTATTTTCTGAGCTGTTACAGTGTTTTGTTTCATACTTGCTTCCTAGGGCTAGATGTCCAAATGTAACTGGATTTCAGTTTTTTCCTCTTCATGGCATAGTCAACTTCGCCAAAGGGTATTTGGAGTTACAGGATAGTTTGTGTTGGGATACTTGCTGTTTATGGGGTTGCCTGTTTTGGATTAGTTTATGCACTACTCTCAGAAACTTTTCTTAATGTAGAAACATTCTTTTGCTATTAATTTCCCAGCTTCTCTATCTTAACCACAGCTTTCTTTAGTCTTAGACTGCTAGTCAGAAGCATGAAAGAATTCCACACAACTTTTTCCCATGATCAGATAAATACAGTTTTAAAAACAGGGTCTCTTGTAGGCCAGCCAGATTTGCTGCTAATCCCAAGGGCTGGGACTGTAAGCATGTGTTATCACACTTATTATGGCCCTATTAGATACATGCCTGAATGTCACATTTGACTTTTCACTTAGAACTCAATCATCTACAACGCTCCACCACCCTCAGTAAGAGGACGGTCTCATGAGGAAATACAATTTAAATTCTTCAGTGATGCTGTAACACTGAACTACTCTCTGATTTTCCTTTTTTTTTTTTTTTTTTTGAGATAAGATCTTATACATCTCTGGATAGCCAGAGATTCTCTGTGTAGACCAAGTAGACTGCCCTCAAATTTATAGCAATCCCTGTTCCCCACACGTTGGAATTACAAGTGCTTACAATCACATGGGCTCTATTTTGCTCATTTTCTTTTTTATTGTCTGTTGTTTATTGTTTGAGTTATCTGGCTTCAAGCTCCACATCTTCCTGCAGGAAGTTCTCGAGTGCTGGGATTATAGATGTGCCACCACCCATTACCACGCCCAGCTCAATCTTGCTTTCTTTTAAATAATGCTAGTCATGCAGATGAGCAGGATTTAAAAACCAGTTTTATATTCACATACGCACACATGGCTCTGATTATGCAAATTCATTTAAAGGATTTTCATTTACAGTAATGGGAAAGAAGCATTTACTATTTGGGGAAGCTTTAGCTGTAAGGGAATTCTGCGCACCTGAAAACCTATGAATGTAACTTGGTAACTAAAGATGAGTTGTTTAAATTTTTGGACTGTGTTTGGAAGCACCTTCTAGTTGGAGGTATTTCTCGGAAGTGACACTTTAGGCAGTGTATTGTAGACTTCAGCTCTACTTTCGTTCTTGTTCTGCCTGCTGCTGATAATGCTCTTTTGTCTTTCCCCCCTTGGGCTTCCCTTAGCTTGGCCACTGTGTAAGTATTGCATACATCAACAATCTAGGATGTGTTCAACTATTTCATCATTTTTCAGTGTTGAAAAATATGCTAATTTTGTGTGTCTGTGCTTCATCACTAAAAATAGTTACAAAATGAACAGAGTCGATTGCTACATGTCATTTACATTTCCCATTTCTTTAAAAGGATTATTTTACTGCACATTATGACGAGTATAGGGATTCTCCTGTACAATTTCATTTCTCCACAAGAATCACTGGCAGCGCATACACATCAGAAAGGCCAGTGAGCTTGGGGTTATCTTCTTAAATTGTCTCCCTTTTCACACTCTGAATATCTCCTCGTGTTTCTTGAGGTGTTGGCTTGCGTCACTTCTCCTAGCATTGTGCTACGCAGGCTTGCTTCAAGTGTCAGCAGAGCCGGGGCAATGCATCTCAATAGCTACTTATGGTGAAGAACAGGGTTGTTCTTCTTTTGTTTTTTCTTCTGTTTACTTTTAAAATTGGCAGTCTCGAAGTGACACATTATAAAATGTATTTAGAATTAATAGCTAGAAAGATCTACAAAGACAAAAGATACAACCCCTCGTTTTTAATATTCTGTGCAATAGGCCTGTAATTGTTTTTAAGGTCCCTGAGGAGTTTCTATTTAATTTCTAATCTTACCTTAGACAGGAAACACAGTTTATATATGAGTATGAGCCCACAGGTGGCTCTTGACATAGCATAGTGCTGGGAGCCTCTAGAGGTGCCAGTGAGAGCTGAAGAGTTGGTTGAGTGTTTAAGCAATCTCCTAGCTCTAGGTCTTCTGGTCTCTAAGAGTACCCAAACATGTGTGTACATGCACACACACACATAAAGCAAGCAAACCAACGAATATATTTAAAATAAAAATGAACTAAAATTAAAACCCTTTATATTTTGGAGAAAAAAACAAACAAGGTTTGTATGGAGTTGCCGTGGTAACACAAGCTGGATAGGCATTTGCTAAAGCTAGAGGACACCTGAAAATAACTACAGCAGCTCCTTGGCAGCTTTGGAATCTGCCTCTGAGAGATCATCCATTGTGGGTTCAGAATATTTGGAGAACATGGTGTCTACACTGAAGAGATATGGCTGTTCCTCTTGTCAGCAGTCCACAAACAGTATAGCCAAGAGACTCTTCACATGGCATCATGTAGGGTTGAATATTGGAATAACCTAGATGTGAATTAATGTCAAGGGAGAACATATGTGTATCTCACATGCTGCTCACATGGTCTACACGTAAGGATTTGAGCTTGCTGGATTGTAGTGAGATTCTCAGGAGTCCTGGGAATCAACCCATCTATATGGACATGGCCCCTGGACAGTGAGAAGTGTCAGGCAGGCTCTCTCCTGTAGGGCCGTGAAACATTCGTGTTCTAGTGTCTTTGCTCAATTTCCAGAATTAGAATAGAAGTTTGTATCTATTGACATACATTGCTGTTTTGTTGTTGTTCGTTTTGGTATGCTTTTTACTGCTAGAGGTTAAGCCTGGGGCCCTGAGCATGCCAGATAAGTGCCCAACACTGAGTGATATCCCCAGCTCTCCTCTGAGCAGTTAAACTTGACCTACCCAGCTCCACCACAACCCCTTTTTCAAAGACGTATGGTATTTATGCTGGATTCTGTGGTGTAGCAAACATTATCATTCCTTTACCATTGAAATAGCATCCTCCCTCCATTTATAGCTATTGGGAGTTGATGATTTTAACACACTGTGTTAGTGATTTTTCAGGTTCCCCTGCCTTAGAAAGATGGTTTCATTTTGTGTTTGATCTGTTTCTCTAGCTGAGGTCCGGAGGAGCTCAAGTGTTAGAAGGCTGTATCGCTGAAATCCACAACATCACCAGCTTAGATATCTCTGACAACGGTATGTCACAAAAGAAGCTCAGATGCTACTGGAATAAGCAAGACAGGAGGAACTGGCCAGCTAGCCTCAGCCCAATATACACATTCTAACACACATCATAAAATAGCCTTCTTCCTGTAGTCAAGATTTGAGCCCAGCATTTTAAGATTCTTGGTAGACATTAAATTATTTCAAAATGTTTACTTAATTAACATCACTCCTGCTGGTTTAGTGAGTGACCTGAACCTGTTAACTTTGCATAGAAAACTTACATACAAGTGAGCAGTGCGGTGGGAGAGGGGAAACTTCACCAATATGATTTCTGGCTGCTGCTGACTTTGCACAGTCACCCCGAGGAGGCTTAGGTAAGTCTGCAGAAAAGGAGCTCACCCCTGTGAAGCAGCAGGATATGAAAGAGGGGAGAGAACTCTATTGAGGATAAAGGCTGAGGGCCCTGGGACCCTGAGTTCCGTGTAGGCAGTCACCCCACTGTATGACGTCCCTTGTCACTTGTGTTCTGACTCCATGTGTCCTCGTCTTTCCAGGTTTAGAATCTGACCTATCTACCCTGATTGTGTGGCTCAGTAGAAACAGATCAATACAGCACCTGGCGTTAGGCAAAAATTTTAACAATATGAAATCCAAGTAAGAGTTTTGAGTTTTTTTATATGACAATGATGAAAATAGCCAGCCTCCTGGCAGCTTTTGATTTCATCCCACTGTCACATCTTTAAAATCTCTTTAGAAATCTGACGCCTGTGTTGGACAACTTAGTGCAGATGATCCAAGATGAAGACTCTGTGAGTATCACACGACACACTTTACTTGCCTCTTTGTGATGATTTTTACTGGATCTTTATTGAAGTGCTTTCAGATAATTCACATGTAGCTTTTATTAGTATTTTAAAAATGGAATATGCCTTAGTAGAATTTTTGAATACTTAAAATTCTATTCTTTAGTATATCATGAAGATTAAAACTAAGAACTTTTGAAAACATTATTATTGCTATTACTATTATTATTATGTGTGTGTGTTTGTGTGTGTGAGTGAGTGTGTGTGTGTGTGTGTGTGTGTGTGTGTGTGTGTGTGTATGTGTGTATGTGTGCTTGCTAACCTCCCAAGTACCATGGCCCATGTCTTAGGGCTCTTCCCTTCTTCTATATATGATCCTTAGGGGCCTCTAGGCTATAAGCCTTGACAGCAGGACTTTTACCCGCGTCTTCTCATTGGCTCAAAGTAGGAGACGTTTCGAAGGTGTAAATTAACTCTTCAACCCTTCTGCATTCAGTCCAGCTGAAACATGACTCTGCAGATTAGCTAGCTGGTTGTTTTACTATGTGTTAGGCTGAAAAGCATCATGTCTTCAGTTTAGACTTCACCTAGTAATTATACAGGTTTTCAGGTAGTAGGGAAGTGTCCTCTCATCCTAAATGGCTGCTTGGACTCTCATCATCTTTCTTATATTTTTGTGCCTTCCAGTTGCTTTTGAGCAAGTCTGAGATCAGAGTAACAGCATTTAATTTCGAGTAGCATTCTGTTGGACATGAGAAAAAGAAGCTATTTAACTGATAAAGTAGAAGCATTTCCGTGAATTCACTCAATGGAGTGTTGTGTCTTACCTTCCATTTTACTGATGCTCCTCAAGACTGTCCTTTTCTTTTCAAAGTCATATTTTGTCATGAAACATAGTTTCTAAAATTCAAATTCTTGTTGCCATTACAAAGATTCACACTGTGGGTGGTAGAGTAACTTCTTACATAAATTAGGCAAAGTATGCCATGTTCTGAAAAATATCACTTCCATTTTTGAACTTCCGCCAGGAAATGATAGACAATTCTATGACATCAGTACACCGACTTCCCTAAGGCACCTATAGGTTTGGGCTTCCAGAATTTCTGCCCTGCTAGCCCTCTCTTTGCTGACAGGTGAAAATTCTGTTTTCTTGATATTCTGACTTGGGACTGTAATTTCTAACCTTAGCTAAAGAATTCAATTAATTATTTAATGGGTTCTGCTATATTGCTGGGTTCTCACCTGCTAAGAATCTCAGCATTTTTTCCTTTCATATTAGATTACTAAAGCCAAGGATAGAGATGGCATGTAATACTAATTTTATACATTGAATTTGACTTTGCACCACTCTGTGTTATTAACATATTTCCTGATATTGGTCCATTTTTAAAAGATTTGTGAGCCTAACGTTACAAATGTCATACTTAATATTCATCCCCAAATATGTGTCTTAGTAAATAATTTAAGACGTTTTCAAGTTCATGAAGAATATATTATTTCAAGTTCTGCTTGTTGCTTAAGGGTCTTTAAACTGTTTTTGTAATTTTAGTTTCTTAGATAAAGATAATTTTGATATTTAAAATGCACCTGAAAACACATTTGCAGATGACAAATTTTCTATGTAAATGTGAATTCTGCCAAGTTACAAGTTTGATTAGTTATGTTGCTAATAGCTCTACAGTGAATGGCTTTTTATTTTGGTGTCACTGAAAATGATGTGGGTTTTTCAAAAGGCAATTACCATCAATTTTCCTTTTACTTAGCAATCTATAATATACAGACCAATTTAAAGTGATTAGGAGTTGAGCCTCATGCATTCAAATATTTATTCCACAGAAAACCGATTCCTTTGGTCCTATTTTCAGTTTCACTTAAGTAAGAGTTGGACATTCAGAATGTAATCTCTGCCTTTGACACTTTGCCCTCTGTGGAACACATTCCCTGGCAGCCCATGGAATATCTTAGTCACCCAGAACTGCACACAATGCTCAGTGGAAAAACCCAGATTCTCGAGAGCTTCCATATCGTCTTTGGCTGTAGATGAAGGTGACTACATCCAGATACATGAGATGGTGACAGTGAGCAGCCAACACGACGGAGAATCTGTTCTGAAGTATTGCAAAGAAAGCCCTGTTGTTGTAGTCCACAGAATAGGATGAATTTCCTCCCAGGATGGCCAGCAACCTGGGAGGCTGAGTGCAGATTAAGCGTTAAGCATTCAGGGGGTAAGGCTATATGGAAATATAATGAATCAGGAAGATCTGACCTTATAAATATGTATGCATTCTGTTCCCATTATTCTTCGGCGTTAGTTTGTGTGTATTAGAATTTGAATGTAGTAATGGAGTAGTAGCTTAGAGATCTGGCAGTTTCTCAATAAGAGAAGGAAGCCATGGTAGGTCATTTTGGTAGTGGCAGAATAGAGAGTGTAGAAATGGTGAGACGTGGCTACAGCTTTTCATGTTTTGCTCTGTTTTTTAGAACATTAGATTGCCTGAGTCTGAGCATTTTTCATTGTTTTCCATGTATCTACATGTGGCTGAATGTAGAAAAGTAAGAATACTGTACACTTAGCTTTCTGGCTGAGATGCCATCACTGTAGCTGCCAGCAGTCTTTTTTTTACTTGCTTGGGTTTGACTCTGACTGATGTGCTGTTGCCTTCTGAATGTCCTGGGCTAAGTCTGAGCAGCAGCATAGCACATGGATGTTAAGGATGGTGGTACAGTCACTTGGTCTGCGTTACATGATAGTTCTCTGTTGATATTTGAGTATTTTTTTTTATCTTCCTCCTCTTTCTTCTTTTTGAAACAAGGCCTCATACAATATAGTCTGACCACAATTTATCCCCCTGCCCCTACCTCCCAAGTGCTGAGATTTCAGGTATGAGCTGCCATGCCTGACTGATGTATACATTTTAACTCTATCCCCCTTACCCTGTCCTTGTATGTCATGAATAGAGACCTCTTTCTTTCATACACATTGGTACATGATCAGTACGACCTGGTGGAGCAGGCACAGGTAGATCTTACATGTGTTTGCTTGTTGTCATGGAAATCACTCAGCTTCTAGGCACTTGCCTGCCTGGGGTGCCAGAGCTGCTTGAGGGAGTGAGGCCAGAGGAGAACATGCCACGTGACAGAAGATGTGCTGGTCTGAACTGGAACCTTTCATGCCTTGTTGGTGCATGTCTTGGGATTCACTCCTGCACTGAGTCTTGCAAATGCAGATGCCCACAGGATTAGGGAGATAGAAGAACAGCTAGAGGGAGCCAGGCACAGGAGGAAGCCCTATTAAGTGTTTGGTCATGTACCCTGAAGGCCAGACCAAGCCTGTATCCAGCCTGGATGGTTTTCAGTCTCTAGTTGGTGCAGAGTCACATATGATATGTGGTCATATGGATTTGACTTTTTGTTTCTTGAATCACAGGAATATCTTTGATGGAAACTTAGGATACAGTTAAAGGATGATGACCAAATGTTCTAAAAGAAGCCCCTTGGGGGTAGTGTGATATAGTTGTTGAGAGCATACACTTTGAAACTAGATCATGCAGGCTGACTCTGATTCAGCTCTGTTGTAATGCTAACTTTTTATTTTGCTTTTTGGTAAGATAGAGTACCATGCAACCCAGGCTGGTTTTGAACACTTTGAGGCTAGCCTTGAACTTCTTTTCCTTTGCCTCTACTTTCCAAGAACTGGGATTACAAACTTGTGTATACACACACACACACACACACACACACACACACACACACACACACCCCTGCTCCATGCCCATCATCTTCTAATGGTGAGTTTGGTTGGCTTGCTTAATAATTGTCTGGTGAATGAGGATGACATGTGGCTGAGGGGGTTAAGTAAATCACACATGGAGAGAGGAAGCAGTGGTTGGGTATAGGAAGTGGTTAGGAAATATCCATTGGTTGAACATCATTCATCGTGGGTGTGTTTTATTTTGTATTTGGCCTATGCATTTTAGAGTTATTTTTTCACTTATAGAAAAATAAATTGTGTAGAAAGGAATAATGGGTCACTTCTATGACCTGTGGCTTTCCGTAGAAGCAGCAGATATTCAGCAATGAAGCACCAGTTCACTCAGGAAGTTTAATGTCAGAACCTTCCTGTTCCAACCTCACCCCCACCCATGGCTTTAGACGGCAATTCCCAAAGTAGATAATTCAATGAGTCCCATCCCTAGTTCTCTGTGGAGAATTGGGAGAGTGGTCATTGTTTTGATGATGCTGTTCAGTGCTGTGTACTATTTACCCCACCCCACCCCCAGCCTCTGCAGTCCTTGTCCCTGGCTGACTCAAAACTCAAGACTGAAGTCACCATCATCATCAATGCCTTGGGCAGCAACACCTCCCTGACCAAAGTGGACATCAGTGGGAATAGCATGGGGGACATGGGAGCGAAGATGCTGGCTAAGGCTCTACAGATCAACACCAAACTCAGGTGGGCACCACTGTCCTGATCCTGAGGGCTAGGTACTCCTTCTGGGGGAGTCTGGGCCTCCTAGGATACCCACTGGGAAGAAATGTTTACCAGAGTACTTGGTTGGGACTCCTGAAACACATAGTATTTCCTCCGATGTTTGTCTTCACAAGTCCTCTGTGATGTAAAACCCTGACAGATGGTTGTGGTTCCTTCAATATAGTCCTGACATCTAACCAGGGAGATGATGTCAGTGAGAAGCAGGGAAATCTTTGCAGGATATGCTGAGGGAGCAGACCCAGACAATCTGTGTCTTTGAGTGACAGGCCACATTTTAAGAGATGCATCTTCAGGTGATATAGCTATGCAAGTGTCACAGAGATGCTTGCAAAAAAGAAACTGTCCATGATATCACTGGGCAATATAGTTAGTAGTCCATGTTCTTAGTTGGTTCATGACCATATGTGGTTGTGGGTCTGAAGCCTTTCCTGCACTCCACATCTCTGTAATAAAGACTTAAAACAAGGAAACAAGAAGTATGCTTTTCAAAGGCTGGTTCCCCAGGGGAACTATTTCTGTTTCTCAGTCATACCCTGGACTTTTTGTACACAAAACTCTTCTTGAGGACCACTAGTGCTTCGTTCCCTTGTTGTCTGTTCCTCAGAGTGATCAGGGTTTCCTACTGGTCTGTCAGTGTGTTGATTGAGCAAATACCTGTTGCTCTCCGAGGGCTCTTTTGGGATGCTTCCTTTTCTTTAGCATGACACAGAACCAGAACCTTCTAACTAAATTGAAGCCACAAGCCAAGAACAGTAGCAAGAACAGTTTGCAAGTCAGTATGGGTGATGGAGGTCATCAGGATTAGTGTGGGAGAGCAGTAAATGTCAGGCTGAAGACCTCCAGATGAATGAAAGGTAGTGTCTGTCTGCGTCCAGGGAAATCGTAAAACATCAGAAGTGCACATCTTCAGAAGGTAAGGTTGTATTTTTCCTAAATACATTAAGTAAACAGCCTCCTATCTTGTAGTAGCCTAGTCTTTGCCAGCAGAGTGAGGGAAGTTCTCAAGATTACACCAGGACAGGGATATGAGAAAAAAAGAGATAGAGCAAAGTTCCCTTTAGGTTTTGAGAATAGAAAAGGTCTCTGGACTTGAAGATGTTTATGTTGGACACAGGGCTGGGCAGTCTCTTTGGTCAGGGGCTTCAGTTTCTATGTGAATATGAGAATGCTGTCTGGAGAACAAAGGGACCAAGTCCTCTAGATGCTGGCTGGTCCCATCTTAAGTATTACAATAAATTAACATATTTGCTGTGCTTTTAGGTATAGTTTTTCAAAAATATTTGTGTGATAGCTGTGTTAAGCTATTATATAGGATCTGAGAGTATAACTCAGTGGTATAGTGCATGCTTAACATGCATGACATCATGGGTTCAACCCTATCATAAAGACAGACAGACAGACAGATAGATAGTATTGAGTGAAATGGCCAATAACAAATGAATGTTATTCCTCGCTTACAAAATGTCATTAAAATGCTTATAAGCATAGAAGCATGTCCAACCTATGTCTTGACAATGGAATACTGGTACATGCAGCCAGAGATAGCTATGAATTCAGTCCAACACATATTCTTACATTTACTTCAGACATTATGATATTTCTACAAAATTAAGTAGCTACATTGCATGGCATGAGTGTTGTGTCAGGATGTCAAAGGCTGGATGTGCCTAGGAACAGTGTTGATTCAAAGACCTTTATCTTGGGGGAAGGTGGTGGGGGGAATCATTTCCAGCCACAACTCAGAATCTGACTGTTGACATTGTTTCATTTTCAAACAGGACAGTCATCTGGGACAAAAACAACATTACTGCACAAGGCTTCCAAGACATAGCCGTTGCTATGGAAAAGTAAGTTTTAATGAGGATTCTTCTCTGGGATAACACTAAAGAGTCAATGGCATTGTTGCCACCTGTGGGATGGTAGAAGAAATGGTAGGTAGAGATCAGATCTTTGTAGACCAGCCATGGAGTTGGGCAGGACGGTGGCTGTGTCCTAATGTGAGTTGCTGATGTGCAGAACAAGAACCAAAGTGCCAATCTGCCAAAGCAGCTGGTCGTCAGGGCCACTTGTTCTCCAGCCTTTGTGGTTCACAGCCTCTGCACTGGGTTTCCTCTTCTGTTTATCTGGAAAACATAAGGGTGTGGATGTGAAGGGCTGATGGGGGCAAGTTGTCTATAGTCCAGAAAATAAAAGTGAAATTGATTCATGGTCAGTCCCAGGCTTGTTTTATATTGCTATGATTTATTTTAATTGTAGCTGATAGCTACAATTGTTGTTTGCTGCCAAATGTACTTTTCTGGTCAATCACATGAAAAGGTAACAGTTCAAGGCATGGAAGAAGAGAATTCTAGAATCTAGTCTTTTCTGTTTTGGCTAATGTTAGACTAAGAAATGAATCAACATGTCTCCAAAGAAGAGAGATATTTATAATGCTCACCTAGAAAAGCAAAACTTCACATGAAGAATCCATGTACCCTTGTAAACCTTAAGTAATTCATAGAGGTGCAGGTGAAGCAAACGGAAAATTCAAGAGCTTAGTGGACATGAAGGTTCTTGGTCTTGGGTTCCTGAGGCAGAACTTGACATCAGTGTATTGATATAGGTGCTGTTGCCAGGTTTGTCTGTCCAGAGCCTCTTGTCTTAATTGTTGCAGCCTTAAAAAATGTTAAAGATGACATTTATTACTGGAACTTCTAGAATCAGAGGGAACTATGTCACTAATTATCTGACGTACAGTTAGGAACCCTCACCTTTCCTCATTAATCCCTGACTCTATAATGCATCGAGGTGACAAGAACATGGCCCCTGGCCACCATCAGATTTCTGAAGTGCTCTAAGCAGATTCTGAGCCTTGGAAAGGAGATGGTCTAAATCAGAGAAGGGGTTGCCATGGAGAAGCCCTTTCCCAAGGAAAGGGAGGATGCTCTCACTGTCCTGTACCATTTTCCTATCCCCAACCTCCTGTTTTAAAGGCCTGCTAGGAGGAGCTTCAGTCTCCGTGTGCTGTCTCCAGCCCCATCGTCAAGAATATAGTGTATGTCACTTTTTCATTTATTCTTTTTCTTTCTTTCAAGTGAGAGGATCAGAGTTAATGTTCTTCAAGTGTTTTCATTGTTGTTTTGTCTTGTTTTGTTTTGTTTTTGAGACAGTTTTGCTATGTAACCCCAGCTGGCCTTCAACTCACAAAGATCCACTTGCCTCTGTCTCCTAAAGTGAGGGGATTAAAGGTGTGTGCCACCATGACCAGCTCCGAATACCTTCTTGTCTGAAGCCACATGCTTCTACTTAAACCAGGAAATCAGGGTACAAAATCAGGAAGATTCAGTTCTAAGGTGTCCCCCAATCCTTGTCTTGGTATGTAGACCATGATGACCTCAGACTTGTAACAGTCCTCTTGCCTCTGTCTTAGAGTTCTGGAATTCCAGGCAAGTACCACACCTGGCTCCCCTCTCTCTTTATAGTGACCCAGGCCATTGCAGAGTATTGGGGAGGCAGCTTACCACATCACAGTACACCCCCTCCTCCACGAGCTGTTTGTGACTACAGAATCGCCTGTGTCTGCTGCTACTTTGTCCCTAGAGTAGGAACAGTGATCTTCACTATGTTCATGTCACAGCAGCCATCTCTAAGCTTCTGGAGCACTCTAGTCCAGGCTGGCACTAAAGAGTAGCCAGGAACACACCCATTCCGTACTCAGCATCTGTAGGTGGATAGCGATAGCTCTGGGTCAGTCGATTATGTACGCTGTGCTCTGAAATGCCTACTCTTCCTTATCACTGGTACGTAAGTACACCATGCTATTCTGTAATGTGATAAAAATTGGATGCAGAGACATTATAAAAAAGCTTTATTGTCTTTTAATTCCCTTTGGCTTGTTCCTTTTTTAAAAACAAACAGCTTTGTAAATCATGCTAACATAGAAATTCAAGTTGAAGGGATGGCAGCCTTCCTCTGTTAAAATCTATATTGAAGTACCCTGGCGAGTGAACTGGATGCCTGCTTTCTCTATGAGGAAACAGCTATCTAAATCTTGCTGCTAACAAAATGATTATTTTTTTCATGGTTATGGGCTTATTGTAGGGGGTTAGTAGCTAAGGCATTATTCCAATGACAGTCACCTAAATATCCATGAGACTCATAGCTCTTCCCTGTTTGGAGATCTAAAGCATGACTCTGGTGTCACTCCATTGTAGGTGACAGATGCCCAGGTCACCATCAGTTGGCAAAAGGCCATTCTTTGGCTGATTTTTCGGGCAAGCTGTACAGGTTCACAGGGATGGGGCACTAGGCAGGCACTCAACCCTTTCCCCAGGAGGCTTATCCTAGAGATGGTCCCCTGCTATCGATATATTACCCAGAGGGTACCAGGGTAGCACAGAGTATTTTGTGGGTAGTAACAGTGTTGTATCCTTTGGTCACTGTATTTCCTTCTTGTATCCATTTTGGTCTGACTGTCACATATGGGTATCCAGCTACCTTCAGAAACCATAAAAACCAGTTGTAGACTTTCATGTTAATTCAATGTGGAAAACAAAACTGCACATGTTGTAAACTTCATGTCTGTTTTGTAGGGCAGTGCAAGTTAATGGTGTCATCCAGCCTCAATGCATATGGATAGCAAAAGCCACTCTGCAATCTAGGACCTTTGATGGCTGGGTGACTTAGTGCTTTGCTGTTTTGTTTTGTTTTGTTTTATTTTGTTTTATTTTGTGAGGCCTGGACTTATTCTGTAGCTTTGGCTGGCCTGATATTTTGTGTGTAGCCCAGGCTGACTGCAAACTCAAAGCAGTCCTCCTGCCTCAACCTTCCCAGTGCTAGGATTACAAGTGTATACCAGTCCAACAAAGATAAAAAATATATTCTTTTGTTTGTTTGTTTGTGATAGCATCTAAATGGCTGTGGTGTAGACCAGGTTGGCCTTAAACTCACAGAGATTTGTGTGCCTCTGTCCCCTGAATACTGGAGCATGTACCACCATATCTAGCTTTTTAAAAATAGTTTTGGAATTATTTTTTTAGATCTAAAAATGTGTTCAATTAAAGTACAGAAAGTCATTTTAAAATATATGGGTTTTGCTCTTTTCTCCAGGAACTACACACTGAGATTTATGCCAATTCCAATGTATGATGCTTCTCAAGCTCTTAAAACAAGCCCTGAGAAGACAGAAGAGGCTCTGCAGAAGGTATGGAGACCTACAAGCATTGACTTTATTAGGTTCACATTTATGTTGTGTTAATACCTATTTGAATATATAACTATGACTGGTTCATAAAGCTCTTTAAAACCCTGTATTCCTAAGGTCATGACTAGCATAATTTCTGACTAGACCTGGAAAAAAATAACGAAGACTGAAAGCTCTCATGAACATTGATTAGAATAGAATAACGTTCTTATAGTGTCCACATGCCCAGGTAGATATACCTTTCCATCCTTGGAGAGTGTGGGAGCTGAGTCTTTGTTACCCTGTGCTTTCCTATATCTCTATCGTTCAGTGGTTTGTTGTTGTCTTTGTCTTTTGAGACAAGGTTTCATATAGCCTCAAACTTACTGTGTATCAGAAGATGTCCTGAACTTCTGATTGTTCTCTCTCCATTTCTCAAGGGGTCAGATTGCCAGCATCCTTTGCTTTTTATGGCTACATTTCTTCTCAGTTGAGATGAGCTCAGATGTTCCATTTTTACTCTGATGCCTTTTCCAGGGCTTTTGAAATTCTTTATCCCCCTTTGTTCTCTCTCTCCAACGACGGTGGCATCCTCTTCCGGACTCACCCCTGACTTCTTCTTTCTCACATATGCCTTGCTAAGGCCTGCCTAGTTGACAGATGCTGTAGTCTACAGCTCTTTGCTCATCTCCCGCCCTTTGTTAATTTGATAGCTTTCTTTATGACTTCATCTCCCACCACAATCTTGCCATGTTTGGTAGCTCCTATCTCTTATCCAGTTAGAAAACCAGCCACCATCCTGTGTCGTAAGTCTGACAGGGCAAACCTTCATGCCATCGCTCACTAGCAGCTTTTCAGATAAATAAAGCTTGGGTTCCCCAACATAGAAGAACGAAGATCTGTCTAGATGGCCTTCTGCCCGTCTCATGCTCCATCTATTACCAGCTCCAGCTCCTCATTCTGTCCTATTTCAAGAGACAGCAGTGTTGAACCTAAGGCAAGACTGAGTCTGTACTAACTTTTCTGATCATTGAAGTTTGAGAACCATTGCTTTTCTGTGGGCAGGATTCAGCTCTTTCTACACTTCCGTGCTTGGCTATTGGGTTCGAAACCTAGTGTCTAAAGCAGCACAATGTCAGTTTCACTCCACTGACAGATGGCCTTCCTGGCACTTCCAGACCTGGAGTTAAGTTACTCATCTCTTCATTTTCTCTCCTAACAGAATCTTTTACTTACTTTCTCCTGCTGTGATAAAATGCCATGGCCAAAGCCAATGCGAAGGAAAAAGGATTTAGTTTGGCTTTTGATTCCAGAGGGATTGAGTCCATTACAGAGAGAGGGAAATATGAGAGCAGGCAAGGGGAGCACAGAAGCAGGACAGAAAGTAAGGCAGGGCTATAAACCCTCGACCTCTGCCAATCCCCTGTGTTGTACTTCCTTTAGCCAAGCTGCACCTTCTCAAGATTCCATAACCTCCTCCAGATACACCAAGTATTCAAAAACACAAGCATACAGAGGACATTTCTCCTTCAAACCACCACACAGACGATGAGCTTCTTGAAGGAAAAGGCCACGTGACTTTCAAATTTTTTTCATTCTCCTAGTTACTGTTTTTTCTAAAATGTGTGCTTAGATTCTTCTTAACCACTTTAAATAAAAATGAAAAATAGGAAGTGGCAGGGGAAAATCTAGAATGACAAATGAAGTTCCTCAATTTTTATTTGAAATATATGACCTTAAAAGAAATTCTTACCTAAGTATAGTAGCTTACCTCTATAATACCAGGAGGATCTCTATGAGTTCAAGGTCAGTCTGAGCTACAGAGTGAGACTCTAATCCCACAAACACACACATAAACACACACACAAACAAACACACAAACAACAAACAAACACAAACACACAAACAAGCAAACACACACACAAACACAAACACACAAACACAACTTAGCTTTGTAGTATTCAGTAATATCTTAATTTTTCTGAACTTTGTGTCTTTTGCACACTCATTTATATATGTGCAAGTACATGCACGCATGTGTGCCCACATGTGTGTGTGTGAATGTATTTCTGTATATAAACAGGAAAAGTAAACTTATATCCTGATTATGCTTCATGGACACTTGACAACTAGGTTAACTACGCGAGCGCCAGGTATGTTATTTCAGTGTTTAACCTAAGTTAACGTGGTACCGCCTTTAAAACAGCGCATGAGACAGGTTTTTCCATCCGTGGGTGAGGAAATGGAAGAGAAGCGTACTAGGAAAGTGGGCTGGATTACAGAGACCCTCTACCAAGCCCAGCTAGGAAGTAAAGACAAAAGCCGAGGCATGCAAGTTCTTCAGATGCACAGAGAGAAAAGAAAAGCATCAAAGAGGGAATTAAGGCAAAATAAAGTCCAAAGAAATGTAAGCAGCAGTGTGCTGGATGTCAGTCATAATGTGTAGAGACATGAAGTGACTGGGCATCATAGCCATGGTGACCTCAGATGACTAAATGTCATACTGTGAGGAGATGTGAGATGATTGGATGTCACAGAGTGTGGGGATGCAAAGTAACTGGACGTCTTAGTGCACGGTGACATGAGGTACATGACAGCATTGTGAGGAAGGGTGGAGGAGATGGCAGTCCTCATGACAAGGGATTGCACATTTAATGAAATGTGTAATGCCACTTGGAAGTAGATCTGAATGTGTTGTATTTGCAGACATAAAAACAAACACTGGAAAAAAATTAACAAATGCCTGAAATGTTTGGTCAGAAATGTTTCCAGTTGGAGATTTATTTTTTGAGGAGGAGAGGGTGGATCTTGGGAATGTTTGCTTGTATATAATGAAATACTGTGGGGCTAAGACCCAAGTCTACATATGGGTTTGTGTGTGCCTTGTGTGTGTCTTGTGCACGTCCTCCACAAGGATGTGCTTCCTTTATCACGGCCCATCACCTTAGGTCAGTTGTGAACTCTTCTTCCTTAGGCCAACATGCCAATTTCAATTTAGAAAATTTTGGATATTAGAATATTTTAGAGATTGATTTGTAGATTATGAATGTTCATTTTATAAATCTGATATGCTTGAAAAGAAAAGAAAAATAAAAATCACATAAATCTTTGGAGAAGACAAAGAGGACAGAAAAACCCCACCATATGTTAAGAGCAGCAGCTATGTATCCAGCCCCATGAAGATACACCATCCACAGAAGAAATCTCAAGGCATAGGAAACATGTTGTGATGATACATGCTTATATCCTAACACTTGGGATACTGAGGCAGGAGGATCAGAAGTTCAAGGTTACTCTTAGCTACATAGTGGGTTGAGGTCTTCCTGGAATATGTGAGACCTTGTCCAAATAAAATATAGTAGAATACAGACAAGATGGTAGAAGCTTACTTGCTTGTGGGTTGTTTTGGGGAGGAGAGAGGTTACTTAGTGCCTTGAATTTATTGGGTTTTCATGCTCAAGTGAGCCTGTTTTCATCTCAACAGCTAGATTCTGTCTTTGGGGGAATAAATGAACCAAATGGTCTACTTACTTTAACTTTTCTAAAAGCAAAATATATCAAATCTTTATAAACTGTTTTTCAATGCAAGTTTCCATTATTTTTGATG
Source organism: Rattus norvegicus (assembly GCF_021556685.1). Lineage (NCBI taxonomy): Eukaryota > Metazoa > Chordata > Mammalia > Rodentia > Muridae > Rattus > Rattus norvegicus. The sequence goes on from NC_141550.1 coordinate 41,144,917, forward strand.
GAGGACGTTTGCCTCTTCTTCAAGTTCTGGCTCTGGAGACATCTACCTGGGTTTGGACCTTCTCCATCTTGCCCCTGCTCTCATCCCATCACCAAGATAATGACTATTTTGGCTCCTCCTCATATGACCTTAACCAATCTCTGAGCTCTTGGTCCCCAGGAGCTGGGTGTCTCTCTTCTCTCTGATATTCTGCATGAAAATGCTAAATTCAGTAATAGTATGTCGATGACTGACCCAGAGATGCACAGAGTTTGTGTTTCCCCTTTCCTTTAAACTTGTTTCAGAAGGAAGTTTTGTGGGGCTGGAGATAGGGCTCAGTCAGCAAAGTATTTATTGCACACACATGAATACTTGGGTTTGCTCTCAGAACCCACATAAGACTTTGGGTGTGGTGGCATGGGCTAATTACTCCTAAGTGGAGAGGCAGAGGCGGGAGGGTACCTGGTGCCCACTAAATGGCCAGCATAGCCTAACTGTTGAGTTCCACGTTAGAGAGAAAGATATCTCAGAAACCAAAATGGAGAGTGACTGAGAAATGACATTTGAAGTTGATCTTTGGGCATGTATGGACACAGGCACCTGTATACACATGAAAACTCTGTCCTGGCTTAGTTTGTAAAGCAGAGTGGCTGGACTTGAGGAAGGTCTGGGAACACAGGTCCTGCAAGCCTTTGCTGTCCCATGTTGTGTGGCGTGAGCTTCCTATATAAACAGATTGCTTCAGCCTTTGACCCCAGTGTGAGGCCAGCTGTGAAAAGACAGGGAAGGGAGGCAAAGGACCCAAAGCTGGGTGGTCTCAAGTGTCTACCACCATTTGGAACCTCCATAGCAAAGTTATTTCCCATTGATGTGTCTCCTTGGCAAGATGTGGCTGCTGGGAGGCATTGAAAGGAAGGTCATGTGATCCAGCCCCACAGGTCTGTGTTAATGATGCATTAGTTGGAGGAAGACACTTTTGCTCTGCCTTCTAGTTTCCTGGGATGCAGGTAATTGCTGTCTGGGTTTTAATTGTTCCTAATTGCCATTGAGTTGTAGTTATATTAGCATATTGAAAATTAAAATGAAAATGTAATAACAGTAAGAGCTTCACAGTTATTAGATATTCTTAACCAGGGAACCTCAGTGACAAATTAAAAGGCAAATGGCTAAGGCGCATTATTAAAACAATAAAGAGGGGAGGGGGAATAAAGCAGGATGGCGCGATTCACCTACCTTAAGTACTCCTTTTTATCTTGCCTTCATCACTTCTGATTTCGCTGCGTGTGGTAGCTTCTTATGCTGTAGCTGTCTGTGTTTACAAGAAGGTGTGTGTGCGTGTATGTATGTGTGTCTGTATGTGTGTACTTACTGGGCAGTCAAACACACAATGCTTTGTAACCAAGTGTCTTAGTTCCTTTTCCTATTGCTATGATAAAATACTCTAACCAAAGTGACTCAAAGAAGAAAGGGTTAGTGACAGCTCATAGTTCCAAGCTATGGTCCAAGGCAGGAGGAACATGACAGGCGTGGGACCTTCAGTGAGCTGCTCAAAGTACACTGAGGGCAATAAGCAGGGAAAATGCTTCTGTTCAGTTTGCTTTCTCCATTTTATGCAGTCCCCAGATCCCCTGCCCATGACTGAGATGCATCTTCCCACATCCATTAACAGTAATCAAAATAGTCCTTCACGGGCATGTCCGGAAGCCGGTCTCCCCAGTGAGTGTAGATTTAAACATCTTAGCTTTCTGCACAAGGATTTATGTGCTTCTGGGGATTGAATTCAAGGCCTCGTGCATGCTACGCAAGTGCTCTATTAATTGAGCTACATTTTCAGTTCCTCAAATCATTCTTTGAAAGTGTATTTATTTTTTGAGAAAGCTCTCTGTATATATCCAAGGCTGTCCTAGAACTCACTGTGTAACCCAGAGTGACCATGAACACTGCTTCTGCCTCCAGAGTATTGAAATTTAGGCATTCAACACCATACCCTGCCACAAGCCCTCTTTGTGGGTGTTTATCTTTCTAACAAGTTGATACTGCAGTCTTTGTTCACAGTGTGCCCAAGGCCTGTTGGTCTTCCTATGAGGTGTCTTTCTGTGTGCTTCTAATTTGTGCCTCTTCAGTTTTCAGAGGAGTTTGTGTATAAACATACAAATTGTCAAACCACTTCATGGTTTCTCATTATGGGGTAGGAATGTATCTTCTTATTTACTGTCACCTTATTAAAATCAGTCTTATTTTGAAAAACTGTAAAAATTTGGTAGATTATTAAAATTAGAATACACCAAAGTTGCTATTTTTATAATTGTCCTCTCCTCTTTCTCCTTCCTCCCTCCCTCCTTTCCTCCTTCTCTCTACCAGTTTTTTCTCCCTCTTCCTCTCTCCCTTTCCCTAGTAACCCTTCCTGCTTAACCCTTGCCCCCATCTTCCTCTCTTCCCTTACTTCCTTAGCATCATTCCCCAAGTGCTGAGCAATTCTAGTGGGTGGATTAGGGTGGGGTTCAGAGGGCACCATCTGCCTTCTTTGGAAAAGATTCACTTCTGAATTACATGGTGTTAAAACTTAATTTCATGACGCCCAGAGATGAGAACCCCGAGACAGCAGCAGCTGTCACCAAACAGTGGCTTATCTTCGTCAGTTTTGGAGTCACACACACACACACACACACACACACACACACACACACACACACACACGACTTCGGTTACCTGAAAGCCCATTGCCCAGCTAAAAGCACCTCTGATAAACTTGTCAGAGTTCCGCTTGAGCCTTCGTGGGTTGTGAGGTCAAATAGCTGATAGACCATGCTTACTGATTGGCTCACTGATAACTTTATTCTCCACGGAGTCAAAGTGTGTTCTTGAGAGATATGTGTGCTCCATTTCCAGATAGAAAATTATCTGCTCCGGAATCACGAGACCAGGAAATACCTTCAGGAGCAGGCCTACCGCCTCCAGCAAGGCATTGTCACCAGCACCACCCAGCAGGTAAGGGCATGCTCTCTCCATTCTGTCAACAGAGGCTTGCAGAGCACAGCTCCGGGAATAACTGGCTTAGGAAAACCACAACTGATGGAAGGAGAGAGACGTGTATTCGGGACATAAAAAAGAAATGAATAAAAATGGAATCTTAGAAGCTACAAAGTAAAGGCACATTTTTTTAAAAATTGCTGCACTGCTGCACTGTAAGTGTTAAAAACTGGGAGGCTGTGAAGGTGACAGGCTAAGAAAGCTGAATAGGAATGGAGCTGATTGTACCTTATAGATCATGGAATCAAATGCAATTTTTGATCACTGATATATATGAAAAATAGAGAAACCTATGGTATGGAAAGGTAAGATGGTGCCAGCCTATAATCCCAGATCTGGCATTGAGAAACAGGAGGAGGAGGTTATATAGATCTTCATGTACAGAGTTTGGGCCAACCTGAGTTACAAAAGACCCTGTTTCAAGACATTACAAACAAATACAGGAACAGCAATGGGCAACTTAAGTGAAAGCTTAGGATCCAGCCAAGTTCTTATCTCCGAAGGTCGAGAGGAACTGATGAGATTTATTTTATTGTCAGCGCTTATCTCAGAGTGTATGAGTGAATCTACCCTCCTCAGAGCTCCGCGCTGGTTACGTTTACTAACAATATGTCTTATTTAATTAGCAACACTCAAGCAATATGTGTCAAGAAAATTTTTTTCTTTAAATATTTCTAGCCTAGCAGAACTTTTGAGAAAGAAAGCATTATTTAGACTTTGTCAGGCATTAAAAATCTAATGTTTCTTCCTGTTAGGAACTAGTGTTATTTGAGTATTTTTTTTTACCTTACTAATGCTAACATATATAATTATTTTTAAGAGCTATTTTTATTGTTAATATGTGCATATGAGTGTCACTGCCCATAGAGGCCAGAAGAAGGGATCGAGTTGACTGGAGCAGGAACTACAGGCTGCTGTGAGCTGCCTGATCCGAGGGGTCTGGGAACCAGACTCAGATCCTCTGCAAGAGCTGGCTTGCCCTTCTTGGCTATCACTTCAGCCCTGGTTTCCCGTGTTTAACCTTAAAAGTAGCAAGACTGTTAACATTGTATCTTTGCCTCCTTTCCCTTAATGAGATACAAAAATGTTGGTTTCTTTCTTAATCTAATATTGTTACAACTTCTTTCTGGTTGGAGGGAAATCCTGACACCCAACCCTGCACCAAAAAAAAAAAAAAAAAGAAAGAGAAAAAAAGAAAGAGAATGAGAGAAAGAAAATAAAAAAGGAAGAAATAAAGACAAGACCCCACTACACAGTCTTTAATGTTTGTTCTTCACAGCAGATTCCAGATTCCATCTTCTTACTGAAAGGCAACAGCACACAGGAGAGGGATGTAGATGTTTAGCCCTGCTTTGGTAGCTCATTCTGAATTATTTGAGTCATTATGTGCCAGATCCATTGCCACCTTTCACTTCAGGGATTTCGTGGGATTTTATGACTAGATTTTCTTACTTGAATCATTGCAGTGGCTTCAGGGGAGATAGATGTGCCTTGAGACATTTGAATCCAGGAAGAATAGACCCTCTGTGACAACTGTTCTGTACTCCCTTTCCCTTGTCATGCCCCAGGTGACAAGGGAAGAATCACAGTGTTTGAAGGAAACACTGAAATCCCATGGCTCCCCCTGCGCTTGTTTTTGTCTGGTGCCTTTGTCTAGGATTTTATAAGAATCAATACTGTCTTTCTGCTTTCCAGTTCTCCCTTCTCCCCGACTTCATAAGCCCTCTTAACCAGGTGTTGGGAAACTTTGTCTGACGTAGTAAATATTCTAGGCCTTGTGTACCTACTGCATCTGCCACTACAGAGCAGACACAACCATATACCGTGTACCAGGCACAGTACATGCACTGTGCCCACAGTGCTGTGTGTTGAAAATCACAGACAAAATCAGGCCCAGAATTATCTGCCACCAAGCTCTAATTTTTATCCTCTTCCAAAGAGCTATTTTCTCAGCATACTCTTTCTCCCCTTGACTAACCTCCTCGATGTGACATTCTGAAACATGCGCCCTGTATGTGCCCACTGACATGGCCCTCAGTGCTTGCCCTCATTGGCAAGTCTAGGGGTCTTTTTGTTTTTGATGCTTTTTCTTGCTATGTTTCTCTGACTAGCTTCTGACTTCCTGTGTAGCTGAGGATAGTCTTGAATCTCCTCTCTCGACCTTCCCAAGGGATTGATTGCAGGTCTATACTAGCTCCCATAGCCTTTGCTTTAGTGTTGACTATGGAGGATTCTTCCCAGTTATGTGTTGGCCTTGCTTGGGGGCAGAGCTATTATCTTACTCGGAACTTTCTGTCTTCAACATCAGCTGTGGGGGCATATTTCTCTTTAATAAAGATATAGTAGTAGAGGAAAAGAACATTGTTTCCACAAATAAGCTGTTTGGTGGAGGAAGTTACAGCTGTATCAGATTGGGTGTGACTCAGGATGGCATTAAGTACTAGTGGTTTCTGTGCTTTAGTTTAGCAGCCCAGTAGCTCTGAAAGGAGCTTACAGGTCTCTGCAAGCGAGCCATGGATTAGTTGTGTGATGGGTTATTGAAGAAGCCAACAGCACTTCTGCCAACTCAGGTCGTTCAGCTCTGCCCAGCCTTCTTGTGTTAGTGTTCATTTCTAACAAAAGAGCAAATTCAGAGAAAGTGTATCTCAACTAGGGTCAGTCTGCCAGTGACCATTGACCTAGATCATTGTGAAAAGTTATCATTAATGTGATAACTGGAAGTATTAAGAAAAGAGAAGGTGAGGGAGGAAAAGAAAGTCTTGTTCAGCTCTGCGCACTATGTTCTCTGGGGACTCTTAAGGTTCTCAAGGGGGAGAAGTAGCATGTAAGGCAAGAGTTTAGGAAGATATTAGGACATCGGATAATAAAAGGTCATGTCCAGCAGGAACAGAGTGCACAGTCCATAGAAATGGGAGATGCTTAAACTCTCGCAGTCTTAGTCTCTTTTCTTGTTGCTATGATAGAATACCCTGACAAGCAACTTAAGGGAGAAAGAGCTTATTGTATCTCACAGTTCAAAGATACACTTTCAGTGTGGTGAAGTTAAGGTAGCTCAGGGAAGTTACAGTAACCGAGGAAGAACTTAGGGTAGCTGGAACTTTGTAGCTGCTGGACACATGGTATCCACAGTGAGGAAGCTAAGGGTGTTAGATGCATGCTGTTCCTCAATTGTCTGATTATGTGGTGTAGGGTCCAATGCAGGGAATGGTGCCACCCACAGTGAACAGGTTCTGTCTCAATGTCATCAAAATAATCTCCCACAAGCCATCTTAGAGGCCAGATTACCAGATGACTCTAGATTCCATTAAGTGTTAGTTTGAAACAGAAAAATGAACACTAGGAGTGTATGGATGTCAAATGAAGCAGAAAGGGTTAACCAAAGGGACCTAATTCATCTACCATGAAGTTTGTAATGGGATAACTAGAGTGATCTTTCTGTTATACCTCTTATAACTGTTTCCAATTACATGCTTTAGTGGTGAGACTTATAAAATGACAGTGAAACACCTAGATACCCCCTCCCAATTTTAGCTTTGCACTTTGTTCTATGCCATCGTAGGTAAATAGCTTGCCTTTCACATCTCCTAGGTGCTAAAGGTGATGCACTTGGTTCTGTTAAATTCTAACAAATACTTGGAATGATATGAGAGTTTATCTTATATGAAGAACTAAAATTTTATTTTCCCTTTTGACTTTAAAACTGTTTCCTGTGGAGACTATTTTTGTGGCGTTCATTCAAATCCTCTCTCCTCCATGAAAGCTGGTGACACACTTCAAGGGGCTCTTCGATCTATAGTATTGGTGCAGAGGACTGGCTTTATTCGGTTGTTGGCACAGGCTTCCCAGTTTGGCCCTTTGTAGCTTCAGATGGGTCTGGTTCATCTTCTTAAATTAGAAAATCATTCTTGGCAAGATGTGAATTATTGATGGCCATTTTTGTTTCAATCAATATGTCAGTTTGAAGAGTAAGGATTTCTGCTCACCATGAAGGTATTTAGAAACACAGAGTCAGCTCTCTGTAAAGCATTGTGGATATGCAGAAAGTATTTGATTCCTGCTGTAAGCATAGATTGGAGGTAGCTAGTGGAGGTGAAATAAACTGTTCACACAACTGTGCCCATGTGGAGCTAAAGATAGATCATTTACAAGAAGTCCGGTAATTTTACAGCAGAAGAGCTGTAGTATGCGTCAATACAGCTCTTATAGCCCTCATCAACTTAATAGAGGCTTTGAGTGGATTGTCTTTATGATACCAGAAAAGACACAGTGAGCCTAATTGTATAAAAGGACAGACAGAGGCAGTAACATCGCACCTCTAAGGTCAAAATTTAAGTCTTCTCTGCTATTCTGAAAGCACACTCTGTCCCCTCTCCTAGGGTCGTACAATGTTGCCCTAGCTGTCCTGGAAATTACCATGTAGCCTAGGCTGGCCTTAAACTTGTGGTGATCCTCCTGTCTCTGCCTCTAGAGTACTGAAGTTACAGGGCTTGAAAAATGAATACCGTTATGTTTCAGTTTTGTAGTGCTGAATTGAGCCCAATGTATCAATCATGCAAAGCTTCTTCTACCAAACTGAGTCATGTCCCCTTTTTGGTGAGGAGTCTGTTGTTTTTTAATTTGTAGGAGAAGGAAGGGAGACATTAGCTTCCTAGACACAATATTGACTTATTCAAAATTGAAAGAACAGGACAATTAAGCTTAAAAAAACAAGAAAACAATTAAACTCTGTAGATTCAACTGACTTATCAGATGGGCCAGGATACTTCTTAGAAGGCCTCTGAAGTGTGCATACTTTGTTTTTCTTTACATTTGTTTATTTATTTATTGCCATTGTCTCTGTGGTCATGTGGGTTTCAGGGATCAAACCTCAGGCTGAGATACATACACCTCTGTCTATAAACCATCTCACGAACACAAGTATTTCCTTTATGCTAATGAGACAAGTCTAACGTAGTCCAGACTGACTTTGAACTTGGCTTTGCAGCTGAGAGTGATTTTAAATTGTCCCTCTTCCAACTACTTAGCTGAACACTATATTTTTTTAAGACCATACAATCAATAGGCAGTGTTAGCTATGCTGACAGTGCCCGGGAAAGGTTGTGTAGAGCACGGTGATGGCTGTTTGCTTGAGATGAATCTGTGCTCCTACCTCATTTCCTGTTGCATACTCATACCTGCCTAACTGTAGAAAGTAGAGGTTATTTCGGCTCGTGCTTCCAGAGCATGTGAACGCCAGGAGTGAAATGCTGGTCAAGAGACTCCCCTGGTACATAACACCCACCACCACAGGAGGTAATCCACTACTCCTGGGAGGTCAGGGAAGTGGAACACTCCAGAGCATGTGTGTCCCAAGGCAGATTTTACAAAAAAGATATTCTAACCTTCTGCTACAGGCATTGCCTAGCTACTTCCTTTGGGTTCTCCAGTTCACTCTTGGACCCACTGTAAATGATTCAAGTACTTGTGAGGCAAAGCTGCTGGAATAGACACTAGGTGGAATCACCTTCAACATTACTTACGCTAATACAGCAGGGCACATCACTCCTTTATTGACTGAGGCAGACCGAGGCAATGTCTCTGACAGCCCACTCTGCTCTCCAACTTGCTTTGTCATCAAAGATGAGCTTGGACCTCCAGGTCCCCATATCTCAACCACCCAAGCCCTGGGATATCTGACGTGTGCCACCAGGACTAGTTTATATGGTATTGGGCTTCACGGATACTAGGCAAGCACTCTTCCTACTGAGCTACATCTCTAGCATTCTGCCCCTGGCCCCCAACCTGCTTCTGTGCTTTAGTGGTTTTCAATTTATAAAGAGAAGCACTTTATATAATAGAGTTTTTAAGCTGTCAATTTCCAGAGGCTGTTTTGGCTTTTATACAATTGAGACCCACTGGCGGTTGTCAGCATTCTATTGTCATGTCACTAGTCCTGGAAATGTGTAAGACACTGTTTTGTTTCTTCAGCACCCCTCCTTGTATCTGACACACACAGGGCACTCAATGACAGTTAATGAGAATCGCTGTCTAGCAGAACATCACTGGGAGCTACCAGATTTGGATCATTAAGAGGATTCACTACACAGTATTCTTTTTAAGGGAGAGAAAAAAAAAATGCCTTGTATCTTTTACTACAATGTCTCACGTCTTTTCCTGGAGTTAAATGTGCCGTTGACTTCTTGCATATATAGTTAGACTAATTTAATAATTGGTTAAGCACCTTCCTGGAGGACACCAGCAAGATGTTTTCAAGCTCACACATTTCATTCTCTTGAATTTTCATGGTCCATTCTGTGTCTTCCTTTCTGCACCAACTCGGATACTCCTCTGCTTCGCACAGATGATTGACCGGATATGTGTGAAGGTTCAGGATCACCTCAACTCCTTACGAGCCTGTGGGGGGGATGCTATTCAGGAGGATTTAAAGGCAGCAGAGCGGCTCATGCGAGATGCTAAGAATTCTAAAACGGTGAGTTTCTTCTCGGGATTCACAAGATGCTGGTAGTGTGTTTGTCCTGTTTGTTCCTGTACTGATTTCTCCCTCCCTCCCTCTCTCTCTCTCTCTCTCTCTCTCTCTCTCTCTCTCTCTCTCTCTCTCTCTCTCTCTTTATTTTTTACCATTATTAATTATTTTATTTATTTACATCCCAAATATTGTTCCACAACCCACCTCCCAGCATTCTTTCCCCATCCGCACTCCCCTTCACCTCTGAGAAGCCCCCCCACCCCCACCCTCTCCGTTCCCCTTTGCTGGGCATGCCCACTCCCTGGGGCATCAAGTTTCTACAGAATTAGATGCATCCTCTTTCACTGAGGCTAGACCAGGCAGTCCTCTGCTACACATGTGCCAGGGTCCTCAGACCAGCCCATGTATGCTCTTTAGTTGGTGGCTTAGCCTCTGGGAGCGTTGAGGGGTCTAGGTTAGCCAATACTGTTGGTCTTCCTATAGGGTCGCCCTCCCCTTCAGCTTCTTCAATCCTTTTCCAGCTGTTCCATAGGGGTCCCCTACTTCAGTCCAGTGATTGGTTATGGGTATCTGCATCTGTCTCAGTCATCTGTGGGCAGAACCTCCCAGAGGACAGCCATTCTAGGCTCCTGTCTGTAAGCATACCATAGCATCAGCAGTAGTGTTAGGGTTTGTTTCTCACCCAGAGGAGGGATCCCAAGTTGGGCCAGTCACTGGTCAGCCATTCTTTCAAACTCTGCTCCATTTCTCACCCTTCATTTCTTTTAGACAGAAACAATTTAGGGGTCAAAAATTTTGAAGGTGGGTTAATGTCACCATTCTTCCACCAGGCCCTGTCTAATAGAGGTGGTCCCTTCAGTTTCCATATCCTCACTGTTGGAGATTTCAGCTAAGGTAACCCATATTGAGTCCTGAGAGCATCTCACATCCCAGGTCTCTGGAACTTCTAGAGGTTCCCCCAGCAGCTGCATATTTTAATTCATTCTCCTGGCTCTTGGGGCTTCTCCCCTGATCCCCCATATCTGATCCTGCCCCCTTTTCTCCTCCCCTTCCCTCCCCGTCCCCCTCCCACTTAGGTCCCTCCCCTCCTATGCCTCCCATGGTTACTTTGCTTCTTCCTCTAAGTGAGACTGAAGCATCCTCACTTGGGCCTTCTTGCTCACTAAACTTCTTAGGGTCTGTGGGTTGTATCTGTACTTTTTGGCTTATTAGCCAATACTCCTGTGATGTGGTAATAATATATCCTTGGATCATGGCACAGAGCCTCTAAATTCCTGGAACATTCTGAGCGAAGGAGGTGATGGTAGCATCTTTAGCTGCTAACAACCAAAGCTTTTCAACACAGCAGTGTTCATCCCACTGAGGACCTGGAGGAGCTGACCATAGGATGGCTCTTCTGTCAAGTGCACACACTGTCAATGGGAAGGGCTGGAGACTGGGTCCATCACCATGCCGCTCATGCAACTTCCAGGGATTCTTAAAATGGGTTCAAATAGCTTTTGCTTAGTGCCATCAAGGGGCTTGGAAGCTGGTATTCCCGGAGATGGCAGGGAAGCCCTCTCCATCAAGCCTTTGCAGAGCCCTTATTCTCAAGCCAGGGGTGACACTCTCATCCCTGTGCCTGCCAAGGTGAGTCCATTTCACTATCTGGGTTGGAACCCAGTTTGTGGTGAGGAAGGTGCTTTCCTGAGATTAATGTGGCATTCCCACAGGTCATTAAACTTGAGGGCTAGGTGGGGACCTCTGTGACATTTTTATAATCAGCTGTCCTAAAGAACCAGGGATGACCAAGAATGTGTGACTGGCAGTTGAGTGACATACCCCTGTTGGTCTGAGTCCTTTCTTATAGTCTGGGCAGAGTGTCAGAACTGAGTGGAATTATGGGACAGCCAACTGGTATCTGAAGAGAAGGGGCAAATTACCTGTATCTTCAGTGACAAAGTCCTCATATTGCAGACAAAGACAGGACTGTATAAAGGACACTAACAGACTTTGTGACCTGATAGTCACTGAGTGGCAGTAATGGCTGTGCCATCTGCCAGTGTCTGATGGCAGTGTGGTAATATGCTAACACTGCTGGGTTTTGCTGAACATGCCTGTGAGGAACATGGGCCTCCGTTTACTATCTGTGTCTTTGAGAATGAATGATCACTCTCTAATATATTTCTTTACCTCTGTATAACTCCACAGTGGTCTTGATGCTTATTGAAATGAGGTCACTTTTTATCTTTCTTCCAGTTGTTACCAAATTTATACCATGTGGGCGGAGCATCATGGGCAGGAGCCAGTGGGCTGTCATCCAGTCCCATTCAGGAGATCCTGGAGTCAATGGCCGGAGAAGTCACAAGAGTTGTGGATGAACAACTGAAGGTCTGTGACTCTTGTTATCTTGAGAATGAATTTATGATGATGTAACTGCTTGATGGAATTCCATACTATAGCTGCCTGTGTTTATAATATGCACACTAACTGGTCAGACGGAAGTAAATATGTCTAGTCTAGTTAATGTGTTTTAAAATGCTTTCCTAGGCTGGAGAGAGGGCTCAGCGGTTAAGAGCACTGACTGCTCTTCCAGAGGTCCTGAGTTCAAATCCCAGCAACCACATGGTGGCTCATAACCATCCATAATGGGATCCGATTTCCCCTTCAGGTGTGTCTGAAGACAGCAACAGTGTACTTATATACATGGAATAAATAAATAAAAAATAAATCTTAAAAAAAATAAAAATAAAAAATAAAATGCTTTCCTATGTAGTAAATCTCATTTTTGGTGGCAAGTCTTTAAATGAACTAAACATGATTGGTTGCTACTAATAGGGGGATGATTTCCACACAGAAGATACAAAAACAAAGTGCTCTGGGGAAAATATCTTTATTACATTGGTTTGGAGAATGGAAAACGAGGTGGGAACTGTGTGTAAACACTACATACACCTATTGTACATATGTGACAGTCATGCATGGCTGGGGATGAATAAACAGACTTATTTAGAATGATGCTGTGGGGCCCCAAATAAACAGAGATCTGCTATTAGCTTACTGATTGAAAGGGGGTTTAAATGGTCCCTAAGATTTTGGAGGGTGTGAGTAACCTAAGAGCAGCTTTTTCTAAAAGTCAGCTGTCCTAGAGACACTTTGCATTCAGGATTTTTGCCTTTCAAGGCTGCTTTGAGTTTCTGTAACTACTTAATCTGTTTGCTTCTGAGAGTGTAACTTCTGTAGCAAGTGGAGGAGTTGAGGCACAAATGAGTGGCACTTTCACAATATACTAATTGCTCTCCAAAAATTAAGCTAATAAGGCAGAAAATGCTGTGGCTTCTTAGGCATTAACCTATCTCATTGTGCATTCATCTATCTCTCTTTGCAGCTCCTATAGACCCACTTATGTAGTGTGTGAATTTCACTTCTCTGTGGCTATTAGAATATGCATTGAACAAAGACAGAGGGGTAGAAAAGAACAGTGGGCTGCTTCAGGGTCTCTGTAGACCACGTGGTAGTAAACAGCACTTGGATCCTTCACAAGGAATAAAGTGTACAAGGCAGATACTCTCTTCTGTGAATAAAAAGCAAACTTTGTTACTTCTTTCTGACTGTAAAACAGGAAAACCTCTGAGAAATGCTTACATAATACCAACAGTAAACTTGTAAAGGATTACCAAAATCCAGAGATCACATCTCATTCTGTCTAACCATCAAGTCTTAGTGTCTCCGTGGCGATGCCATGCCGATGACTCAGAACTGTTTACACAGGAGTGTGTCACAAGCGCAGTTCTAGTAGCAAGAAAGCATCTTTTCCACTTTAAAACATACATTCTGCTATGTAGATGTACCACAGCGACCCATTCTAATTTCTGATGAAGTTTTCTTAGGGTGAATTTATGTAACTGCCATTGCTGGGTAAAGCACGTTATGCTTGTGTATAGATTTGCAAACAGGCCGAGCGGTAGGAAGCTGCTTGTTTACAGTATTCTCAGCAGTCCTGAGTACAGCATGACACCACTAACATTTTTTTAATATAAGGGGCTAAGGAAAAAAAAAACCTTACTGTATGTTTTTATTTCCTTAATACCACAGTAGAGCTTGAGTATTTATTTGTTTATGGTGCTGGAGCTTGGCCGTGGGGCTTTATGCTTGCTGTGTAAGCATTTGATTTGTGAGCTACATACCCAGCCCTGTGTTTTCTATTGGAAATGTCCTATTTCCATCTGTTTCCCCCCCCCCCCCCACACACACACCATACTCTTTAGAGCATCTCTAAGAATTCCTTCCAACTCTAAGAATGACTGTCATTTAAATTGGCAAGAAACATGGTCGCAGGTCCTTTCTTGTCAAACAGCTTCCAACATTGCTGGGTTTTCACTTTTCCTGAGATGAGGATTGCCCTGTTTCCCCCCAAATGCCTAGAGTGGTAATTGACTTTGGCTCATTTTTCATGGGTGGGACTTGGGCAAAAATATCCAAAGTAAAAGGCATGTGCATTGAGACACTTGAGATAGCATAGATGATAGCGTTTTTCGGGGAGGCTTGACTTAGATTTGCCGGGAGTTTTCTGAACCCTCATTGAATGTTACCAATGCTCTGCTTGTCACTGTTCCAGAACCTTCTCTCTCCTCTCTCTAACCCCCAGGCCCCAAGCTCCCAGCAGCCTGTGTGCTGCCTGTGTTTGTGTTTTTCCTGCTCCCTGCTCACATGACATTCCTGGACCTTGTGAAGCTCAAGTTTCTTTGCCTCTGAAAGCATCTGTCATGCATCAGAGCAAGTCCTCATTCAGAGAATCATAATCCAGTGTTCCTTCTTAATGGTCCCAACTGAAACATGGACCTTTTTACACTTGCTATGTCCAAGGTCCTTTACTTCCTTCCTTCTCCCTTCTACTGACCTAGAAAACAACATTTGCTGTTTGAGGGGGGAAAGTCACATTTTCCTACGTTTTGATTTCCTTAAAATTGTGTACTAAAGTACAATTTCTAGAATTACCTAAGCTATAAGGATCATTCCTTATTTCACTACCAAAAGCAAATTTTCGTTGTTGGAGGAGCCCTGTCCATGTTTGTCAGAGTTTCCATGCCAGCAAGAGTTAAAGTAGGTGGATTCTGTTGTGTTCAAGAAAAAACAGTAATTCTTATTTTGTTTTTTTTTTTTTTTAAAAAGGCTTTTATTGCAGAGAATGAAAAGGGGGCAGGCCTAGCTCAGACCCTGAGTTTATTCATCCTGAAGGTGGTTGAGGGTGGCCACTGCCTGTCTGGACCACAGTTCCTTGCACAGGTTGTATATTAACCATGGTGATTACTTTTTGCTCTGATATTTGATCAGGATAATGCTACATCATAACCAATGGTGGGGGCTTTAATTATTAGATGAGAAAATTTCAAATAATTCCTTGGGCTATTTTTCAAAATTATTAGTTCAGAACACTTCCTCACCATGCCTAGGGCAAAGTGAAGGTCTGCAGAGTTCCTGGTTTAAGAGGCCATGTGTTCTCTGGACCAGCTTGTGTCAAGCGCCAGAAAGACACCTTGCCTACTGCCCTTCCCTTCTCCTCCTAATGTTACTGCTGGGACAGTCATAGAGAATACATGTTATTTGGTTCTTTTTGTTGTTGCTGATTAGTGTTTTTTGTTTTGTTTTTTTGGTTTTTTGGGGGGGGTTGGGGTTTGTTTGTTTGTTTGTTTGTTTTTTTTTTGTTTTTTTTTTTTAGTTCTTTTTTTCGGAGCTGGGGACCGAACCCAGGGCCTTGCACTTCCTAGGCAAGCGCTCTACCACTGAGCTAAATCCCCAACCCCTGGTTTTTTGTTTTTGATGTTTTAATGTAAGGACTTATTTTCCCCCTTCTGGCCTTACTTTTTAACATGTTTATTTTGAACTGGAAATTTCTTCTTTTCTGTCCCTCAAGCTAAATGGTGAAGAACTTCACTGGTTAATGTCAGACTCACTTAAAATCCAAGGCCTGGTGGGTTTAGGAGGATTTCTAGTGAGTTTGATCTTGATTGGGTCAGAGGGTTCTTTTGAGTTCTTATTCAATATTTAGGGTTTGATGTTGCTGCTGCTGTTGCTACTTGCTGTCCTGAAGCAGTGGTTTGGACAGACTTGGGTGTTAGACGAGAACAGTAGAGGAGGAAATAGAAGAAATAGGCAGGAGATCCCTACCCCTTACCTCCCCATCCCAGGAAGTTCTGAATACCCCTGAACAAGTCACTTCCCTCCTCTGAGCCCACTCTCCTTATTTATGAAGTTGGCATATCAGAATCAGCGCTATTGCAGAGTATTGTGTGGACTGAAAAGCATCCTGGATGAAATTATGGCATAGACCGTGAAGTGCCACCTTGACCTGTTGCTCTGTGTTAGGGTTACAAGTGGATAGTTTTGTCCATTGTCATTCCACTGAGTTTCAAATTTGGCTCTGACAGGAACACAGATGACTTTTCCACAGTGTAGTCCTAGCACTCAACTTGGGCGTTCCTTAGCACACACATTCCTTACCTGTGATCACTGGGACTCACCTGAGCAGTTTTCCCGTCCATCTTTCCCATCTGTCTTCACAGATGCTGGGAGGGTGGAATCTGCGATGTCGTTTCTCAGAGGCTTCAGGGCTGGGTACACATGTGTTGCCTGTTGCTGTTAAGGTTGTTTATAGGATTCTCCATAAATGTTTCCATCTATTATTCCTGTAGCTTATTGTTGTTCTTTTATAACTACTGCTTTACCTAGTAAGAAAGCTCTTCTTCTAGAAGAGTAAAATTGGCAGTCATTTCCAGTGATTTTGTTTTTTCTACTATTGCATTTTGGTAGAACCATTGAATAGTTTGTTATAACTTAGAGGTTTCTGTGATTTGGGAAATAGCACACGTATTTTAGAGATTTCTAATTCTCGGGTTTATATCTATTAAGCATGATTTCTGGGACCTGGAGCTCAGCCTGCTGTAACAAGAGTGATACCTGTGTGTTTTATTCTTCTCATTCATGGCCTTGCGTTAAGTTCAGCACCACTCAGAATACCTTAGATGTCAAATGACATCTTGGTCCTGCCAAGCACTCGATCTAAAGTGATTCCTTGAGTTCACCAGTGAGCCATAGTCTGGAGTCTCTTCTTTGCACTGCAGGGCGGCCCTGTCCTCTGAGGGCTTGGTGCTGTACACCCCTGTTTTTTGATGGCTCTGTCATTATGTCCCTCCTCTATATTGCAGGGTTTGCTAGAATCTATGGTGGATGCGGCCGAGAACCTCTGCCCCAATGTCATGAGAAAAGCCCACATCCGACAAGACCTGATCCACGCCAGCACCGAAAAGATTTCCATTCCACGAACCTTTGTTAAAAATGTCCTGTTGGAACAGTCTGGAATTGACATTCTTAACAAAATTAGGTATGTCATCATGTTACTAAGCTAAGGAGCTGAGGTATGTGAGACGCAGACCAGGTTTCCTGGCAGGATAGTGTTGGTGGCTTTACCATCAAGGAGTGCGTAGATCTGTGGCTCACAGCCTGAGAAGAATGTATGTAATCATAGCTATGTATTAATGCCCAGGTTATTTTCACAGTTAAGAACCCTGCCATGGGGATGTCTGGATTACCTAAGAGCATAGAGCCTAACGGTCTCCAAGGGTTGTATATATAAGGAGGAGGACATGTTGTAATTCCCAGCTCATGATTCTGGCATTTGGCTTCTACTTTCTAAGTCACTGTCTTGAAGTCTGAAGATGTGTCCTCCTCCCTTTCCTCACCCCATCCCTCCCTCCCCACCCCATCCCTCCCTGACAGTATTATTGCTGTCCTTCTTGTTGTTGCTGTTGTTGTTTTGGGTGTTTGGGTTTTTTGGGTTTTATTTGGTTTGGTTTGGTTTGGTGTGGTTGTTTTGATAAGAGGTCCTCAGTCTAGGGCCTAAGCTGTATGGAAACTGTAGCCCAGACTAGCCTGAAACTTACAGCAATCCTCC
Source organism: Rattus norvegicus (assembly GCF_021556685.1). Taxonomy (NCBI): domain Eukaryota; kingdom Metazoa; phylum Chordata; class Mammalia; order Rodentia; family Muridae; genus Rattus; species Rattus norvegicus. Next base: position 41,162,322 of record NC_141550.1, read on the forward strand.
TGCCTTATACCTCTAGAATAAGTTCCCTTTCTATTACCATATCTTTATTCCAGGCTTTGCAGTCTTTAGATATCTTTGTGGAAAGTCTTGAGGAGTATGCCAAAGTCTCAATGTTCAGAAGCTGTAATTACAAACCTGTTTGGATTCCAAGTCCTGATGTCATCACTGCTTCATTATTCTCAGTCCATTCCTCCCTTGTGCTTCTTCTCATTCCGCTTCTTATTTGGGGAATGAGATGGCTGAACACCAAGTTCCTAAGCATTTTAAGATTCCCCTTTTACCTATTTGTGAATAGTAATAAAAAAGTTACTCAGATGAGCATGATAGAAGACATCAGAGGCATCAAACAACAGTGGCATTTGTAAGTCTTCACTTTGGTGCTACATCCCTCCCCATCTTCAGAGTGAAGAAGGAGAAAGAAAAGTGTGAAGTACTGAGCCTAGGAGGTTAGAAAGAGACATAATCCCAGGCATGGTAAATGTGAACCACGAAATGCTTTTTTATAATCAAATTCCAGTGTCCTCCCAAAGTGGAGACAGGACTCTGTTCCATGTTTTTGGTGTGAGACCAGAATGAATCTCAACCTGGACATCTCTGATGTGTTTAACTAAATGTCATTCCCTCCTCTTCCTCCTCTTCCTCCTCCTCCTCTTCCTCCTCCTCTTCCTCTTCCTCCTCTTCCTCCTCTTCCTCCTCTTCCTCCTCTTCCTCATCTTCCTCCTCCTCCTCCTCCTCCTCTTCCTCCTCCTCCTCCTCCTCCTCCTCTTCCTCCTCCTCCTCTTCCTCCTCTTCCTCCTCCTCCTCTTCCTCTTTCTCTTCTTTCTCCTCCTCCTCCTCTTCCTCTTCTTTCTCCTCTTCCTTCTCCTCCTCTTCCTCCTCTTCCTCTTCCTCTTCCTCCTCCTCCTCTTCCTCTTCTTACTTCTTCTGCCTTTTAGACAGAGTCTGTCTGTACTTTGTCCAACCTTAGACTAATGACAATCCTCCTGCCTCAACCTTCTAAGTCTTGGGATTCTGATTGTGAACCATCACATCCAGCTTTAAAGTATTAGATAATTAAAGATAATTAAATATTAGGCAAGTCAAATATTAGTGAGAGCTTGTTTCAACTAAAGAAAAAGCAGACTAGGCAGATTTACAAAAGCATCAGAGTTAACCCCCTCCTGCACCCCCAGCAGTAGCCATCCTGAGTAGGAATGTCTCAGTACAAACTGTCACACTTGACTTACAGAGATTTTCCTATTGCCCAAATACACATTCAACCTCGGCTTTTAAGGTTAAGCAATTTTTTTTTTTTTGACAACTCATTTGTCTGTTCTGAAAACATAAAAAGTTATTGACTTCAAAAGCAGGCTAAGCTCAGAAGACAACTCTAGAATAAGGTATGTGACTGACTCCTAACCCTTTCCTGGAGATCTTGGACATGTGAACACTTGTACTTTGGAGTCCGGTGATTCAGCTCATGGATTGTGGAGTCTTGTGAATAGCTGAAATGTTAACTAACAGGAGCCATCTGGAAGGAACCTGGTGACTGAGCCTGTTACTTAAAACCGATAAGCCTCCTCTGTTGCTGGAGGATTGTCTGGGGTCAGATGGAGAGGCATCAAAACTAAAAATTTTAATAGTCTCTGTTACAGTGTCTTTTTAACATTGCCAAGCACAGTGGTGAGTCAAAGCAGAAACAGTGTAAATGGTTCCATGGGTGAATATTTTATGTGCTGTGTGTGCACGTGTGTCTTTGTGTGTGTGTTGAAGAAATAACTGAGGCTTAATAGCCAGACTAGACTTTCTGAATCCTCCAGAGTCCAGGCCAGCTCATGTCTGTTAGTGGGTGCAATGCTCCACATGTCCCATGTGGTTCCTATTGAGTGTCTCTTTATCCAGGTGTCTCACATTTCTACCGCTAAGTCTTTCAAGCTGCAAATTCAGAGGTGGGTTGACATTGACAATGGGTGCCAGTTACTAGTGTGTTTATGGCTGTGTTTAAGAGTTACATTAGGGAATCCTTAGTTCTGTCCTCATATTCTTTCCATCCCATTTTGAAAGACAGGGATGGAATCTCAGTTAGCTTATTGGCTCAGCCTCAAATATGCCCTCCACCCCACCCCACCCTACCCAATCTCTATCCCTGCCAAACCCTCAATACAAGTTAAAAGGTTTCTCTGCCCTTTGGTGTTCATAGTGAGGTGAAGCTGACAGTGGCCTCGTTCTTGTCTGACCGAATCGTAGATGAGATCCTGGATTCTCTCTCCAACAGCCATCGGAAGCTGGTGAGTGCCAGAGTGAGGAGCTAAACTTTCTCTTGGGTTCTGGGGTTTGTGTGTGTGTGTGTGGGGGGTGTCTTTTCTCTGTCTTCTCTGCAGCATGGTGGGTGGAGAGCCTGGCCTTCCTCTTTCCTCTTCTTCTTCTTCTATCCATCCTGGGATGCATTAGAATTGAATGACCAGGGGTAGAAGTAAGCATTTTTAGAAATCTTGTCCAGTTTTAAATGGAGGTCAAAGGTTCGGGTAGATGATGTTAAAGCTAATGTCTAAAACAAACAGTTATAGTTACATACTGTAATATGCTCTTATTGCTCTGGTAGAATTATTTCTGAATGGATTTGGGGTTTTGAGACTGGTCTTATTTAAAAATAAGCTAAAACTAAGACTGACCTTGAGGCAGTCCTCCTGTTTTGTTCTCTTATTACACATTACTCCTTCCTCAGAATAGATTATCTCTTATGTTCATGTTAGCTAGAGATAGGTAGATAGGTAGGTAGGTAGATAGATAGACAGATAGGCAGGCAGCCCACACTAGCCTCAATTCTCAACATAGCCAAAGATGACGTTGAACTCCTGATTCTCCTGCCTCTCTCTCCAGAATGTGTGTGGTGCAATACACAGCTAAGACTATTCTTTAAAATCCAAAAGACAATTTTATTTATAGCAGCCATACTCCAAATGTTGCCTGTGGACCCTGCTGGCCCAGTACCACATTACCAATCTGAACATTCATTAGTTAAGAAACCAGGCAAGGGTTATTGAGAAGTTTCTAGAATAATTCCACAGGACGACAACATTTATTTAAGCACATGTTCATTGTTTTCTAAATTCTTCTATGTTGGGTGCTATCTACATGCACCTGTGCGGGATTGGCTACGTATGGAAAACAAATCTGTCTCATCCCGCTAAAGCGGTTGTACTCTCACCTCCTGGCATCCAGGGGGCACTTCATTGTTCAGGGTCACCAGCAGAGCGTGCTCTTTACAAATGGATTTGTTCAAAGACATGATCTTACTATGTAGCCCTGCTGGCCTGGAAGATGCTATTTTAGAAACATGTTACTGATATCCCACGGGTCCAAGATACTGCCAATATTGGATGATGTTATGGCTGGACTCCACCTAGGAGGCCTTCATAGGAAGTTTGAAATGCCACTTTTCTGCCTTTTATTAAGAATGTACTCAGAGTATCATTTTTCTTTTTTTAAGCTTGAAAAATGTTGTAATTATGTACTTTATTATTTTCTTCCTCGTTACTGTAACAAAATTGTTGACAAAGGCAACTTAAGTATTTAAGGTTTATTTTGTCTCATGATTGGAGGGTACAGTCCATCCTGGTATGGTACAGGACAGCAGGAGTGGACAGAGGGTCACACTGCATCCACCAACAGGAAGCAGGGAGAGATGGGCGCTCCCCTTCCCTTCAGCCTGTGGGAGGAGACACCCATCTGCAGGGCAAGACTCCCCTGCTCAGTCATGGACAGTCCCAGGTGGATTCCTGGGTGGTCCTGATAATGAACAGAAACTCAATCTGCACCATCCTGTCCTATTGCCTTGAGCTTCGTTTTAACATCAGTTCTGCTGGTCTGGGTGATAAAAATTAAGCAGTGTATAAAGCTGGTCTCAACTAGTTTCCTCACACTGGAGTTTGAGGAAGTCATGGGCTTGTGTGGAGTTTGTCAGCTGCTGCTTCATCCTTCAGGTGTCTAAATCAACCCAGCGCATTCCAGTCCACACTGTTTGTGTTTCTACATTTCCTAAAACATAAAAATGGGATTAATGACTCATCAAATATGTTACCCCATATGCAAAAACAATAGAAGGTAGCTTATTAAATGTTATTCCTTTTAGTATTTAAAAAATAGTGAAGGTTGGAACCATTTTTATCATCATTAGATATTATTAAGCAACTAGATATAAAATAACATTCCTATTAAATAAGATAAATAAAAAGAAAAATACTTATTTTATTCTCAATGAAGTAATATTTTCATTTATTAATTTTAAAGAACTTTTCCAGAATATATTATTATTGGGTGTGTTTGGGTGTATCAGTGTGCTGGCATGATACGGAGGGAGGTCAGAGAACTTTTTGGAGTCTGATCTCTTTCCAACATGTGGAAAGTGAATAGCGGTAAGGGTGAGTTGACTTACCTGCCTTGGTAAAGCATCTGTCTTGGTGCTTTTACCTGCTATCTTGCCAGTCCTGATAACTGCACTCATGAAGTTTCTTATATTTCACATATATACCAGCACTCAAGGAGAGGAGGCCAAAGCAGCAGGGAGGGTCTACATCAGGTAGGACTAGGTAGTAAGACCTATTTTTAAAATGCTAAAAGGCACTGACTGCTCTTCCAGAGGTCCTGAGTTCAACTCCTAGCAACTACATGGTGGCTCACAATCATCTGTAATGGGACCTGATACCCTCTTCTGGTGTGTCTGAAGACAGTAACAGCGTTCTCACATATTAAAAAAATTAATTAAAATGCTAAATTAATTAATCACTTAACAACAAATTTTCCTTGAGACTTGCAAGGTGTACTGTACAGCACCACTTTGTAGATAACATCTTCAGGAATTCACTAATCAACTCTAATTTCTCTGTGTGCTCTCCTGAATCTAGGCCAACCATTTCAGCAGGCTAAGCAAGAGCCTTCCCCAGCGAGAGGACCTAGAGGTGGAGCTGGTGGAGGAAAAGCCGGTGAAACGGGCCATACTTACGGTTGAGGATCTCACTGAGGTGGAGAAGCTGGAAGACCTAGACACTTGTATGGTAAGGCCCTGAGAATGCCTCCCTCACGCCCAATGTACCGTGCCCCTGGTGGGTTTTTCAAGTCTCACTGTTTGAAAACAGACATGTGTCAGACAGAGAGAGCCATCCAGGTCCACACACAGGAAGCTGCTCCCTGTTTCTGACAACACACTTGTTGTGCTGGTATATAGGGAGGACAAGGCATGCACAGCCTCCCGGATGGAACCATTCGGGATGATTCAAGTGAGGAGGAGTCTTCCTCAAGGACCGATGGCCTCTAGATTTCTAATTCCTATTACCTTCAATTTCAGTGCTTATGTTTCTGTAAAGACCCAACACTAGCAGTTGTACTTAGGCAAGGGCTAGGGCTCTAAGTTAGTCATAGACATTATATTAATTTGGATTGAAGGGTTCCTTCTCAGATCACAGAACATAACATGTACCATCGATCTCATTGGGGGAAAAAAAGAACCCAGTACTCAGCTAGCAACTATTAAATTTAGGTTCTGGCTGAAAGAAGAGAATGACTGAAAACTTAAGAAACAACCTGAACTCATAAGGGCGAGGTTTGGTTTTTGTTTGTTTTTTTGTTTTGGTGGTGGTCCTGATGTCTGGTGTTTTAAGACAAGGTCTTTATAGACTAGGTTTACCTAGGACTAAATATATCACCCTAGCCTTGAAGTCATGCAGTCTTCATGCCTCATGATTGGGATTACAGATATAAGCCACTGTAAGGTTCAAGCAAAGAATGCTCTTTGGTGGTGGTGATGTGGTTGGTAGTGGTGGTGATGTGGTGGTGATGTGATGGTGGTGGTGGTGATGTGGTTGGTAGTGGTGGTGATGTGGTTGGTGGTGATGTGGTGGTGGTGATGTGGTGGTGATGTGATGGTGGTGGTGGCGATGTGGTGGTGGTGGTGGTCTTTTGTTTTGTTTTGTTTTGTTTTGTTTTTGAGCCAGGGTGTAAGTAACCCAGGCTGATCTCAAACTCCTATATGTGGAGGATGACTTTGAATTCGTAGTGCTCCTGACTCAGCTACCCAAGCACTGAAACGATTAAGTGTACTCACCATAGCCTGCTTTGATGTTCCTCAGATGTGGTAGAGCAAGCCTTTAATCACAGCACTCTGGAAGCAAAGGCAGGTGGATCTCTGTGAGGTTGAGGCCAGCCTGGTCTACAGAGCAGGTTTCAGTACAGCCGAAGATGTTATACAGAGAACCCCTGTCTCAAAAAACCAAAACAACAAAACAAAGACCCAATACGAACAAACAATGTCAGAGAAAGAGTGGCTTAGTGCTTAGGAGTGCTAGCTGCTCTTTTAGAGAAATAAAATCAGCACTCAGCTCATAACCACGTAGATTCTAGCTCCAGGGTATGTGACACCTTTTTCTGACCCCCTTGGTTATTTACAAGTATGTCCAAGCATCATGGGCGTGAGCATGCATGTGTATACACACACACACACACACACACACACACACACTAAAATAAATCTGTAAATAATGTATTTGGTGTCCAAATTTGCTTTCTCCCTGGGCTTCTTATTCAGGGTTTGAAGGGTGCTACTTGTGTTACTGATTAATTATCCCTAATTTGTGACTACTAATATAATACCATTAAAACTGCCAGGAGGTTGGGATGGAGGTGAGAAGCCAGTGTCTGAGGCTAGGCTTGGGCTCAGTGTTACCAGCTAACTAATTGTCTCCCATTCTCTCGGTTATTTTAATAAGTGTCAGACAGGTTCAGAATCAAAAGAGACATTCCTGCTGAAGAGCCATTCATCTCCTACTGTGATGTGCTTGGAGAATTGGAGCAGGCATGAATTAACCAGAATACCGCTTTGCAAATTCCATCTCCAACCATAAAGCAGCAATTATTTCCCTCAGTACTTTCCAGCCGCATAATTCAATATATAATTTCAAGCTACTGAATGCAGTCTAAAATTTAGTGAAAATATACTTGACCTGGTCAAGATACTATTTTTTAAAACTAGTTTAATTGCCTCATTTTCTGATACCAGCAGTTCATGTGTGTGTGGAAGTTCAGACTAGGTTTCCTGTAGCCCAGGCTGGACCTTCAACTTTTGTAAACCGGGTGATGACCTTGAACTTCTGTCCCTCCTGCCCCGATGATCTCATTGCTGTATTGCAGGCATAAGTCATCATGTGAGCTTTTTGTTGGTGCTTTTTCTTTCTCTCCTTGTGTGTATTCGTGCACATGTGTGAGCACATATCTGTGTAGATATATGTGTGTATATGGAGGCCAGAGGTCAAACTCAAGGGTCATTCACTCAGAACTGTCCACCATGTCTTTTAAAACAATGAGTCCTACTGGGGCTTGGTGCTTGCTGGCTCCTGTCTCTGCCTCCTGAGATTACAGCTCTGCATCGCTATGCTTGGTTTTTTAAATAGGTTCTGGAACTTGAACTCACATCTCTGTGCTCTGAGGATGTCTGAGCCACCTATGTCTTCAACTCCAGTAGTTATTAGTTAAATGGTTTGTTCACTAGGCTGAAAACCACAGCTGTGGTCAGCGCATCTCTTATAATCAGCTGCACTAACTTGCACAGAAGTTGGTCCACATCATGATTGTTAAATTCCTCTCTTCAGTTCTATTCTGTGATAGCCTTTTTCCGTATGGATAATACTTTAGAAAGTGGACTCTGATAAGGTGTAACCATTAGTCTACCCCAAGACTCAGCCCCAGGGCTTAGTTTCGTTTCTACTGCTGTGAAAACACTCTGGCAAAGAGGGGATGGGCTTCAATTTTAGCTTGCAATAGAGGCACTTTTTATTGTGTGTTTTGAGACCAGCTGTCTTGTAGTCCAGGTTAGCCTAGAACTCCTGGTCCTCCAGCTCTACGTTCTTAATGCTTGGGTTATCATTGTGTGCCCACTATACCTAGTGAGAGATGGGGAGGAAAAGAAAGGTTTTATTTTTGTTTTGAGGCACAGCTTCAAATACCAAGCTGTCTTGGTTCTGAATGAAACAATATTTAAATTTGAAAAAGGGTTGTCTGTAGATACTAAGAATAAACTCAGTGTATGGTGAAAGGATGTGCCTATCAAGAGATGGGAGGTCCTTGATGGAGACCTGTTACCTGAGTCATGGATGAAGGAGAAGCTGGGGAGATGGCTGTTGGCGCTCAGTAGAGGCCAGGATTTTGGTGTGGTAGCACGTGCCTGTAAATCCCAACATTTAGAAGGGAAAGGGAGGTTTGGGGTTCTAGACCAGCCTGGGCTACAGGAGTCCTTGTTTCAGAATAAACAAAATAAAAATAATAGCCCAGGGGAAGAAGCAGAAGTACTGTTTGCTGGTCAAGTCTTACATAGTAATGAACTGTCAGAAACTCTGGTTCAAAAGTAAAGGCCAGACCCATTTCTTTATTTATGAAATTCTGTTGTGTACCAGATAGTCTTGGCTTCCAACCAGGCTTACCACATTAAGAGCACCATCTGAAGTGGTAATTTGGCTAAATCTAGGAGCTGACATGCAAGTAACTTCAACTCCTGGCTTTGCTCAAACATTGGAAGATGGATGTGTACCACTGATTATGCAGTCACAGAAAAAGGCTTTATTTCTGGCTGCATGCATTTCCTTTCCATTGAAAGGTCTATGAGAAGGGTTTATGACTAAGCAGGAAAAGACGTGAACATGGCTGAGTCAGGAGGATCAAGACCTGCCTGGAAGAGAGTAAGTTCAAAGCTGGGACAACTTAAGAAGACCCAGTCTTTAAATGAAAACTCAAAAGCAGGCTGGGATGCAGTTGAGTGCCTATCATGTACAAGGTCAAGTTCAGTCCCCAGTGCCACACACATGGTGTGAACCACAAGATGTGAACAAGCTGGCTGTGGTGACTCATGCACGCAATTGAAACATTTGGATGACTGTGGATTTGAGTCTTAGCCTGTGCTACATAGTAGCAACTGAGATCTATCTTAAAAAGCATTTTTTTTAAAAGTATGAACATAGTATTGAACTACATCAAGTGTCTATTTCAGTTGTGCATATGTGCATGTGTGAGAACTTGTCATGTATGCTTACCTACTTTATTTCAGGCTTCCTTACATAGGAGGCACATGGAGCTGAGATGGCTTAGAGGGTAAGGTACTTGCTGAACAGCCATAGGACCTGAATCAGATCTCAAAAAGCTGGCCATCGAAGTGCACCTCTGTAATCCCAGCTCTGGAAACAAAGCATCCCTGGGCTTGCTGATGAGCCAGTTGAGCAGAAATGTTGAACTCCAGGATCAGAGAGAGACTCTTGCTCAAAACATATGGAGACATATATCGAAACATATATAGACATAGTATATAGACATATATAGAAACATATAAAGAAAGACATTTGACATCAACCTCTGGCCTCTGCACACATAGGAGCATATATACATAGACCACACACTAAAAAATAATCTCCTAAATAGACTCATAGCAACTCTAGGCATTGACTCCCTGCAGTGTACTCTGTACCCTTAGACACAGTTGTGCCCCTGCTGGAACCTGCTGTCAGTATTACCAATTTAAAAGCTGATAGCAGAAGGGATGTGTATGACTATAAAAAGCAGCTAGCATCTTAAGTAGTATTGCTTGAGGTATTCAGCCATAATTCTAATTTCTTTTTTCTTCATCTCAGTTTATCTTTTTTTTTTAAATCTATCTATAAGATATATAATGTGCCCATGGTCAGTTTTGTACTGAAGTGATTCTTCATTAATACAATTGGACAGTATGTTCTAAGAGAAGAGTGCTGGTTGCTATGGAAACAGAAGGCTACTAGAGGAGGGATGTTGTCAAGGAAGGCTTCCTGGAGGAAGGTTCTAAGCACTGTACCAGGTACACAGCTACTCGTGGTACCCTGGCATTTGGCAAAACAGGTGCTGGGGAAGAGGATGAGTAAGTAACCCAGGAGAGAGCTGGAAGGTTGGCAGAGGGAGACAGTTAGAATGTTGTTCATTATAGTGTAACAAGAGTAAAGAGGCTTGTTGAGGCTGGAAGGGAAAACAGAAGCCATATTTTCATCACACATGGCCTTGTAGTGCCGGGGTGGGGTGTGGGGGAGTGGGCCGGCAGAGACAGGTTTGAGCAGAGTCAGATGTTACTGATGTCCACCAAAATGCTTACAAGGCCCTAGTGAGCTTTTGGTCTGTGGGAAATTAACGACAGGGCTCCCGGCTCAGTGGTCACCACACCCATATAATTCATTCTGCAGATATACGCCCCAACCGCTTTGTCCTCTGTGTACTTGGAGACAGGCTCTTGTCTAGCTACCATGCTCAGATTCTCTTTGGTGGCTGTAACAAAGATCTTCATTATGTACTTTGTGGCCCCTCACCCAAAGAACTAAAGGAACCAATACCAACTCCCATGAGTAGTTACTTGATATGGAAGTTCTAAGTTTTGGAGATTCAATAAAGCACTCTTCTGGGAACAAAAGAGACTGCACCCGTGTGCACCAAGTCCCTCATTTTCTTCTATAAACCAATACCCTTGGAAATATATGGGAAGTATGTTCCATAGAAAAGTTACCCAATCTCTCACGATAGCTTGGCTATAAATCTTGAGCTCATTTTAGACAAGTTCAAATCCAGAGAAAAATAGCGTTCAATATCACTGTGTTCTTGACATTCCCTCATTGGCAAAATAGATTCTGTCCAATTATTTCCTAAGCCAGGCGTGGTGGTGCACACCTGTAATCCTGGTTTTTAGGCGGTGGAGGCACGAGGCTCAAAAGTTCAGAGCTGTATTTGGCTACATAGCAAGTTCCAAGGCTAACCTGTAGTTCAGAAGAAGCTTTATCACACTTTTGCATCAAAAAAAAAAGTGCTCTAAAGTTATGAAAACAGCAGGGATGTGCACACCAAATGATCACTGTGTTTAGTTGGCTGACACAGGCCAACTGATGAGAAATTGAATTTAATATTTTTCTTTTAAGGCTAGCCTAGGCTACATGGAACATTCTATCATACCTGCAGTATGGAGTGAGACCCCATCACAAACCAAAAATAAATATGAGTAAATCAAATAATGCCTCTATAATTTTCAGAGCCTCTCTATGGAATCTAATCAGAAGGGAAGGGAAGTAAAGGAATCAAATATGAATGTGATGAGAGCTAGGGAGTTGGCTCAGCTTAACACAAGATCTGGGTTCAAGCCCCAGCATCACATAAAAGTCCACATATGAACACCACTGTTGGAGAGTCAGTGACAGGCTGCTTCCTGGGGCTGCCAGCCAACCAAGATAGCCAGGTTATTGAGCTCCAGATTCAGTGACAGACCCTGTCTTAAATTGTTTTTAAAGAGCTAGAAAACAATTAAGGAAGACATCTAGTATTTACCTCTGTCCTACACACACACACACACACACACACACACACACACACACAGGTAAGCATATGTGCCACATACAAGCATCATGCACAAATACCACAGATTCAAACAGCAAAGAATAGCAAATATTCTGGTTTCTAAAACAGACCAGATTTCCCAAGTTTAGGTGGTGAGGCATGCTTATGCAAAGCACTGTTTGAGGATAAAGAGTTAGAATGAAGAAAATTGGGTCTTGACCTCAGAACAGTTTGGGACCCATGGGATTTGTAGTGAGCCTAGGTGGTGCCTATAGCTTCTGCCCAGAATCTCCATTCACCAAGCCTAAAGTCCCCCTGCTTGGTACCACTGAAGTTTGTTTGACTGTTCTATTTTCTTTCCCTCTCCCTCTTCTTCCTCCCTCTCCCTCTCCCTCTTCCTCCTCCCTCTCCCTCTCCCTCTTCCTCCTCCCTTTCCCTCTTCCTCCTCCTTCCTCCTCCCTCTCCCTCCTCCCTCTCCCTCTTCCCTCTTCCTCCTCCCTCTCCCTTCCTGCACAACTACAGGGAAAGTCAGGGGAAATCAGCTCTCTCCTTCTACCTCATTGGCTCTGAGGATGGAGCTTGGGTCCTCAGGATTAGTGGCTAAGTCTTTATAAACCTGCTGCACCATTTCCCCACCCACATTATTTTTTTAGGAAGTAAACTATTGTAGGTTTTAGCATGTTCTCCGTTGACACTGTTAGCAGTTATCTTGTGACATGCTTAAAGAGCTAATTTCATGATGTCACCAAACTGGAGTCTATTCTGGAGACGAGTATAGAAGTGTTCTCCTAACCTCCTTTTTCTTGCCTTCCATGGTAAACGGATTTTTCTAAATTAACTAGCTTTAATATGTATTCCAGAGGTGTGATACTCAGTAGGGTTTTCCTCGTTCTTTCACTATAATGAGAGCAGATGCTGACAGCTTCTGTGAGGCTGCAGCAATGCCATCTTACCATACAGCAAAGCTCTTAAGGATTCCTCTGCTCTCTCTCACCGTGCTATCATAGGAGCAGAGGACCCATTAGTACATATCATGCCCCTGTGTCCATCTGTATTACTGCTTGCTTAAAGATACTTGCTTTGAGGCAGTGTGGTACATGCCTGTAATTCCGGCACTATGGACATGGAAGCAGGTGGATTCAGAAGTTCAAGGCCAGCCTCAGCTATGTGGAAAGTTTAAGGCCAGACTAGGCTACAATGAGAAACCATTCTAGAAAGCAGCAACAACAAATATAGTTTCTTGAAGTCAGTACCAGATAATTTATTTCTTTCCTCCTTTTATTTCTGATATTAAGAAAAATATTCTATTCCTTTGTAAAGAGAGTACTCAAGTGTGAAATTTTGCTTTGGGTTCATTAATCAGATTAGAGTGGATAAAAAGTGAAATGTTTCCTGCTCCCGGGAGAAAGGGGCATTGTAGGCAGGTAATGGTAGATCAAATAAAAAATAAGGAAAGGAACCATTTCAACTTTAAGACAGTACTCCACTGTGCTACAATGACAGCTCTTGCCAGTACCATTCCCGGAGTGTGTGTCTGAGTGTCACAGTACCAGCTCATGTGTAGGTGAAAGCAGACCGTGGTGGAGAGCTAATGAGAGCAGAGCTGATTTAATGGTGTCCGGAAAAAACATGGTGCATCCTCATCTCCTACCCTTCCTTCTTTGGTCCCCTGATTTACTGCAGCTTTCTCAAAGTTGATGCTTCCCTCTGCTTCCTCCTCAGGTTTAAGGGAAGTACTCCATGCCATCCAACAGTTAACAAAGAAAGAGTACATCTGTTTTTCTCAGCTAATTTTACCTCTGACTGTTGATGACAGGGATGCATTAAAAATGACTTTCAAGTACAAATGTGGCAGCATTAGGTTAGACATTTAAGGCTGTAGATCAGCTACAAACAGATTGTTTCCCTTTGAGCATTGACTCAGCAGATAATCTAGTCGAGAATACTTCAGTTTCTCACATAGTTCATTAAACAGGGGTTACCTGTATCCATTTTCGAAGTGAGCAAAGAAGTACAAGGTCAGCCAAGGATGTCTTAAATCAAAGAGATAGGAATTGGTATTATATCCAAAGAGACCATCTCAAAGGACACGCAGGGGAGATTGAATGGACCCCAGTGGGACACTGAGTGCCAGAAAAAAAAAATAGCAAGTGCAAAGACTTATTATACACTGAATTAATTTTTAGAAAACCCACATGTTCGTAGTAATGCTTCAAAAAATATATATCAAGAAAGGAGTGGTCACAGGGGCTTAGAAAGGAAGGACAGCTAAAAGATACAGGAAGGAGAGAGCAGTAAAAAAAATAATAATCCATCTTTACAGCTCTCATCGAACTCACTAATCCAGGCAAGAATTGCTGGGAGTTGCTTAAAAATAGTCTCTCTGCATGGACCGAAAGTGGCACTTCCCAGAGCGGCTGTTAATGACAGAGAGGAGTGGCACTTGACAGTGAAGCACCTAGGAAGTCCCCACTCCAATCAAGAGACCAAGCAGCATCCTCAACAATAGTGCACCCACATGATGCGGGATACCTGTTGTGAGTGGCCCAGCAGGTCACAGCACCCACTGTGTGGCACTCCTGCTGAAAAATGTTTTATGTGCATCTCATTATGATGACATGGAAGGACAGGAGATGAGGCGAGTATATGCAGCAGCCTTCGAGGCAGTTGGTATTATGAAGAAAAGCTGCACTGGGGTAGGGACAGAGGTAGGTGGGTGCTGGGTTAGATAAAAATAGTGAAGGATACATTCTTACACAGAATGAGCAGTTCTTCTCTAGGTCCTGGACCTAAAGAGGAGGGATGTTATGTGATTGAGGACAATTAAGGGAGACTGATGTCGGCATATGCCAGCACATAGAATGTAGAGGCAGGAAGACCAGGAGCCCAGCATTAGCCTTAACCACATTGGGAGTTTGAGGCCAGCCTCAGCTGCATGTGACCCTGTCTCGAAGAGAGCACAAACAGGACTATAGTGTGCAGTTTCGAGCAGAGTGAACACAGACTATAGTATATGAATTACATGCACGTAACGCTGTTTAATTTCTTTTGATTTACCAATCATGCATAGTTTCAGAGGACGATATCGTTCCTGGGATGATCTCATAGAGGCACATAAGGAAGAAATATAAAAATATATTAACTTTAAATGCTTCTACCATGATAAGATGGGCCAGCAGATAAATGTGCTTACTGCCAAGCTTGACAATCTGAGATCCTTCACCAGGGGAGGGCCCACATGGTAGGAGAGAATTGACTCCTGGGCTGATCTTTGACCTCCACACATGTGCTATGGCATGTATGCATGCGCTAAAGCACATGAGCACATGCACACACACACACACACACACACACACACACACACACATACACAAATGCAATAAGTAGTTCCAACAAAACCTGTGTGTGTAAAGGGCAGGGGGGGGGGGCATGAAAGGAAGGAACTACAGTACCCTGGAGTGACACATGCAGCCCGCTCGCTGAACATGAGGAAAGGGCTTGTGTATTACTAATTACTCTCTTGTTATAAAATTGGAGTGTGTAAGTAGTGGAAGGAGAAAGTAGATGTATACATCTGAAGAATTTAATGTTCAGAGAAGTGGACACCAGTTCATGAACCCTGCAATCACACAAACGTGAGACAGAAAGGAAAAGCATGGGCATCAGGTGAACGTATCTGACTTAAAAGTTTGCTCACTTTTTGTTGTTTTGGTTTTTGTGTTCCACTGCTTCTTCCTCAGTGCTGGCCACTGAAGTCTGAGCCTTGCACATGTTGGGCAAGTGCTCACCCACTGAGCAGTGAGCCAGCCCTGAAAGGATTCTTCTTCACGGTAGACTGAGCCCTCACTATCTGACCTTCGTGCAGAATGCTCCTGTTGGTGGCAGCGGCTGTAATAATAACAGTTTTGTTAGCTTGAAATAATGATTCAAGTCACTCATTCATTTACCAGAATGCTTCAAGGTTACCTTTCCCACCAAAAGATGTTCATTTCCTCTTCCAATAGATTCCTGGATAGTAGGGTGGGAAGGAGGTGCCCACAGCAAGCTCTTGAGCTCATCCATAGGCATTCTCCTATTTCAGCCGCATTTGTACGATTTTTAGATGTGTTTTTAGCACAAAGCTTATGCTGTTTCACAAAGCACCCTGCTACATCTTTAAACCTTCCAGCTGGGTGTGGTGGCAGTCTCTTAATGCCAGCACTCAGAGGCAGAGCCTCGAAAGACCTTTGTGAATTCAAGGCCGACCTAGTGTACATACCGAGTTCTGGAACAGCCAGGGCTGAATATACCCTGTCTAACAAAAATTAACCACAAAATCCCTGGGGTTTGTAATAGCAGATGCTATAATAAATGTGTTGGCCATTAACTTATAAAAAGTGTTTACCCCCAGCTTAAGCTCTAAACTCATTTATAAAGTTATTATAAGGATAAATCTACTTACTTGACCAGCATTTTCTTGTAGTTGGATTGTGTGAGCCTGGGGCAGCCCATTGATGTCTGGTATCCCACTAAAAGCTGCTGCATTTGAGGTTCAGCCCTCTGTCACCTGTTGTTCTGAGAATTTTCCCTTCATCTTAACTGGACTGGACCAGTTCTTGAAGTCAAATTTGCTGGCCTACTAAGGAAGTGCTAAATGTCTGACAAAAGGTTTTTGTTAAGTAGGACAAGCACTAACACTGTTAAGTTCATAGTTATTAGGATCTTGGGTTCTAGAGAACACTGTCCCATAAGTGTTAGAAGGCAACTTCTCTGGAAAAAATTGAATTAACAGTAGCATTAAAATACCTGTTGGTGTAAAACAACCCTGAGTCATTTTAAGAAGTCTGTAGATTTACTCCTGGATATTATAGTATACCATTGTTTAAATCCTCAAACTCTTCTGATCTACTGGGACACTTCATCACTAATACCCAGCAGAAGTTGGTCCTGCAGAGAATATCAGGAGCCTTCTGTGGAGTAAGTTCTGACTCAGAGTAGTTACCCTGTGTCCTTTCCAGAGATTAGACTTGATTCTGAACAAACATTTTGAGGTGTTACTAAGCAGTTTGTCTTATTTGGGGTTTTTATTGCTGTGATACAATATCATGACCAAAAGTAACTTGGGAAGAGAAAGGGTTTTCTTCAGCTTCCTGGCCTCAGGTCACACGCCATCACTGGCTGGGGGAAGCTGGGGCAGGAATTCAAGCAGAAGTCATAAAAGAGTGCTGCTCACCCATTTGTTCTTCATGGCTTGTTCAGCTTACCTGCTTCTACACCCCAGACCACGTGCCCATGGTGGTACCACCTGCAATAGGCTGGACACTTCCTTATCAGTCATTAATTAAGAGCATGCCCCACAGGTTTGCCTACAATTGTGTTCCCTTCTTCTAAGATAGTTTGGGACTAGGGACAACCAGGACCATTATTAAAACCATTCTTGAGTGCCAAATGCTCATGTTCCATGAGCCAGCTGGTGACACACCATCTAAAGGTGTGCACTAGAGCAAACCCAGCAGGGGACTTACTTTACTTACTGCCATTCTGCCTCTCCTCCAAGAGGAATCAGCAAACAGTAGGTATTCTGGAATCTGTGTAGAATCTTGAATAATCTTAAGCATTACAAATAGCATAACAGCCACTGTGACCAGCCATCTTTCTTTCCTTCCTCTTCCTATAGGCACCATCATGGTGTGAAGGGACAGTTTTCCACGGTTACACATACATCTGTTCATGAGCAGTTAGCTGACTTTGGAATGTACATAGCTGGCATGCCAATGTATATCTTTCTGAAACTCTGGTGAACAGTGACATTTCATCATGTCATTCTATATGGTTTTCTGTTTTTAGCTGCTGTTGCATCATTTACCCTTGCATCTATGAGCCAGTGTTTCCTGTCTGTTTCATTTATGCATTCCCCAACAGTGGGGTTTTAGATCATTCCAGATATTTTTCAGTTAAAAAAAAAATCTACTTTTCACTTAATCTCTCCCAACCCTAGTCTTCCCTTTGTAAAGAAAAGGAGGAAAAGATGATATTCACACACAGTCAGGACCAATCACTGAAGCTAGTGAGGTTAGCATGGTGCAACATGGCATGTTGGTGCTGTAGTAAACACTTTATAGTCTGTATCTTTTTTAATCCTCATAATAATTTATTTTAAACTAGAAAACCAGCCTGACACTATAAAAGCACTGATCCAGATTACCTAACTGAGCCAATGGGAGATCCAGAGTTTGATCCCATTTCTTGGATGCCTCTTTCCCCTTAAAACTCCTTCCAGTCTCAGTGTAGAGATGGTAACATCAGGTCAGCCTAAGTGAGTTCCAAAGACGTAGAGATATGAGAGTGAATGGTGACCTTGTTGAGTTGTCAGTTACCATGGTTTCCTTCTTCATGGGGACTGTCACTTTAGGAAATAAACCAAGGAAAAGGCTATTCAGTGTTGCTTGTTATGATCATGGTGTGTGTAATTGGGACAGAGGACTTGTCTTGATGAATTAAGCTTTCAGAAAGAGAAAGCCTACGATGACCTATCAGACTGATTCATCATACTAAGAGCTATAATCACACGTCTGTGGATGCTCCAGGGGCTTATGTGTAACACAAGCATATGCTTGTAACACAAGCATAGCAATTGAAGTTTTGAAAATATATTTTTGTTCTTTCTCCTTTCACTTAGCAAAGAGTGTGTGTGTGTGTGTGTGTGTGTGTGTGTGTGTGTGTGCGCGCGCGCGTGCGCTCACTTGATAGATCATAAAATGAACAATGTTTGAAGAAAAATGCTTAGTGAGTATGAAATTAGAATTCTGAGTGAGGCTTTCCCCCCAATATTGCCTGAGAACCTTTCTCTGTGTGCATGATGGCACGGGTCGTCATGAGGAATGGCTGTTACTTACATCCTCCCTGTCCTCTGCAGTGACACACGCTGTTTACGCATATAGCCTGAGGAGCTCTGTAGTTTCATTTCATTTTATGTTGAGCATAAAATACAGAACTAAGAAAAAGGCAGCCTCAGAGAGGCAGAGTAGGAAGCCTTCCACAGCATGTCTTCTGGAAGCTTCAGAATGATTCTCTGTCACCTCAGGCTATTTTCAAACACTCTGATGACTCAAGTGCACCTTTTAAAATAAATTAAAAATCATAAGATGTGTTAACAGCTGTTAATGATGACCAATGGATGTGGAGTTTTAATGTAAAATGTTAAGTCCCACCAGGAAATATTTAGTTGCAGTTTGACTGGTTGACTGTGTGAGATTCCAGCATCATGTAAGAAGCTTTGATAACTAAGCGAGAGAATTACAAGTTCTTATCTCCTGAAATGCAGCAAAGAGCTAAGAGGCATATAGATGGGCTTTCAGGAAACATCTGTGTTTACCAAAAGATACCCAGTCCTCACACTCCTGTGTGGGGGTTTTCTAATAGCTGTCCTGTGTTCTGTCCATGGGGTGCCCTGGCAGCTGATGATGTCACTGAGGATTTGGAGACATACTTAGAAAAAGAGTTAAACTCTGTGTGTAAGAACATTGTAGTTCTCAAGCTGTAAGTGTGCTTCTGCTTATTAGAAGCTAGGCTTGATGCTTTGTGCAGTTAACTTGGCACCACTCTCACCCTGCTCCTTTGCTGCGATGGCTTTCTGTGTATTTTAGCTTTTTCCACTTTGTAAATGCTTTCCCTCCCTTTTTCTTGTGACGCTGTTGCTTTGTCTCTCCTCCATTCATATTTTTTTCTTTCCCTTTGCTGCATGGAGACTCTCTGCTGTACAAGTGTAAGTATCCTCCAGTGGCACTGCAGTCCCTGGCATTGCTGGCTGGCACCGTCATGCTCCATTTGCTTCTGCATAGCCTGGCTGGTCTCCCGGGAGATGTTGTCATTCCATTAGCAGATTCTGAATGAACTAGGCAACAATTTAGAGATGGGATTGGGGTTTACCAGATGGTTCAGTCTTAAATAAACCAAGGGGTGAATTGAAAAATCTCCCCAGCTGGATGTCTGAGAGTAAGAGAACTTGGATGAGGAGGATGCCACATTTTGTGGGGAGGGAGGTAGTTCTTAAGACTCAAGGGCAAAATGCCCAAGTATTTTTCATTCCTGTCATATTGCTAGTGGCAGGCCCAGGACTATAGACAATTGGCATTATGATTTGTTTCTCATGTTGGATTTTTCTGATCTGCTTCTCAACTAGTATTTGTTTTATGAGGGTCCTTTTGCCTTAGAAAAAGAAGAAAATAATTTTGGTTTTGAACTTGGAATGAGAGCATTATAGACCACTTTTATGCAAACTTGGTACCAAAAAAAAGTGCTTTTAATAGGGAAACTACCTTATCCTACCTTCATGGTGATTCAAGCAAGTTGTCTCATTTTTAAAAACCAGCATGCTTAGGGATCCCCTGCAAAAGTGGGTCTGAGAGAGGGAAACCTGCTGAGGACCAAGTTCTATCATTATTTTGTAAATTGTGGTTACATAATTTACAGTGGACAAATCTTTCTTGAGCTATAAGCATAATAGTTTTACACTCACTATAAAAATTAGACCAATGAGTGAGATTTCCAAGTAATGTTGATAACCACGCTGCTTTTGGTCCCTTCGGAACCAGCCATGGAATACTGCTCACATGTACAGCACAGTACAGACATACTGGCACTTTATGGTGTCAAGATGGGAGAGTCTATATTTAGGGGTTCCTCCTAAAATTGCATTTTAAAATGAAGATTTAGCATATTTTTCCTTTTCTTACTCATAAGATACATTTTTAAAAGTTAGTTCTGTCTTGGCTTAAAGCTAGCCCTGCTCCTTCTGCTTCAGCTGTCTGTGCCCTTCATCTGATGAGCAGTTTGTGAAAGTCGCTAAGCCATTGACAAGTGGCCAAAGACAGCAGATGAGAACTAAGGTGTAATCTCAAAGAATCAACCCTTTCCTTTCAGGACGAAGGGAGGAGAGCATTCAGAGTTCTAAGAGGGACCACTGTTGTCCATACTTCCAGGACACGGTTTATCAGCCTAACCGATGTGAGGAGGAAAAGCAGTACAAACACATGGATGTCTAGAGAAGCTGATTATTTGCTTCTACAAGCTGCTACAACAGCTCTTGTGCAGAGAACCAGCCCGTCCTTACATCTCCTCCCTTAGGTTCTATGTAATAGAACCATAAAGCATTGCAAAGAAAAGGTCCAGCTTGTAAGAGATGAGGTTGAGAGAAAGGAGTGAAGCCCCTGGCATTTGGAGAGTCTTTCGTTGTTTTGAGGTAGGGTCTAGTCTGTAGTTCTTGACTTCAAACCTGCAGCAGTCCTGCTGCTTCAGCCCTTTGCTTGGTGGGATCCCAGGCTTGAGGCAGTACTCAGCACTTGGTTACACTCTCGTTAACAGGTATAAAAATCAGCTGAGTTCCCTTTAGCCAGGAACCATCGGCCCTTTTTAAGTATGCCAAAACTTGAGAGCTAACACAAATAGTGAGATCAACAAAAGACTTTTGTAGGAAATGTAATTAGCAGTTCTCAGCTTAGGTCATTCATGTGTAGAGTGGTGGTGGCTTTCCCCTTAATCCTAGAACTCAGGAGGCAGAGGCTGGTGTATCTCTATGAGTTCCAGCCCAGCCTGCCTACAGAGCGAGTTTTAGTACAGCCAAGGCTACACAAAGAAACCCTGTCTCAAAAAAACCAAACCAAATCAAACCAAACCAAACAAAACAAAACTAGTTATTGATAGTGTAGAAACACAATGAAATGTACTAGACAGCATTTCCCCCTGATATTTGAACTTTATACCAGGCTTTTGAAATATTGGAAAACACAATAAGAAGAAGAAAAGTAATTTCATTCTGATACATGTCAGCCACTTAAATGCCCAGCGACTTTTATGTTTTAATGTGTTTCCAAATCTAGGCTAAGCTAAACAACTTACTACAGTCAGGTCACTGTAGAAGTTTGGTCCTGGTTCTTCATTCCAGCCCCATGCTCCTAGAAATAAGACTCGGACTCAAAATATATTTACAAATGCATTAATCACATAGCTAGGCTCTTCTCTGACTAGATTATAATGTATTATAACACATTTACTCTAATCTCTATTCTGTCATGTGGTTGGTTACTGTGTCCATCTTGTCACACCCGGGTTGACTCTCCCATGCCTGGCTCTGTCCCAGAATTCTTTCTACCTCTGGGAAGTCCTATAAAGTGTTCTATACTACACTTTCCTATAGGTTTTTTAATTGACATGTGATGCATCCACACAATACACAAGATATTCTCTTTACACATCACCAAGTTTGCAAATGAGTTTCGTTTTCTAGATATTATCTATCCTTTATCTGCACATGAAATTATGGATGTATCCCTTTTCATATATTAAAGCTAGTGTACTGATATAAAATGCCACAATTTTGATACATTTCACATGTACTTGTTATCTACCATAACGGGTTTAAGGAGAAGGAACCTGACCTAGGTTGTTTGTTTATTTGTTGGCTTGCTTGTTTGTTTTTATTCGTTTGTTTGTTTGTCTTCTTTTGTTTGCTTGCTTGCTTGTTTTTATCCATGAATGTTCTCTAAAACCAATTCCAGAAGGAAACAAATCTTCAGGTCTCCTGCACACATGCATTTTAAACTTCTTTCCAAGTTATGATTCTTTGAAAGAAATTCTATCCCAAGCTTAGTTTTTGTTTTTGTTTTTGTGTGTATTTCAGACAAGGTCTTGTGTAGTCAAGGCTCCTCTCAAACTTCCTATAAGTTCCAGCTGGCTTGAGTTTGGGATCCTTCTGTGCTGGAATCATGGGCGAATACCATATGCCTGGTTTCTGGCTTCCCTGTAGATCCTTTTCACACTGAGATTGTGTGTAAGATTATCTATCTATCTATCTATCTATCTATCTCTCTATCTATCTATCTATCTATCTATCTATCTATCTATCTATCTATCTATCTATCTGAAGAATTTTGTTAGAGGTTTTCCTTATAAATAGACCCTGTTGGAGGTTTGCTTAGTCTGAAAAGTGAGTTGCTTTCCAAGGCCACTCCACTGCTCCCATGCAACCTGTGAGTTTCCCACACAGTCTGGCCATCTCTAGCAAATCACGCTGGCCTGTCAGGAAAGCTGTTATATGTGGGAATCTCATCACTCAGCTTAATCTCCCTTTTCTCCCAACATTAAATAGTAGCAAATGGGTATTTTCATTAAAAGTCAGGTAACAGTTGAAACTGAAGAGTTGTTTGCCTTTCCAGACCCATGTGAACCAGTTTATTCATTATAGAATGTAGAACTTGAGGAAGCTTTTGCTGATTACTGTTATGCCAAAGTATGCAACATTCTTTCAGCTTTATTTGTCTCTTAATTTGTGTGTGGACCAGTTTTTTAAAGCAGGTGCAGTGGTACCTGCCTAAAATCCTAATATTTAAGGGTCTGAGGCAGAAAGATTGTGAGTTTGAGGCTAGCCTAGTATGAACTTGTCTCCAAAATCCTTACCTATTCCTCCCTCCCCAAAAGAGAACAAAAAAATGAAACATAAAGTTAGTATTGTGCTGTTTTAAACACAGCTGCAGTCCATTATCTGTATTGGTAGCAATGGCCGAGTAAGAAAATCACTGGGCTAGCCCCTTCTCTGGTTCCAATCCTGGCCCAAATCCTCTGACAGCTCAGATTAATTAGCATTTATTATCTATCCCATGACTTGATGATGACCTTCAAGTTTATCTGTGTATTGGATGCCTGAGGTGCTTCCCAACCTCAGCCTGTATGTATGTTCTGAGGGAGACATCTGTGGGTGGTGGTGGATCATCCACACTGGGTGGCAGTGCCAGTGGTGATAGATGACCCAAATTGGGTGACAAGCGTGTGTGGTGGTGGATGGTTCACACTGGGTGACAAGCGCGTGTGGTGGTGGAAGGCCCACTAGATGACAGATGTGAATTGTGGCCAATGGTTCATTGCTTGACTGTGTTCTCAAGTTTGACTTTGCTCTGGGCTTTGTTTTCTAAAGGACTCTAGCAGGATCTAAGGCGTTTGCTGAGAAGTGCCAGCTGATAGTTTTAAGTGGTGGCACACTGTCCTAAAATTTTGATGACACACTGAGAGACAAAGAGTTAAGCTACCTAAAGCGTTGAAGTGACAGACAGAGGTTGCATTCAGTGTGTCTGCACCAATGTTGCTGTGACAACCGACAATTACAGTTCTGAATAATCTCTTTCAGTGCTTTGTGACTGATTTTTTACAGTCTTTGAGTCTGATTCTTTATCTCCATTTTGACATTCTTGAGTATGGCTTGGAGTTACATTTTCATTCCCTGTTCTTTTCAGCTGTGGGAATAGAATTTCTTAACTGGTTAGGGGTGGAGGATAAAGGAGCAGTCAGCTGAATGACTTGTGAAAGTTCTAAACATTTAGAAATTTGTCGGTGCATGTCCTGAATCAACCTAGCAGCTGCTACAGCAGAGTCGTTATTAAGTAGTGAAACTGGAACCTGTTTTACCCAGCTGATCCCTGGTACCTTAGGGTTTGAGAGACAAATTTCCCTGCTTACCTAAGTGTTGCCTCTATCTGATTGCCAGATGACTCCTAAGTCCAAGAGGAAGAGCATCCACAGCCGAATGCTGCGGCCTGTCTCCAGGGCCTTTGGTGAGTGTGGTACCAATGCCAGCCATTTCCTTACAACTGGGAAACATCCCAGCAAGGAGTTCGCAGTCTCTACAGGGACCCACTCTGTAGCGTGAGGCAGATCTGGGTAAGTGGTGAGGAGCAGTTGACCCAGAGTTACTCTCAGAGGCAGGGATGGTTGCTCATCCTGTCGTCCTTGCACTTGGGAGACTGAGGATGGACCCGAGTTGGAGGTCAGCCTGGGTACACAGTGAGTTCCAAGCTAGGCTGGCTACAGGGACCCTGTCTGAAAATCAGAACAAAGCAAAAGGTTTCTTGTATAGAGTCCCAGGACTTTATTATTGCTGGTGCTGGAACTGGGCTCTCTGTTCTTTCTTTCCCCCTTTTTCTCTCCCTCCTTCCCTTCTTCCATCCCTCCATCCCTTATTCCTGTCTTCCTCCTTTCTTTCCTTCCTTTTATTATTGTTCCATTTTTTAGAAGGTCTGAGTATGCACCACAGGTTGGTCTGAACTCAGCAATCCTCCTCCTGCCTTAGCGTCGTCCCCAAAGCTGGGATTGCAGTTGTACTCTGCCTGGCCTGGCCTTTAAGCATTTTCTAACACATTCTTTGTATCACCCTTTGCTTTGGGGTCTGTTTTCTTTCAGAAATGGAGTTTGATCTTGATAAAGCCCTGGAAGAGGTGCCGATTCACATCGAAGACCCGCCTTTCCCATCAGTCCGGCAGGAGAAGCGAAGCTCGGGCTTGATCTCTGAGCTGCCCTCAGAGGAAGGCAGGAGACTGGAACACTTCACCAAGTTAAGGCCCAAGAGGAACAAGAAGCAGCAACCTACACAAGCAGCGGTAGGTGTCCACAGGGCTTCTCAGACCCCATGTCCTTTCCTCCACCTTCTAAAGGTTCCATAACCTTAAATAGTGCCACCAACTGGGGATCAAGTAAAGTGTTCAAATATGTGAGTTTACACATTTTCCATTCGCATTGGAACCTTCACAGACAATGACAGGTGAATCCCCAGAAGTCTTTGTGCCAGCTATCCGAGCTTATGCACTCTCAGCTTTAGAGCAGGTGGAGACTTGTGGGAACAGGCTTAGGAGATGCTTAAGAAGGCATGAGAGTATTGGGGTAGACTCTGAGGTGGACAGTCACTGACTAAAAGAGAACAAGACAGTTTTGTGTTTTGACCATCAGTTAGCATTCCATCTGTGTTACTTGGGGTTCTCTGGAGGAACAGAACCAACAGACAATAATGTCTATGCATACTAAAAATGGATTTACTAGAATGGTGTCCACAGTAGGGGTTTTGTTTGCTTGGTGCTTCAGGCTAGCCTTGAGTTCACTATGCAGCTCAGGCTGGCCTAGAACTCAGTCCTCCAGTTACCCTTCTCAGTATTGGATTACAGGCATGGGCCACCATCCTTATCCCTTCATCTTCCATTCCTGCTCGATTTCAATGCCTTTTCTCCATGTGTAACTGTCTCATAAAGCATTGCCTTTCAATTTTCCTGGGCCTCCTGGGCCCATTGAGCATTCTCCTGTGTTGCTTTCACTTGACATATTTCTGACTGGTTTCCTCTGGGTGTTGGTTTTCTTTGTTGCCGTGGGTGGCATGCA
Source organism: Rattus norvegicus (assembly GCF_021556685.1). Taxonomy (NCBI): domain Eukaryota; kingdom Metazoa; phylum Chordata; class Mammalia; order Rodentia; family Muridae; genus Rattus; species Rattus norvegicus. The sequence continues at coordinate 41,187,849 of NC_141550.1, forward strand.
TGGAAGGTGTGTGCTCATTCAGCTTCCTGAAGTGCTTTATCTGGGCACATTTGGTCAGCGTCTCCAACAGACCCACATGCCGTCACTTCCTTCTGTCTGGCTCCTCCTGGGTTAGGAAGACAATTCTAGGTGTTTACTATGCCCCGAATATTTTCTGCTCAATCACTGGTGAGGGAGACAAGAGGTTATCTGAACTGCCTTTACCTCACAGGGCCCATTTACCTTCTAGCCATTCGTACATTAACCTGTTAGAGAGTCCACATTCATCTGAGATGCATGGCATCAGGGACTTACCTGAGAAAGCTGGCACACTCCAGAGGCGAGTGTACTCCTGCCTATGCAGGGTGATCTCTGCTCCTTCTCCGATGGTCCTGCTGCTCTTTGCATCTGATACTGATTGTGGTTGACAAAAGGGACTTGAATCGCATCACATCGTTCCCTTTTGCTAGAAAATGAGCTAACGGCATGTGCCTTTGGGCTTGAACTCCACTGACCTGATTCTATTTATCATAGTCTGGGCTTCCCAGCACAGGTCCACCGGAGCTTCTCTCCAACCCCTGCCTTTGAAAATTCCTCCTGGGTTGTATCGAGCCATGCTGGGTGTTTCTCAACCTGTCTCCTCTGTTCTTTGTTTCTAAAATGACAGGGCTGCGTTAGAGGGCTTGGGAGGTGCAACCAAGGCCTATAAGCCGCTGCTCCTGAGGGAAGCTGCACTTTGTACTTTCCACCTCTGGAGCCTCTGCTCTTTCCATACTATTGGAGACCTCTGGGGCCAACTATGAATTCTGTCTCAAAGCAGGAATAACTGGTGAGGCATTTAGAAGAAACTACTCCTAAGGTATTCCCCTGCCTCCCCAGTCCTGGGATTATAGTTATTGTTTTCCTTTGTAGCATTTTGCGAACATGAACTTTTCACAGCCTATTTGGTCCAGTCATACAAATCCCCCATGAGGCACTGCTTACAGTGCCTTCTGTAAGCCTGTTTCCTGGGTGGATGTGGTAATACATGACTGAAATCCCAGCACTAGTGAGGCAGAAGCAGGAAGACTGCTGCAAGCCAGCATAGCCTGATCCACATAATGAGATCCAGGCCAGCCAGGGCTACTAACAGACTGCTCTGAAACCTATCCATCCCCGTCTATAGCTATACCACATTAAACATGCCTGTCGTCAAAGCCTGTGCCCCACAATCACCAGTGCCATGTTCAGCATGTCTATAAGCCTAATTCTTCCTCCCTAGGCTATGGTTCTACACCTGGCCCCAGGTCCTGTAAATCACATGATCCCTATTGTGATGAATCATGGCCGTGTGGAAGGTTGTTGAATCCAGTAAGAGTGAAGGTACATTGAGTCAACTATGGAGTGAAGTCATGTTTCTTTTCAGGTCTGTAGCATCAACATCATCCCCCATGATGGAGAACAGAATGGCCTCATGGGCAGAGTGGATGAAGGTGTAGATGAATTTTTCACCAAGAAGGTGACTAAAATGGATTGCAAGTAAGTTTCCAGTCATTTCATTAAAAACAGTATTTCATTCACAGTTAAACAGCTAGTGGTTATAATGCATCTAGGCATCACAGTCTCACAAGAGATTTACTATTGCCTATTCTTCATTGGTGCTGCCTGGGAACTTGTGAGAAATTCTAATTCTCAAGCTCTTGCCACTGATCCACTGAACAAAGAATTGTGGGACCTGTTCCATACCTGTGCCCACCCATCACATCCAAGCCACATATCTGCTAGGCCAGGGGCTTTCCTCATAGTCATCTGGAAGATTTTGTTCCAGGGCAGTGAGCATCACACACTGACATTGCAGCCTTTGAACTTGTTCATAATTTGATCTGTTGGCAGTTTGGGCAGTAAAATGGCAGGAGAGGTAATGCTGGGCCCTCTGACTTACCCTGTTGTGTTGGTATTGACAGTTTGACAGGCTCTAAATTGCCTAGTCCACAGACAGCCTCTGGGCATGCCTATGGGAGATTGTCTAGATTAGGATCCTTGAGATGGGCAGATGCAGCCCGATTGCCGGCAGCTGTATTGCATCTAGTCCCAGACTCCAGGGAAAGGAGAAAACCAGCTGAGCATGCTCTCTCCTTCCTGTAGATGCACAACTCACACTGTACCTTTGACTGTCCCTCTATTGTGGACTGTACCTTTGAACTGTGAGCCAAAGCAAACCATTGCTTCCTTAAATAACTTTTGTCTTTGGGCATTGGATCACAACAAGAAAAATAAAGGATGTGTCCTCTGAAGACATTCCTCTGTGTTTTCTTATCACTAGGATGCTGTTTCCTTAGAAGATAGGTCAATGATACTTTCACTTGAGGTGGGCATAGTGGCACTTGCTTACAGTCCTAGCACTCAGGAGATTTGGGGAAGGAGAATTACTTTAAGTTTGAAGTGAGCCTGGGAAACAGTGTGGCCTAGTGAATTCCAGGCCAGCCTGAGCTCTGTGATCCTGCCTCAACCACATCTCAACTTAAAACCCTTCTGTCTTTATACATGATTTTTCTGAAGTTATTCCATCTGTAACTAAAAGCTGATACTTCCCAGAGCACAATCTGAGTTTGGATTGTTTGTGAAGAATGCTTCACCTTGGAGATGAAGTTCAGAATGTATTAAACCTTGATAGTCAATGGCTGGCAGGCGGGAGAGCTAGGGAAGGGCTCGCCCAGGCTGTGGATTGATGAGTCTTATCTAGCCTCTACAGGATGGCACAGTGGAAATGAGTCTCATATCCATGGCAGCGGAGCTTAGAGACACTTATAAGCCTTAGTACCTAATTATTGGTTGTCTTTTACACTGGCCTTGCAGCTTAACATAGCATAACTTGGCAGAAAGACCCAGTGATATGTCATTTATTCTTGGATAGTTTTTTTTTTTTTTTATAGTGCTTTGTCCTCACTAATTAATCCATGCTGATTGCTGGCTTCCTGCCTTTCCTTTTTTTCTCCCCCCCCCCCAATACAAATCTGCAGTATAAACCTTCAAGGGTTTGCTTGAGTTTTGGCTGTTCTAGAATTCAAGGATTAGAGGACTACATTTTCAACCTTACAGAACTAGGAACACCAACACGGACAGAGCAAGATGGAGAATTCCCTCCCAATGCATTGCTGCCACTTCAGACAAAATTCTGTTCACAATCGCTACCCGGGTCTTTTTTCTCTTCTTGTCACTTCAGAGTCTTTTATTGTTCTAGAGTTTGTTGTTTTTTATCGTTTGCTTTGCTGTTTTATTTTTGAGACAGTTTGGCACTGCACCCCATGCTTGTCTGGAATTTACTAAGTATCCCAGGGAAAATTTATACTCTTTTTTTCTTTTTATCTTTATTAACTTGAGTATTTCTTATTAACATTTCAATTGTTATTCCCCTTCCCGGTTTTCGGGCCAACATCCCCCAACCCCTCCTCCTCCCCTTCTATATGACTGTTCCCCTCCCCATACCTCCCCCATTACCACCTTCCCCCCAACAATCACATTCACTGGGGGTTCAGTCTTGGCAGGACCAAGGGCTTCCCCTTCCACTGGTGCTCTTACTAGGATATTCAATGCTATCTATGAGGTTGGAGCCCAGGGTCAGTCCATGTATAGTCTTTGGGTAGTGGCTTAGTCCCTGGAAGGTCTGGTTGGTTGGCGTTGTTGTTCATATGGGGTCTCAAGCCCCTTCAAGATCTTCCAGTCCTTTCTCTGATTCCTTCAACAGGGGTCCCGTTCTCAGTTCAGTGGTTTGCTGCTGGCATTCGCCTATGTATTTGCTGTAATCTGGCTGTGTCTCTCAGGAGAGATCTACATCTGGTTCCTGTCGGCCTGCACTTCTTTGCTTCATCCGTCTTATCTAGTTTGGTGGCTGTATATGTATGGGCCACATGTGGGGCAGGCTCTGAATGGGTGTTCCTTCTGCCTCTGTTCTAAACTTTGCCTCCCTATTCCCTGCCATGGGTATTCTTGTTCCCCTTTTAAAGAAGGAGTGAAGCATTCGCATTTTGGTTATCCTTCTTGAGTTTCATGTGTTTTGTGCATCTAGGGTAATTCAAGCATTTGGGCTAGTAGCCACTTATCAATGAGTGCATACCATGTGTGCTTTTCTGTGATTGGGTTACTTCACTCAGGATGATATCTTCCAGTTCCATCCATTTGCCTATGAATTTCATAAAGTCATTGTTTTTGATAGCTGAGTAATATTCCATTGTGTAGATGTACCACATTTTCTGTATCCATTCCTCTGTTGAAGGGCATCTGGGTTCTTTCCAGCTTCTGGCTATTATAAATAAGGCTGCTATGAACATAGTGGAGCATGTGTCTTTGTTATATGTTGGGGCATCTTTTGGGTATATGCCCACGAGAGGTATAGCTGGGTCCTCAGGTAGTTCAATGTCCAATTTTCTGAGGAACCTCCAGACTGATTTCCAGAATGGTTGTACCAGTCTGCAATCCCACCAATGGAGGAGTGTTCCTCGTTCTCTACATCCTCACCAGCATTTGTTGTCACCTGAGTTTTTGATCTTAGCCATTCTCACTGGTGGAGGTGAAATCTCAGGGTTGTTTTGATTTGCATTTCCCTTATGACTAAAGATGTTGAACATTTCTTTAGGTGCTCCCCCATGCACTGGGGTCCCAGATGGCGTTATGTGTTTTCCTCTGGAGTCAGAAATGTGGGCAGAGTGTAGTCTCTTCTGGCTTCCCAGGCATTTCTGCCCCTCTGAAGGTTTAGCTCTCCCTCCCAAGGGATTTGGGTGCAGAGAACTGTTGACCCGTTCCCTTCGGGTCCAGGCGGTGTCTGGACTGCAGGGGATCTGCCGTTCGAGTGCCCCTATCTTCTGGTTCCCAGAGGCCGTATACAGTTTCCTCTTGGGCCAGGGATGTGGGCAGGGGTGGGCAGTATTCGTGGTCTCTCCCGCTCTGCAGTCTCAGGAGTGCCCACCTGTCCAGGTGGTGAGCTCTCTCTCCCAAGGGGTTTGGGAGCAGTGAGCTGTGGGCCGGGATTTGCGAGGTTGGGAATCCCGCTAAAAACCGAAGTGTCTGGTCCCAGAGGAATTTTGCCTCTGTGTGTCCTGAGTCCACCAGGCAGGTCGCTTGGAGCAGAAAAGTTGATCTTACCTGTGGTCCCGAAGCTCAAGTTGCTCGTGGGGGGGCTGCTTTTGAGCTCTCCGTGAGCGCAGCAACCAGGAGGGCCTGTTCTGCCTTTTCCCAGAGCCCCTGTGCAGCAGGTTCCCAGGTGGCGTTAGGTGTTTTCCTCTGGAGTCTGATTTGTGGGCAGAGTGTAGTCTCTTCTGGCTTCCCAGGCGTGTCTGCCTCTCTGAGGGTTTAGCTCTCCCTCTCACGGGATTTGGGTGCCGAGAACTATTGACCCATTCCCTTCAGGTCCAGGCGGTGTCTCGAAAATTTATACTCTTAGTCATCCTCCTGGCTCAGCCTCTCACGTGTTGGAGTTCCAGGAATACATTGCCACATTCAGAAACTTAAGAATTTTAGTACAGGCTATCTTGGCCTACAGTCACTGCTGATGAATACATCAAGAATGCTGTCCTGACTCCGCAATTACAGATGCCACGGCTGAGCTCTTCAACTTAGAACAGTAGTAGTGGGGAATGTGTGAGCAGTGGATGTGGACCAAGTGTTCTGATCCATCTGATCCACCATGACTTCCTCTCCTGACCAGTAGTCTTGTTCTCCCCTTGTCTTTGAGCAAAATCTGTGTACCTTTGTAATATGTAACATCTGTTTTCTTAAAAGGTGTTAGCCCAGAATTCTGGTCATGATTCTATGAGCAAGGATCATATAGCTCACCTTTCATCAACTATCAATGGGACCCACAAGAAGTTGTGATTTTTTTAAATTACATTTTGTTATGAAAATGAGTTTCAGTGAGGCATTATGGGACATGTTATTAGTGTAAAGAAAAGCATCGTTGACCCTGTGGCTTGAAAAGTGAAAATAACATTTGGTAAATCGGCTTTCAGCCAGTCCTCCCCATGCCGCAAGCTTCCCAAGCACGTCCACTTCTGGAAGCACCTGTTCTGCCATCCGCGGCCCCGGAGGGTTCAGTGGCTCCTGGATCCCTAGTTTATGTCTCAGTCACTCCGATCACAAAGCTGTTTTGTGCACATTGGTCTTCCAAGCAGTGTTCCTACTCTCGCCTGTGTAGTTTGGGGTTTTTGTTGTCATTCCTTTTGCATTTATCCTTGGCTCTAGAGTTGATGGAGTTTCTGAGAAGCTACAGGGAGACCCCCGTCTCCACTTTGAGTGGCAGATCCCTTGTGGCACTCATTATGTTTGTTTTTTGTTTGTTTTGGGTTTTTGTTGTTGTAGTTGCTATTTTGTTTCCCCACTTGTCGAGTTTTATTATTTTTCCTGAAAATGTATCTCAAAATTTAAGTTTATTCTGTCTTGTTTTGTGGTCCAACTGACCTTGAACTTCATATAACTGAGGCTGGCCTTGAATTTCTGACCCTCTTACTCCATCCCACAAATGCTAGAGTCAGGGGTGTTGCACCAGCTCCCTGACCTTGAGTCTTTTGTTGCTTCTTCCAGCAATGTGTTCCATTTAAGCAAAGATCCAAATATTTGCCAGGATGGAGCACCAAAGACTGGATTTCACCAATTACCTAATCATTATGATGGTCAAGGAAGCCCTTTTCAGTGTCCCCTAAATTAAAACGGCAATTGCCCAATTATGTCCCAAGACAGCCCAAGACAGTTCACTCTTAAGCCTTTACTGTTTACAGAGCACAATGCTGTCTTCAGTTCTACCCGACTCCTTCGGATTTGCTCTGTGTGCTCACTTTCCTCATTGGTAGCTGTGAGGAAGGTCCTCAGTTTTTATATTTCTAAGCCCAGACTTAGCCTTTTAAATGGTACGGAAGGTGCCTGTTTATGCAGTGCTCACCTTCATGTTCGTTGACTGAGTCCTCATGGAACTTGTCTCCACCACCAAGCCAACAATTTCTATGTCTTGGTTGTGGTGCAGGAGGTCATCCACGCGCTGTTCAGATACCCACGACCTCGTAGAAGGAGATGAGAAGAAAAAACGGGATTCTCGGAGAAGTGGCTTTCTCAACCTAATTAAATCCAGGTCCAGATCTGAGCGGCCGCCCACGGTCCTGATGACAGAAGAGCTCTCCTCCCCGAAAGGGGCAGTCCGGAGCCCACCAGTGGATACCGCCAGGAAGGAGATAAAGGCAGCTGAGCACAATGGTGCTCCAGAACGCACAGAGGAGATGAGGACACCGGAGCCCCTGGAGGAGGGTCTAGCAGAGGAAGCTGGCAGGGCTGAGCGCAGTGACAGCAGGGGCAGCCCACAGGGTGGCCGGCGCTATGTGCAGGTGATGGGCAGCGGGCTGCTGGCGGAGATGAAGGCTAAACAGGAGCGGAGAGCAGCATGTGCGCAGAAGGTGAGGAAGGGGCCCTTTGCTTGGATTTGTACGTTTGCTTCTTTGTTTTTATTGGAGAAAGAGGTACAGAAAAATAGTTTGTTGGTTAGATAGAAATGTAAATGCGGGAGAGATGGCTCTGTGGTTATGGGCACTTGTTGCTCTTATAGAGGACCCTGGTTCAGTTCCCAGCACACAGTTGGTGGTTTAGACCCATCAGTAACTTCAGTTCCACGAGACCAGATACACCTTAAGGGCACCAAATACACACGAGGGGCACATGCATACATGTGCAAGTAAAACACTCAAAAAATAAACCTTACAGAGAAAAATGTAACACGTAAAGATTTATTCCCAATGATTGGAACCACCAGTTTGTCTTCCCTGCCCTCGGTGGAGCTTTGTTTGTTTAATCTGGTATTTGCTTGGAGACAGGGTCTCACACAGTAACACAGGCTCACCTCAAACTCACTTTGTGGTCTAGGCTGGTGTCAGATTCTCTATGTAGCACTGGGTGGCCCCAAACCCTTGGCGATCCCCCTTGTTCAGTCCCCTGTGCCTTCCTTGAGGTTATTGTCTAGCTCTGAGCTATACTTTTGAGAGCTGAGGGACTTTAAAGGTATGCCCCACCTGTGGCTTCCCTGTGCATTTGGTAGAAGCCTGCAAGAACTGGTCCGCAGACAGGGCTGGCTCAGGTGAATCTGAGCAGAGATGCTGAACATGGCTAGAGATGGCAGAACAAGGGACAAAGAACAGGTGGCAGGCAAAGTCATTGCAGGTCTGGTGAGGCCTGTGCAGTTCATAGCTTAAGCTTTTTCCAGGCTTCAAAGTCCTTTGCCAGATTCCCATTTAAATTTCAAAAGGAAAAGCCAGGGTCTCTGATAGAACTGATTAGCTGCTATGAAGCTTCATTAGTTTAGAAGTTGCTAGGTCTCTAGGATGAGCATATAGCTTAGGGGTAGAATGCTTGCCCGGCTTGTGTGGGGGCCCAAGTTCATTCTCCAGCACACCAAAGGAAATTTTTGAAAAAGGAAAAGAAAAATGTTGAGTTTCCTCAAAATTCAGCTTCAAGATAGTTTCCCTACCTTTCTCCCTCCCTTTAAGCTTAGTGGTACTAGAGATCGAGCCCCGCCCACAGGGCTTTACACAAGTTCATCTGTCAACCTCCACTCGACTGCATTACTGTTTTGAGATTCCTTTTTGGAATTCTATTTTCTTCTATAGCTTCTTAACGGAATGTATTCTTGTAATGGTTACTAAGATAAATGTGCTCAGGTTGTATGCATGGTCCTGAGCTCTAGGTAAAGTTCCCCAGAGAAGGGAGGCAGTGCATCTCTTGTGCTCAAGGCATCAGAAGGAAATGGTTCTCCCCAGTGGGGCTTGACTTGGAGGAAGTAAAAGGTGGCCTGCACAGCAGATAGGGCTCTCGTGTTACCTCTTAACATCTGCTGTTTATTAAACTCTGCATCCCATAAGGTTCTGCAGCTGTTGGCCATAGTTCTGCTATGCAACAATTTCTACCCCACCACCACACCCTACCTATAGCCCAAACACAGGAGAGCCTACGTAACTGTCTCCTCCTGGTGTGGTAAGGAAGACGTTATTGACCTTCACTATGCAGGGTGCTAAAAAGTATTTCAGCTCCACCATGAGCCAGATGCCTAAATATTTTATACATTTATAGCAGCAAATGTTTTATTTTCCTAATGAAGTATTATCACTTTCCTGTGATGAACAGCTAACTGGTGAAAAGTTGGGGATTCTAGAGTGGCTTCCCACATATTTGGGACTGATACATGAATTGTTTCAGAGTGACAGAATCCTTCTGTTTTTATAGTTAGGTTTGTGGTCCAGGTTTATGTTAATGTTCTCACAGTGCCACCTAGTGTTCCTTTAAACAGTATTTAAAAAGTCACGGTTGGTTATTAAATCAGAATAATAAAAGCCTTTCAAGTTCTAGTGTTAGAGTGTTTCGCCGGAATGTATCACTGAGTTATTTACAAAGGTAGTAACATGACCATCCGTGGTTGAGATTCAGTTGGCTCTGTCATTGGATGGGAAGTCCCACATAGATAGGATTCCATGATGTGTTGCACTCTGCCGTGCAAACACATGTGCAGAGGACTGGCATGGGACCTTTTCTCTCATGGTCACTCTTTCATAGCAACATCAGATCATATGCTTTTAGTCACAGTGCTGATGGGATCTGCTCAGCACCCTCAGGGGCTGAGAGACCACTGCAAGGCTACCTCCTAGCAATGATCAGCATGAAAACCAATGTGTCACGGCGAATTAATCACCTACACTATGGACTGGATGCCATATTGAATCTAGAAGTGGGTAGCGGATTCTTGCTTTTTAAATGAGGAGTGGTAATCAGGAGTGGCTGTAGGTCAGAATACCTATTGCTTTACCTAGTCACCTCATTTTTGTATTTTAATGATTATTTAAAAAAATTTTTTGAGACAGAATCTCACACTGTAGCTCAGGCTGACTCCAATCTCACTATGTAGCCCAGGTTGGCCTTGAATTTGGCCGTATGCTTCTTATTTCAGCCTTCCCACTGGTGAAACTCTAGGCAGGAACCAGCACCCCACATTTTGGGGTTATATGACCTGATCATGCAGGTCATCCTTATGGGATTCTTGGATTTTATGCAAATGCTGGGCCTTTGGTTCCACCCCTTATTTCAGCCTGGCTTTAACATGGCCTTCTGCCCTATGCGGGGGGGGGGGGGGGGGAGCTGCTTTTCCTTCTCCAGTTTCAGCTCATACCCTCAGACTGCTGCAGCCTGCCCCTCCTAGGCTATCCCAAACTCCTCTCTCCAGCAGGTTCTTAAAAATCCCATTGGGAGCTGAGGTATATCTAGGTGTTGTGTGTTTGTCTCACGTGTCAGGCCCTGGGTTTCGTTTCCATCACTAGAGCCCTGTCATCTGCATTTGTCGCCTACTGGCAACTCTATGTCCTAAGGTTCTGCTTTAGTGACAAGGGAGATCAAGCATACTGAAGGCCCTTAAGCCTGCGTGCTACACCAAGGGTGGAAAAGCTTCAATTGTGTTTAAATCTTTATGTATTTCATGTGTATATGTTTGCATGTGGTATGTATGTGCCACGGTGCATGTGATGAAGTTAAAGGAAAACATGCAGGAGTCAGTCCTTCTGTCACCTTAACACAGGTCTTTGCCTTGGCAGAAAGCACCTTTATCTCCTGAGCTGCCTCTGTGGCATCTCTGTTGCTTTTAAAACTAGATTTCCTAAAAGCTTATGGCTAAAGATCCCGCATTTGGGAAGATAAGATTGAAGGATCATAAATTTGAGGCCAGCCTGGACTGCGTATAATGAATTCTAGAGTAACCTAGGCTACAAGGCTGGAATCCAATCTTAAAACAAACAAAAGCAAATACAGACATACAAAGAAGTAGATTTCCTCCTGGCCAGGAAACCTGGGATTCTCTATCTTTCTAGATTGTGACCCCTCGTGTGGATCTTGTGGGTACTGCAAGCCCTCGTGCTCTTCAGTGATGGTCCCTTCCATAGTGAGAGAGTGCAGGAGCCATTATCTGTTGTTATTCATTATCTGCTTTACTGATTCTTTCCCATTATATTTCAAATGTACTGGGGGGGGGGGTGTCTTGATTTTTTTAGAAGCTTGGCAACGATGTCATCTCCCAGGATCCCTCCAGCCCAGTCATGAGCAACACAGAGCGATTAGATGGAGGGGCAACAGGTAAGCAGAAATATTGATACATCCCCTGAGGAGAACCATTCACCTTCTGATTTTGGGACTCACCTGTGACTGGAAGAATACAAATACAAGAGCAAGCCTCAGTGTTCTCCCCTCTAACCTAAAACACCAGCTCCTTCCCATCCTGGGTCCTCCTGGGGTGTTACTCCTGTCTCTGTAGACATCTTCTTAGGGAACATTTTTTTTTTCTGATTTCCCAGATGTAGGAAATTCAGATTAATACACAAACACACACACACACACAGACACACACACACACACACACACACACCATTTTGTTTTTTTTAACAAATTCCTAAATTGTGGGCATTCTGAAGGGATGAGGTGTGATGTTTTGAGCAGTAAGCTTTGTGCATGGAGTATGGAGGGAGGGCCGGGGTTTTGTTTGCCAGGAGGAAATACTTTTCTCCTGTAACTCCGGTGTGGATGGAGTCCCCCAGGCTTTGCTCCCCTGGGGTTTTAGGTATAGTAGATAGAGATAAGCTTCACTGGATGGAAACTAGAGGTAACTTGTAAGTCCTCTTAGAATGCTTACCGGTCTTGACAGCTGCATGTTAACTGCAGACAGCAACTGTAGGGAAGGATAAGGTGACATTTCTGGAACCGTTTTCTCTATTAAGCCTGAGATCAGGTCCTAACCCTTCCTTCAACTTGTACCCAGATCCCTAATGGGTTGGTTGCTGATCAGAACTGAGGCATTTCCTGTTGTTGTGCCTGTCCCGGCAGTCAGATATCAGAAAGACCCAAAGGCTTCAAACTTCTGAAGAATCACCTTTACTTGCATATGAAATTAGAACTGCACAGTACAGCATTTTAAAAAAATGACATCTGGCTGCAAGCATCCCTCAGTTCTTGTCTTCCAGAAGGAAAGAATTCAGTGGAGAAAAACAAACTGTTGAAGCCGTTTATTTAAAGCAAGCCCTTCACAGAGAAATTGAAGTGGGTGGTCTCAGAATGGGTGATGAGCCCAGCAGGTTCTACAGACAGGAAGGACGACTGAGGCCGTTATAGGAATCCTTTCCCCAGCTCTGCCCCTCTGTAAGCTCTGCCTTCTACCTGGCAGTCTCTGAACCAGTGAGACCCTTCTGAGACATGCTATCAAGTCATCATGTTTCTATGAAGAAAGTCAGCCTTTCACTAGTGTTTGACTTAAAAACCCATTCATGGATACTTTTGTTCTGAAGATCCCTGATGAGGGATGCTAACCAGAGTCAATACCAGAGCTATATTTAAATGATTGCTTTCTTGACCTTTGATGTTCAAAATGTGTTTTGGATCACGTCTCATTTTAGTGCCTAAACTGCAACCAGGTCTTCCAGAGGCCCGCTTTGGTTTGGGAACACCAGAAAAGAATGCCAAAGCTGAACCCAGGGTGGATGGAGGCTGCAGGTCCCGAAACTCCTCCAGCATGCCCACCAGCCCGAAGCCCCTCCTTCAGTCCCCTAAGCCCAGCCCTGCAGCCCGGCCGTCTATCCCTCAGAAGCCAAGAACTGCCTCCAAACCTGGTAAGGGCATCAGTAGTCTGGGAGTCAGACTGGATATGGTCTGGCTGCATCCACCGATGGCCTGCAAGAGTAGGTGAAATGTGGTAGACACCTTGGAGGGGCTGGAGGTGGGGGGCGGAAATGGGTAGAGAATAGGAAACTGGAATTGGGTAACACTTGAAACCTGAAGGACCTGGGAACTGGTGAGGACTAACAGATTCAACACCAAGGCCCACCGTATATGAGGGATGGGACCCAAGACTTCCCTGGTGTCAGGAAAACCACCCAGGGTATGCTGACCATTGCTTCTGAAATCATCCCCCAGGGTATTCAAACAATGCAGAATGCAAACAAAGGCTGCCAATGAGATCAGCGCAGGCTTGTGTGGCTGTACATCATAGCTGCCAACATATCAGAAGTTTAGAACAGACTTTGGCAAACTGTGGGCCTGTTTTGAAAATAAGATTTCCTCAGATGGCGTGAGTGTTCTCTAGGTGCATTGTTGATGTGGCCATGTGCTAAGTACAGCCAGGGCTACCCAAGAGGTTAATCCTCTGGCCAGTTACAAAGGTGTTTGCTGATGTAGAAAGTCTTATAGAAGAAACTTTAAAATATTAGGAAGGGGTTGAAGTCTGCCTTAACTATTTTATGCAAAAAAAAAAAAAGTTATGTATCAGGACTTCTTAAAAAATACTGTAAAAAATTTTCAAACCCTCCAAAGTTGAATCAGTAATGTGATGAAATATGATGTGCTCCCCTCCTCTTCTCTATAATTTCCCCAGAAAACCTAAGAAACAGGTAGACCTTCACCATCTTCTTCAAATTGTCGTCATCTTCCTCTGCATTCTCAATTGAGAAGCTAAGGCAGGAGAATTGCTGAGTTTGAAGTTAGCCTGGGCTGCATAGTGAATCCCAGATCAGTCTAGTCTACAGAATGAAACATGTCACAAACAGACTAAATTCCTGGAAAGCAGGAGTTTGCCAGCAGAAGGCTTGGTGGTTTTCGGGGCTGCATGTATATCTTATCTGAAGTAAAGGGAGCAGCCCGTAACATCTAGCCTACTTCCTGGAGACTCTCCATTGTTGTGAACGTTCCCTTTCGGCTGTGCCATTTATCACACAGTACACGGTACACCAGGAGCCGTTACTCACCAACTCATGGGTGCTTTATGAGTCAGCATTGTTTCAAGTCTGTCTTCTGGGTAGCTCTTCTTCAGGATTCTGAGGGATTATTGGGTCTCCAGGTCTTGTCATAGCTTTACATCTGAGACTAGAAGTGGGGATGTAAGGCCAAAGAGAGCCTGCGCTATCTTCTACACATGTGTAGGTGGACACACTGCCTTGAAAATCCCACATGCTAATGGAGCAGAGAAAGCATAGTTCTTTAAGTCCTTTCACATAGAAAGAACCTAGAATTCTAATCCTGGCTGTCTACACCTTCTTAGCCCAGGAGATCATTTAGTCTCTTTAAGGGTCCAGAAACCAAAGTCCTTGATGGGCCCAAAAGTCCATGATTTCAAATTACTCCTAAAGCACTGGATTCCACATATGCAGAAACATATATATGTGTATGTGTGTACATGTGTGTTGTGACTTACTAGCTCTGAAAACTGATAAAGGCATTGTGTTACATACAGTGCATGTTTTAAGACAATCAACAACTTTATGTCTGAGGCAGAAGGAACCTATGGTTCACTCATTGTCAAATATTAGCTCATTGAATATTTGCAGCATAGATTCAGATCTGTATGTATTTCAACTTTTCATAATTGTCACTGCTTTTTCTTTATTGTTCATGAATTCTAATTACTTCACTTAGCAGAAATACAGAAGCGGTCTTTGGCTGGGACCAGTCTATGATAACTTTTCTTTTTTTATGAGTCATGTGTATATAAGAATTTACCTGGCCTATATGGTGAAGTGATGCTGGCTTTCAAATAAGAATGGAGAATTCTAATCCTGCATGTCTACACGTTTTTAGCCCAGGAGACAATTTAGTCTTCTTGTAGTCCAGAAACCAAAGTCCTTGATGGGTCCAAAAATCCATGATTTCAAATTTGTCCTAAAGCACTGGGTTCCATGTATGCAGAAACATGTACATATGTGTATGTATGTACATGTGTGTTGGAATACAAATTGTAGACCAGTTTGTTTTGTGTCTTTGTACTCCTGTAGAAGATACCCCAGACTCTCCATCTGGTCCTAGTTCCCCTAAAGTTGCCCTTCTTCCACCCATCCTCAAAAAAGTCTCCTTGGACAAAGAGCGTGATGACCAGAGCAGCTCACAGTCCAGTCCTAGGACCTTCTCCCAGGAAGGTAAGAACATTTTTCCTTTTATTCTCCCCAAAGAGTGTCATTTCAAAAGGAAATAGTTAGTCCCAGTCCTAGGCGGTATCTTGAAGTTCAAGTCAGCATGCCTTGGATTTAACAATGGGAACCAGCAGGGCTCATGAATTGTCATTCTATTAGGACTTCATGTAAAGAACAGCTGAGCCACCTAGCCAGAGACCCACCTTCTCTACAGGAGTAATTGCTAGATACTTCTCCTCTGGCCCAAAGCATGTTAGGGCTCATGGATAAGTTTCTAGATCCCATTATTTCTAAGTATATCACCACTGTCACAGTTGAAGGGCAGCTGTAGTACATTAACTTTGCCATGGCTCAGAAGCACACCATCTGCCCTGTGGAACCTCAAGGTTCACTGGACTCTCTGGGTCATGAGTAAATGTTCTACCTTTTTAGAAGTGTGGGCCCTGTGTAGACAGACACTCCCAGAGGATCACTGTACACTCAGTATCACTGAGGTGGGAATGGTGTTTTCCTTTGATTTGCATGCTAGTCCCCGTAGCCCCCCAAAACAGACTGAGTGGGGTAGGAGAGACTGGGGTAACTGTAACGTGTATGTTGTTTCTTTCATTTCTACTGCTTATTTTATTTATTTACTTTTTATTTTACATATTTTTGTTAGGGTCGTTTGTTTGTTTGTTTGTTTGTTTTTTGAAGCAGAGGTCTCATCATGTTGTGGCTGGCCTGAAATTCACTCTAACTCAGGCTGGCTTCAATCAAATTCATGGTGAGTCTCTTGCCTTAGCCTCTCAAGTGCTGGCATTACAGGAGTGAGTCACCATGCTTGGCCTTTCTTTGTTATTTCAAATGCACAGTTGGCTTTTGGGTAAAGTGTCCTACAATGCTGTCTCTAAACCAGATATGCACTATAAAAAAGCAATTAATCCCCATGTCCTGATCCTTGCTGTGGTTTGGTCTGCATTGCTAACGTCATGTTTAGTTTGGTACTTTAGGATTCTGTCATCTCTCTGGCTCTGGTAGCTCGTTTTTCTTCTCTTGGTAATAGTCTTAGGCCGGGTTAATGGAAGGCAGTTGCCTATTATCCTTGTGGCTTAGGAATCTAATAGAAAAGTAAATAATGCTGTTTGCTCTTCTGTCTCCACTCTGCAAATTTTTTGATAGGTGGAAGTCTCTCTCTCTCCTATGTTTAGAGGCACATGAAGGTGAGGATTGGACAGAAGCTGGGAAACTGCTTTTGTCACAGAAGCTAAAAAGGGAGCTGGTTTTACATTCTCATTTCACAGTGAGGGGGATAGATGCTATACTTGCTATCACAGCTAGAGCTTTGGAAGGGGTCACTCTACGGAGAAGAGCCTTTAGTAGTGTCATCCAAAGCAACCTCACGGCCCCCAAGAGTCCCTCGAAGCCAGGTCTCCCACCCAGTGCCTCTCCATTGGCACCCTTCTTGTCTTCCCTTTCTGCAGTTTCTATCTTCACCCCTTAGCTTTTAGAGAAAAACAAAAACAAAAAAACAAAAACCTTTGAAAAAGCCTGAGAGGATTTTAATGGGGAGAAATGGGGGAAAAGGTTGTGTTGTGTGGGGACATTCATCTTATTAAAACCAATTGAAATGCCCGTGAATTTACACATAACAGGGTGGGTAAGGGCCAGAGAGTTGTAAATTTCTGAGTAGAATATTTTTGTGAAAATGATCCCTGCCTGGGAGTGTCCATTTTATAACTCAAGAGCCACCTGCAGCTGAATTTGGCTGAGAGCAAATATGACTGCAGCTCAACACAAAACACCATTTTACTTTTAGCAATTGGACTTTCAGCAGGTGTTTGTGGTTTTGTTTTTAACTGAATTGCATAGTTCCCAAGTGTCAGAAAGTTGGACATACCCAATAGGTAATCAAAACTGTCAGGAACCTCTGGTGACAACGCAAGTAACACAGGATACCACTAGCAAGCTCAGAGCTGCTGTGGAAAAGTGAGGAACTCCAAACAGAGGAGCCAGCCCCTGGAGAATCCAGTATTAGGATAGGTGTTTGAATCAGACCCTCCTTCCCAGCAATAGCAAGTGCTAGTGACGCTTTATCTGCTTGTCTGCTGGGGGTGGACTGAGACTGCAGAGCCCTCCCTGAGCTTTCTTTTCTATCTGGATCCAGAAGGAACTACTGACAGTCTTGGTGCTCTGTACTGATGTCAGACTGAAACTACACCAAGTGTAAAGATGTTGAAGGGGTAAGGTGCTGGCCAGCCAGTGAACTAGCTGGTCATTGGTGGGATAGAAGACATGGCAACCACTCCTGAGCTCTGCCTTTCTCTCTAGAAGCCGTTCTATTCTCTCTTCCTGTTGTGTGTTATTTATGCTGGTTACTTCATTTCCTTGTTCTCTGCTTCCCTCTGGATTAGCGTGCCCAACTAATTTCTGAAACAGGTAAATGACTGGAATTCTCCCAGATTATTTCATAGTAAATGTGATTTTTTTTTTTTTGTTAATCCATCTTGGAATCAAAATGATAATATGGGGGCATTTTTGTTACTCTTTCTGGGGCAGGATCAGAACGCACCTCATTTTGCACATTCCCATAATGTTGGCTGATGAATTCTGTAGACAACAGTAGATCTATCTGCCCAGGACCAGCACTCTTAAGTTCTTTGAATCCTAACTTGGGGTGAATGAGCTGATTTTTAAGTTTTAACATTTATCATTTTAACACGGATGTCAACACATTGATGTATTTGCTACTATAAAGGGTAAAATGGATCCCTTTTCCCCAGTAGTGCAGAGAGGAGATCATTTCAAAAGGCATTCAGATCATGACAAGCCTTCCAGTAGAGGGAAAAGATCTTCAAAACTCTGCTTCGCCATTGCGGAAGAGGAAGTGAATGCACCTGGGTACAGGAAGTCACAGCCAACAAATGGTTAGAGTCTTTGGTTTTCATGCCTCGCTGACCTGAGCTGACGAACTGGCACTAACAAACGAGCTTTAATTGAGTAGCTGTTGGTGGGGGCTGGGTCAGATCCTTTAGAGGACTGAATTCTTACTCTATACAGTAACAGGATGGTCCCTCCACAGGGAAACAAATATTAAATCAAAATCTAAAACTAGACTATGGGGAGCTTCAAGTTACCTTGTCTATTCAAATGTTATTGGGCATGAATATTAATTTTTCTATTTGGGATCATCTATCTTCTTTCTTTCTTTTTTTTTTTTTCATTAAGTTTTCATTGGAGTTAAGCTAGAATTTCATAGAACAAGTAAGAACATGTCCCTATAGGACATATCACTGTTAGGAAAGATCAATGAAAAGCACCCAGTGAAATGGTAGACCTTGGGTCACATACATGATTTTCCTTACCTGTTAGCTTTTCCATCTTAAAAGGCAATTCATTTTAGCTTTTCCACCTTAAGAGACAGTTCATTGGAAATACCAGCATGCTCACTTTTCTGCTCTCTCTTCCATTAGGCCCTATGGTAAACTTTCCTCCAATGAGAATTGTGCCAAGAGACACAAAGGGGAGACATCTGGTGTTACCCTGTGGAGGGAAATTTTACAGTCAGTACTGCTGCTGACTTTGAGAAAACGCATTCCAATGATCACAGTGCAAAATTCATGTAGAGGAAAATGTAGCAAATTGTGGAAGAAGAAGAATATAACTAAAATACTCTGCTATGTGAGATCTCCTTAAAGAATGTCTGCCCTTGGAGTAAGGCTCTTTTCTACCCATAAAACTTTATCAGAGGTTACCATGTGCAAGCATTTAGATGCCTGTGGTCAGACATGAGGCCCAGCATTCCAATGTAATGAACACCATGACCTTCATTTTCTCTAAGCATTCTGGAAAGAAGCTGATGAGCATGACTTATGATAGGGAAAGCTTACTCTTAGAGAATGTGCTTGGGGACAGATGCAAGACTCACAAAGTCCCTACCAACCCACCATCAGCAAGAACACCCAGGGCCTGGCTTATAAGCCAGTGTTATCAGAGGACCCTTTTGCCTGCCGCTCAGATATTATAGCCAGATAACAAGGCAGAGTTAAGGGATAGCCCACAGCACAAAGCAAGAAGAATAACTCATAGAAGGGTAGAGCATTCATTCTCTCTGTCCAAGTAGCATTTGTTCTGTAGAAAGTCAATTTAATTGGTCCTTTATTTGTACTGGACGTGGTCAGTGTGTGCTGTGCTAAGGATAGAATGGAGGACCTTGCACCTGCTTAATGGGCTCCATATGGCTCAGCTACACTCCATACCTGGGCTTTACTTTCAACTGATTCCCTGTGTAAGAAATGTGTTTTATGACAGAGCTGCGGTAATACTTTGAGTTATATGAAATGTAGTCTTATGTTAGCAAAAAAAAGAAAGGAAGAAAACCTCTTAATTTCAATCATAAGAAAGTCACATCAGTGAACAGCTACGTATATAAACAATGAAGGAGTTATTTTTTGAGATTTCATAGGACAAAATCTCTAGTCTTTTATTAAGCACAGTTGAGGTTACATGGAACTCTAGAGCCTGGAAATTTACATTTTCAACTATTAGATCCATTTACAACTCTTACTGACAAGGTTCCCTTGGTGCAAAACCAGAAACCCCTGAAAGCACTCACACAGCGCACAAGAAGCCACCCCTGCGACCACATCTATCAGCCAATAAAACAGAGTAATAGGGGATAGCAGTGAGAAGAAGCCCTGTGTCCATTTCTGACTTCCCCATGAACTCAGTAGTTTGTTTACCAGTCTCTTTGTGACGAGTTGGGTCAAATTTTGGTAAGATTAAAATGGGACCATCTTGTATTAGCTTTTCTACCTTGTTTCTTGAAAGAGGGAACCCCAAAATGTTCACAGGTACTTCAATTAAAGTGGTTTGTGTCTACTGTGTCGTTTTGTTAGTGCCTATTCTCCTTGCTCTGCCTTCACCTTTGAGAACGCCATAGCCTCTGCTTTTTCAATCGTTCCTGGTTAGTTTGATTTTAATACATTTAACAGAGCAACTGAAAGAATCATGGGTTGGACTCTCAAGTCTTTTAAGAGCAATCT
Organism: Rattus norvegicus; assembly: GCF_021556685.1. Lineage (NCBI taxonomy): Eukaryota > Metazoa > Chordata > Mammalia > Rodentia > Muridae > Rattus > Rattus norvegicus. Next base: position 41,207,779 of record NC_141550.1, read on the forward strand.
CATTGACTCTAAACCTGCTTCTTAATTTCCCGAGCCTTGTGTTTATGAAACAAATGAAAGCTATTGTTCTCAAAGCACGCTGCATATTTAATCACACTGGATGTGGCTTAATCATGTGGCTATTTTGATACTGATTTCGTGTTCTTTCCTCTTTGATGATAAGATGTGATGTTTTTGTTAGCACTTATCCTATTTTCTTGAAGAAAATAGCCATAGCCGTGCTATTGTTTGGCTTTGTTTGTGTCGTGACCTAATTCTGGGAGTCCCTTTCTATATCCTTTGCTGGTTCCAGAATCCAAACTGCAGCCACAGACTCTTGCCTGGTCTCACAGTCTGTGAGCTAGTGCCTGGCTCGACTTTCTTTCCCTGGCTCCAGATCCAGGTTCCACTTCCCACTCCCCCTGTAAGACTTCTTCAGGAGCAGAAAACTATAGAGGTGCACACCTACAATCCCAGCATTTGGAAGGTAGAGTAGAGGCAGGAGGGTCTAGAGTTCAAGGTCATTTTCAACTACACAGAGAATTGGGAATAACATAAAACTCTGTCTCAAAACAGTTAACACATTTTCAGGAAAAAGTCAGCAGTTGCTTGAGATTTTTTTCCAACTATTGCTAGAAAGATTTTAAAAATCAGGGCCACCCGCAGAGTATTATTTTAAAGCAATGCCCTGTTTTATCCTAGTAGATATATATCTCCCTTGAGTTTATGATGGCAAAATTATTTCTAAGCTTGCATCTGAATCTCTTAGCTCCAAGTCTGTATGCATATTTCAGAAAGCTTAAAATTTGCATATATACATATGCAAAGTTGAATCAGCTTCAAGAAAAGAAAACCTTATGTTTGAGGTTCTCAGCTACACTTATCTCCACCTCAGACAGGATTTGAATATGTAAGGGAGTATTTCCACTTAATAAGTTACCGTTCAGTTCACATTCTTGAGTATCTTTTATCCAGCAATAGTACCTGGGATGATGATAGTTACCTGTATAGATATCTCATACCTCAGGACACCCTAGCATCCTTAACTCTACTGCAATTGGCATCTTAATAGCATGCTATTAAATAGACATCTTCCCTACGGGCTGGAACATTCCTTCTACAAGGTTATTTGCATCAAGGATTAGGATTGAATAGATTAGAAGATCAGTAGGGTGCTGAGCTTAGTTCTTCAAGTTCTATGGTTCTTCTTGCCTGCATCTAATACGAAGGACATGCCAGATGCTACTAGGACCCTTTTCACATGCAATCACAGTTTAATCAATGAAGGTGAATGTGTTTAGAATGAACTTTCACCCATTGGTCCTAAGTATCAAACTCAAGGCCTCACACAAGCTCTGCTATTGTGCTCCACCTCTGTTCTAGGATGTACTTTCAGTGTTCTAATCATAGTGAAATGTATAGCCTTCTTGAAACTGTTATTTTTCCTCTTAGTCACCATTGTGGTTGTTACTTTTATGGCTAAGTGGGATTGTGTTAGCAACCAGAATGGAGAGGATTAACTTGGTGATGTTTGCTCTCCCTTCCTCCCCACTGCCAAATTTTGCTGCCCCCCCCCCGCACCCCTGGGGCCCACATCCCACCTCCAATTCCCTAACCTGGAGGACACAGAAGCCCAGTATCAACTTAGAAGGTCAGTTCCTGGCTGAAGTTAAAAGAAACATGCTGCCTTTTCCAAGAATATTTCCATCATGTATCCCTCTAGATTTCATTCATGCTTGCTGGTATGGCCCTGATCTATGGGGTTACTTCTGGATTTACCTGACATAAAATTTTGGTTCCTGAATGTCTTCATATTTAAAAAGTATTTTTGTGTCACTCCATATAAGATGGATTGGACTGTGTTTCCGGGAAATTAAAAAGTATTGTGAAGGATGGGAAGGTTGATTACCTTAATCTAGGGACTCAAGCAAATGAGTTTTCTCTGAAGACAGATGCGCTCCCCCTTCCCTGATTATTTTCCCTTGAATCTCCCACTGGAGACATTCTTCCCATTTCTCTGTTATGGAAGAACAAGGTTTTGGGTTAAATTTGAATGCAGAAGTTCTACGAGACAGCATAGGTCCCCTCTACTTTTGAGGTTGGATTTCTTGCCAAGTGTCCTCAGGATAATTTTATTTCTTCTCTGACCCCAGCATGCACCCAGGCTGAAAGCTTAAAGACTCTGTGGGTATGAACATCAAATTGCTTTTCTGATGAAGGGCAAAATATTTAGACACACCTATTTATCTTTTTTTTCCCTGCAAACCTGGCTTGTCAACAGCTTCCAAAGGGCCAACCACACAAGTACATTTAGATTTTTTTTCTTCCCCCTCCCAAAAAGAAAAAGGCATTTAAAAGCAACTATTTGTTTCTAATGTCTCAGTCCTCTCTGAAAACTTGCCGAAAGCTACTGTCAAAAAGGAGACACAGTTTTAAGGGACTGGAGAGAAGGTTCAGTATTGTAGAAGTCAGTCAGGAGTTTGCTTTCCAGCATCCAGATCAGATGGCTCACAATACATCCAGCCTTTATAGGCACCTGTGTGCGTGTGTACACACATACAAGTCATATCTTTAAAAATAATTCAGTTACTTGTTTTTATCAAGAGATGGAAAAGTTGTTTGCCCTCCCTCTTCATTTCAGGAATTTTGATGATTTCAATATAATGCTATTAACTGAAAATCACGATGCTTTTTGTTAAAAGCTAGAATCTGATTGTGTCAACTAAATTCGAAAGAGATATAGTTGTGCATAGGTTTTGATTGTCCCTTCCTGAAACACTAACTTGATGTAATCATTTAAACCCCAGGACCCCTAGCAAGAGGAGTTTTAAAAATATAGCATAAATATCAAAGTAGTCAGAAGCAGCGAGTGAGTCATGTGTCCGATGTCTTTCTCGGGAGCAGAGACTATTCCTGCTTGGACTCCTGGGGTTTGAGTGACAGAGCAGCTATGCCTTTGTTTAAGCAGTTTTCCACGTGGCGTGGGTTTGGTATTTTCAGCTCAGATGGCGTCTCAGCAATAGACATAGGAGAAATATTAAATATTACTAAATATTACTGGAGTTAAGCCTCTGATCCAACTCTCTCCCAGGAGTGATGACAGAGAAACCAGGATGTAAGTAAAATGAACATGGGCTTTCAAGAGAAAAACAGACAAAACCTACCTATGTAATTGGGAAGAGCACCAGCCATGACTCGGAAAGTTCTAGATAAATAACAACAGCCCAGTTCCAACCAAGCTCAGCCCTCACTGCTGTGTGAACACTTCCAGATTACCTATCACCTGTTACCAGTCAGAAACAAGCAGTAGGAATTCGTGCTTTACTTGCAGGGTTGAATCTGTCACCGGCTTTATTTAATGCTTTTCACAGACTTAATCTGTAGGGAGTGAATTCCAGGTCAGGTGGCCTGAGGCACAGAAAGTAACCAGCCTTCAGCCCTCTGTCTAAGGCATGGCATTGGAACACAGTCCAACCAGCATCTCTGCAAGCCTCTGTGTGCCCTATCCTCTGTGCTGTGTAAAAGGGCAGTCTTGGCTGTGGAGGCCACCCGGCTCGGAGCAGCCTCGGTGACTCCTGACAGCTTCTCCCTCTGCTTGCCTACCATCTCCTCCTCCAGTTCTCGTTCACATCTATGCGGGGCTCACCCCATCATAGACTGGTCTTGCCCATGTCTGTTTGCTTGTGTTCACTTACCTGTGGCTTCATTGGTTTGTCCTCAATTTCTGTCTAGAGTGTGTCGAAGCTTAATGCAGGTTTGTTACTGAAGTAGTCCATCATGACCAGGCCCAGCCCCATTTCTCATGGCCCCGCCCCTTGCCCAACTGTTCATCAGATACTTTTAATTGCCTTGTCAATAAACTGTTCCTCTTCCTTACCCTCTGATTTCAGTCTCAAGGAGAAGCTGGGGCCCAGCCCAGGAGTATCAAGAACAAAAGCAACGGAACTTGGGCAAAGATGGTCACCAGGGGAGCAAATCCAGTGACTCTGGAGAAGAGGCAGAAAAAGAGTTTATTTTTGTGTAATATAATGGTGCCCACCCCAAGCCTTCCCATGCAAGGTGCTCTCTGCAGCCCTCAGATGCAGGGTTCTCTCTGCGGCCCTCAGAGCTGGGAGCAGTGCCTCTTGTCTCTTCTCTTGGTGCTTTCTTCTTTTTCTCCTTTTCTTCTTTTTCTTATACCTCTATATTAAAACAAATTTTTGGTCTTCTCCCCTTCTTGGCATTTGATTTCTAAACATTGTTTCTTATGCCTTCAACAAAAAGCCAGCAATTATTCCATGGGCCCTACTTGAATTTCTCTAAGGCAGCTACACATTGCCCTGCACGATGAGTTGTTTTTGGAAATTAATGAAGTAACTGGACTCACACCCAAGTAACTATCCAGGAGTTCCTGGAGTGCTACAGGGTGTGTTTGTGTCAGACCCACACATGACTCAATATAGCAATTTATTCTTGATGTATGCAATTGCACATTGTAATTATATTAACAGCACACTAATAAATAATTTGTATAAATTATATATATATTAGATCTTGGGCACTGTTCTTAACATTCTTTTGTGGGACATTTCCTTCCCCATGTAGAATTGTACATTTAAAGCTTGTTTGGTAATATTTGCAGACCATCAGCAAGCACAGCTAAGAACAGAGTGTGTGAAGCCCAGATTCATGTATATAGTTGATTGGAATGAGGTCTTATGAATATTCATGTTTTTGAAGGCCTTTAATTTCTGTCTGCTTATTAGTTTTTAATGTGTGGTTTTTAAAAGAAAATTTTGGCACCTGTAAAAAAAAATCTAAATACTACTCTTTATAAATCATCTCACAAATATTCACTTACATTACAAGCTGAAAGTATTTTATTCATATGTATATTTATACCAATAAAATGATTTTACAAGTGGAACTTGACTTCTTCTAGTTCTTTTGTTAGGATTGACTTATACAATGAACCTGTATCTTATTAATAAAATTTAGAATAAATACAGCCCACAGATAATCATATAATCTAGAAATTATTACTTTCAAAGTAAAGATAATTTGATAATTCCATAGTTTGTGCTTTGCACTGGAACACAGATGAAATTTACTGAAAGGTCACAGAGTTCTTTGTGTGCTCCATGAATTTAAGGTCATATGAGTGGTGCTTGCTTGAGGCAGTATGCTTACAGGATGGTGGGGGAGGGGAGGACCAACAACACAAATGGGGCTTCTGTGGTGTCAGTTTGCTTCATCCTCTTCCCTTTACCACCCCTGGGTGACTGACCTGAAAGTGGCTTCCTACCACTTGATTTCATCATATGACCTCATGGTAAGACAGATGACTATTCTATTTATGTGTGGCCAGTGCAGACATGACCAGACCCATGTTGGTGCTGCAGTGGGAGAAGGATAATGGGTGTGGACCTGCAGGCTGTTTGGTGGTGTAGTCAGCAGAACCACAGTCCAACTAAGCCCACACTTGGAATAATCAGTCCTATTGAAGACGTCAATTTTCCCTGCCTCCCAACTTGAGATGTTCTGGAAATCTCAGAAAATGACATTATACAAAGCCTTGAAGTGACACCTTTCTAAGTACATGGACTGTGTCTGATTCATAGGTATACTGTATTATTATTTGAAGACAATTAGGACTGAGGACAAGTTCATTAGCATTTAAAAGGGAAAGCTCAGATAGCTGCCACAGAAGGGAGAAGAGAGAAAGCCATGCCTTTGAGTCAGGAAGCAGCTGCATGGCAGAAGGGAGGTAACTTCAGAGAATTTGTGAAAACAGAACAAAGGACCACAGAAAGCATACATAGGCTCGGACCAGCATCACAAAGAAAACAGCAAATTGGTACACCTTTCTGAGTGAGGACCAGAGAAGTCAGGCAGACATAACAGAGCACCATGGTGGTTCCATAGTGGCTCTGTCCACTCCCTTAAAACATATATAGCCTCAGATTGAGTCATAGGGAGTAGTAGGACAGTATACAAAATGCTGTGATCAGTCATAAAGTCAACGGTGATCAAATTTGCCAGCAAGGTACACCTGCTGCCCATAACATGCCTGGGGTTTCAGTGTAGGAGAAGACCAGGCTGTGACTATCTGCACTTGCCTCTGCAGTAGAAACCACTGTCAGTTTTTAAGCAGTGATGTGATCAGAGCAAGGAGCCGTCACTGAGTACTGCAGGCAGACAAGGACCCAGAGAAATAGGAGAGTAAGATTAGCTATTCTGTAGGGCAGAAGGAGCCCGCTCCTCCTCATTACCCCTAAGGTAACATGGTGACACGCTAGGCTGACAGCCCCCAGCAGCTGGCTTTCAGCTTGGCTGAGGTGGCCATGCAAAGGGTAGCCTTTACTCGTAGGCCATCTACTGTCCTGCCCTGAATATCTGCCTTCTCAAGTCTCCATTGCTTCTTCCCAGGCTCCTTCGTGGTGACCATCAGTGTATAAATGTGTGCTACAGGTATTTCCTGCCTCCGATTCCCTCCAGCACTGTTCTTTATAGGATCCTCAGAAGCATATCTGTAGGCTCAGCCCATCTCAGCATCTGTTTCTCAAAGATTATGGAGTGATTCATTTCTCCATACCTCATCATCTTCCATCAGTCAGTCCCCAAGAGCACAGGAGGAAAGGCCACCTAGGACCTGTAACCAGAGGCCATCTGCCGTCATTCCTAACACTCTTAACAAGTTCAGTGAAGAGCACCAGTCTTCAGTTAGAAACGTGGTGGAGTCAAATGCTGGGAGAACAACAGAGTCTTCAGCTGCAGGATCCAGAATGGGAGACTGGAGGAGAGCAGGGGCTTCTATAAATCAAAAGGCCTGTGTGTGCAGAGCAAAAGGACCCTTAGGAAGAGCCTGGGATTCTAGCCCAGTACTGGGCTGCATGGCTTTAATTTGTTCTGCTTGTACAGTATGCAGACCCAGAGTTAGGGGCAGACATCTCGGTGATGTGAAACAGGGGACACTTACATTGTGTGGCTTTAATGGAAACTAGTTTTCCAATTTTTTTCTTTGCTTGGCTTGCCATTGGCCAGTTTGGGTCAATTGTCAGTCATACATTACAAGTAAATTTTCCATTAAAAATTGGCAACTGGAAAACTTGAGGAGGATCCTGGATGGGATGATGGGTTTATCAGGAAGAACAGTATTCGAGAGTGGAAGCCAGCGCCATCTTGTGGTGGCGAATGTTATAGTAGAGGGCCGCTATATTCGAGAGACAAAATGACTTTGACCCTTTCCTGTGGTCGGCTCATCTTGTTGATTACTTGTTTGAAAACTCCATTTACCACCCAGCCCTGGGTTCTCAAAGAAGAAATCTCTGCCCCCAGCATGGCATTGATTTTTCAGAGGAGTTTTGCCTGTCAGAATCCTAACTTGAGATGACTTTGGAAAGATGGTTCTACTCTCTTTGCACTTGCTAGACTGAAAAAACACTACCATAGTAGGTCTGCAGTGAATACCAGTACTCAGGAAGTGGAGGGGAGAGATCAGGAGTTCAAAGTCATCCTCAGCTACATAGTGACTTTGACATAACTTAGACACTGGCTCAGTGCAGGGGAAGACATTTCTCAAAATCAGAAGAAATGGATTGTGTTGCCCAAGGGCACTGTTCTTGCTATCCTGGACTGATGACAAATTTCAAGGCAAGTAGGAAAATGCAACCATGCTTCATCCTTATGGCCTGCACTAGATTCAGATCAGCAGAAGATGAACTTAAGCTCCAAGACTCCAAATCACTGCAAAGATTCAGAATAAAAATGCATGAACCTGCATGCAGGAGCGCATTAAATCCTGTAGTGACCAGGGAGGAGGGCACCATGCAAAGGAGGAAATGCTAGTGCCAGGAGAACCTCAGAGGAGGGACATTCCTATACTGATCCTGGGAAGTCAGCACATCTCCCCTGATCTTCCCTCAGCAGTGTCTCTTAAACACTGGCTGCTTCCCTCTTCCCGGGAGCACATGCTCTGTGGACTTCTGGGCTCTAACAGCACTGCTCACATAGAGCCCCTGGCATATTTCTCTGTGGTCAGGTCCCTTAGAGGCTATCGCTTGTCACTCTCATTGATGTTTCCTGGTCTCTCAATGCTAACTCTATACAGTCAGGGTATATCATGGGACATCATAAACTCCTTGAGCCCCATTACTGAAGATCCATGAGTATAGTGGTCCCATACCATGCCCATGAATGTCATATTATCTCGAGATGTTTCTAGGGATCATGAGGCTGCCAGAAAGGACCAGAACTACATCACCCTATCATCTAGAGAGGACAGAGATACCATGCCTTCCAGCTCTAGAGACACATGCTACATCTCCTCCCATGCATCAGTGATGAGGCTTTCGCTGTCCAACTACAGAAGAAAACTCTGGCCTTTTTCCTTCCAAACCATCAAGGACGTGATCTGTTAGCTTAACTGCTAGGCTCCAGGAAAGGGTTTCTGAGCCACAGCCAGTCCCACTATGGCCCAGGCACACTTAACAGAACACAGCTACTTCACTGGTGACTTTTAAAAGCTCAAGACAGGGACCTTTGGTAATCCACAGTCTAGGGAGGATTTGGGGTGCCTGAGAGCTTGAGTTCTAAAACTAAAAGCTTCATTCTGTTGAACTTAATACAAAACTGAAAGTTCCTTTATGAGTGCTGTGATCCCTAACGTCTGACAGAGATTAGTTCCAGAATTCCATGCCCATGGATATCAAAATCCACAGGTTTACATAAGGCCTTTACATAAAATGGGATCATATTTGTATATAACTTACTCACATCTCCTGCATTTTAGGAATCTCTAGATTACTTATAATACCTAATAAAATGTAAACACTGTGAAAATAGAGTCTATGTGATACCGTTTATTAAATAGTGATATGGAAAGTCTCGGAATATCTTCAGCATACGATTCCTATTCAAATAGAGTCTGACAGTGTATCCTAGGCTAGCCTCAAACTCACCATGTAGCCCAGGTTGTCCTTAAACCTCTGCTTGCTAACTGTAAGGATTACAAGCATGTTCTACCAATCCCAGCAGACACTTTAAAATTTCCTTAATATTTACATTCCCCAAATGCTGGATGTGTGGAAACAGAAGGTTGACTGGACATGCTACAAACCATGTTATTTGTACCTTGGACAGTATAAATCACAGATAAGATTGTAATTGGCACAGGTATGACAAACATTATCACAGTCATCCATCCCTACTTCACAGTTGTGGTACTTAGAGACTACACTCTGCTATACTACACTCTGTTAGTTAATGAATTAGTAAAAAATTTCATCCATTTCTAAATTAGTGTGTATTTGTGGTTGTGTATGTGTAACATGCATATTATATGCTATTGATAAATTGAACTCTAGGCCCCAGCTTTAGAATGTTTTAAACTATATTTCAGCATAGCTAATTGTCTTCGTAAGACTCTCCTCTATTTTATTCATATTGAACTTAATTCTAAGCAGTTCCTAAGCTTCACATGATAACCCCAAGGGTTATGGACAAAGATGTCAGGGCCAACTCAAAACCTTCTACTTAAGCCCAGCAGGACAGAAAAATGTATGTTCTCTTAGATGTTTCTGGAAATAAGTTAGAAAGGAGTATGGTTCCTTCTTCTGCCTTCCATGTACCAGGTATTTCCCTGCAAATCTTTCTCACTGGGTTGGGAAGATGTGTCAAATTTATGTCAACAGCTATTTAGAAGGAGATAGTGTCTTTCAAAGTTGGAACAGGGATACAGACTTCAAAATATGGTGTCATCTCAAAGGCTCTCAGGAGGCAGGGTGAGTCAGCACTGTGTGCCTGCTGCCTCTGGACAGACAGGAGAGAAATTATTTTCCTATGTCCAAAGGAACACTGAAGACATTCTGTCTTCCTAGAGATGGCCTAAGAGAATAATGTCATTCCTAGAGATGGCCTAAGAGAATAATGTCATACAGTTAAGACTATATGATAAGATCTTATCTCAAAATACAGGAGAGAAACTGAGGGGTAGGGAGGAGAGGGAGGGAGACAGAGACTGACTCCCAGTTAAGTGTGTAGTGTTCTCTATGCAGGCTCACGTAGGAACAGTAAGTTTGATCAGGCAACAAAGGGAGCAAGGCCTCAGATTGAGTTTTCTGCAAGAAAGGATGGTGAAGTCGGGTGTCATAAACTGAAGGTGAAGTGTCCTCCATAGGCTCATGTATTTGATTTGGTCTTCAGCTTGTGGCACTGTTTGGGGAAGCTGGTAAAGTGGTCACTAATAGGTGGTGACTAATGGGTGGTGACTTACAGGTGGTCAGTTACAGGCAGTCACTTACAGGCAGTATCTTTCAGGTGGTCACTTACAGGTGGTGACTTATGGGTGGCCACTTACAGGTGGTCACTTACAGGTGGTCACTTACAGGTAGTCACTTACAGGTGGTCATGTGCCATAGACCAAGCTACTCTGCTCGTCTCCCCCACCATGATGGACTGAAATCCTTTTGAGACTGGGAGCTGAAGTAAACCCTTACTCCCTTAAGTTGTTTCTATCACTTACTTTGACACAATGGTGAGAAAAGTAGCACAAAGAGTACCAAGGCTTGGGACTGGCTCATTTAAATAACTTTAATTATTGGACCCCAGATCTTCATTTAGGGATGTATGCCTTTATTCATTCATTAAAGCTACCACAGAGTCTTTTAGCTACCACAACTGTGCAGTAGATAAGTATAGGGGTGATTTGTAGAGTATCAGGAGTTGTCTAGTTTTCTAGTACCAGATCCTAAAGGTGAATAATTCAGGGAAGTATGACCCAGAGCACGAAGGCTGCTTAGACTCAGGAGGCTTTGGTGAGCATGAGACTGAGGTGGTCTAGAAGCCAGGAGACTGTGGGGACCCAAGGCTACGGAGGAAGGAGGTTGGAGGGATATGCGGCACAGGAGACAATGGAAGCCAAAAGACTGCAAGACAGGAGGTTAAAAGGTATAAGAGGCAGTAGGAGGCAGGAAGCTGGATACCAGAGCAGGAGACTTGCTCCCATGTGGACTTTATTATCTTTCAGGACTGACCAGCTTTGGGAGCTGTCAGCAAAACCAGGATTTACTGTCAGCAAAACCAGGATTACAGAAAATCAAAGGTCCCAATGATTTAAAGAAGCCACCCAGAAGCCCAGATGAAGGAGGGCTTACTCTGTGAGCATGTCTGTCCCCACAGCTCATCTTCCATGAGGAGTGACCCAAGTCCCTGTGCACAGCCTGTTGTTTAGATGGAATGGTTTTTCTGGGCATCATCCCAACCCCTTCTGTCCCTACCACGAAGCCCATGTCCTCCTGCTAGAGCAGTGAGCTTGAAAGAAGCTCAGCTGTCCTGGCTCCTGGCCCTAGGTAGTTTGAGCTAAGCAGCAGAAGGCTAGAGAATGTCTGGGACTAAAGTAAGCTTGTGGTCCAGAAGTGACTGGCCTAGAGAAAGCTGGTTCCACAGACTAAGCCTAACCTAGCAGAAAAGCAGCTGCCCAGTCTTGTTGACTTTGTGATGTCACTGTAAGAATGGCTTTGATTAAGCCTGGCTTGGAAACCACTCTAACTTTCCAATAATGCAAAAAACAAAATCCTCTGTTACTGATGAGTTCACCGGACAGTAAAAGACAGGGATGAAAGGGAGGGAGAGGGAGCTGCAGAGGGACAAGGAGAGGAAGTGGTGGGGTGAGAGAAGGGACTAGTGAGAGAGGGAGGGAAAGGCTCTCTCTCTCTCTCTCTCTCTCTCTCTCTCTCTCCCCCCCCCCCCCACCTCTCTCTCTCTGGAGCACAGACATGGTAATTTGATTGGTTCTTCTGGAAAGGGCAGGAGGAAGGAACTCCAATCTTTAAATCTGATTGCACCTAATAGAATACTGACATTTACTCTAGATGCTCATAACAAAGGCCCTGAGGAGAATGTGGAGTGTCACCCAGTCTGGATGTCTGATTCCCCTGTGCTATCAGATGCAGGGGAATGGAGCTGAAAACATCACACCCATGGAGATGTCTAGAAAAATACATCTTGCTTTGGGCATTCTAACTGCTGGAGGGCTAGGGAGGAAGGCTGGGCCGGCACTCACACTGATGCCTCAGACTGCCCCTTGTATCCTTTAATGTCCTGTCCTGCCTCCCACTGCTTCACAGACTGTCAGCTCCCTAAAGGGCTTGCTTAAAGTTGTGTTCCTTTTCTTGTTGGTACCTCAAATGACTGAGTAAAGCAGAAATATGAAAGTCCAACCCCTCCACAACACCATTGTGAAAGGGTCCATCTATCTTCTGAATGCTACCTCAGGTAGACTGTGGCTTCTTGTGGTACAGCACCGGGTCATGGTTCTCTCTGCTCACATGACACATTCATTTCCAAAGAGATTGGCCTGAGTGTGACTCCAAGAGACTTGGACTCCATCTCAGCAGTGGCTTTCTGGAGAATATTGCCTGGGGTGACATTGAATTAGTTCCCATCTGGATGGTGTGGAGTAGAACAGATTTCCAGTGTGTAGCTGACTGGGCAGGTGTCACAGACTGGATCTCCCAAGTCAAACCCTCAAGCCCTTCCCAGCACAAAGTGCCAGTATGTTTCTTTCAGGATCAGACAGTCTTCTCTCCTCTTCTCTACAACCTCCTGGCACTTCCTGGTGAGAGGGAGGGTACATTTAGGGGACAACTGGCACCCCTGAAGCCTCTTAAGGGGAGAGCTTTACAAAAGCTGTGCTGTGACCTGGTCATTAGCCAGCAAGAAGCACTGAATGACTGCTACATGCTAAACATTAGCATCCGAGTCTCCCATCTCTGGGGGACCAGAGACCCAACACCACAATTGGCTTGTCCAACCACAGAGCTAGGCATCCAGACAATTTTGCATGCCCAACAGCTCTGCCACCTGCCTTTGTTATGGTCAGGATTCCTGGCTCTGGAATCTGGCAATGTAGTGGCTGATCACTGCTTGTTTAACCCCCACGTGTTGCCTCTTCTCCTTGCTGATGGGTAGCTGTGGTGGAATGGGATGTAGTGTGTGGTGCAAAGCCCAGAGCACAAAGACTGGGAGAAGTGGAATGCACACTTGAGACAAGACCATAATACAGAGATGTTGGAAAAGGGCCACAGGCTGCCACCGATGGGCAGTTGCAAGGATGAGGCCAGGAGGAAAGTAGGATTCTCATGACGTTGGCTGCTGGAATTAAGCTAATTACTCTAACTGACAGAGCCTGCCATGGTTTGCATATAATTGTCCCAGAACTTGTGCAGAGGCTTAGAAACTTAATGCCTAACATCTTAATGATATCAAGAGGGTAGAAACTTAATCCAACTATTGCGTTAGAGGTGGAGCCACTGGGAAATGATTAAATTAAACTCTTTGGGGTAGAGCCCCATAATTGAGTCGGTGCTTTCATAAGGAGGAGAGAGATGGTTGTTTTGGAGATATACAGGGGCTACTGCCATGAAGTGATCAGCCAAGGGAACTTATGCTATTTGTGCTTCCAACCTCCCAATGAGTGAGTTAAATAGACCTATTTTCTTCATGGAATAGTCTGCCTCGGATATTTCACTGTAAGAATAAAACTCAGGCTGACACACTAGAAGTTTTTCATCTAGAAGCTGGATATATTGAGTTTCTATCTCTTAAAGTCATTGTAAGATTAGAATATTAATTCACAAAAAGTGCCCAAAATCTAGGAAGTTTTGACAGCAATATGGACTGAGTAAGATAGCCCCACTTGGCCTCAGCCCGGTTAATGTTGTCTGTAGTTCATAAGGACTACAGAAGGGCTCAGGGGATTACCCCACAAAGCTGTATCAGATAGATTGGCTCTTGGGGGAGGTAGGGCAGGGCAATCTTTGTCTGCTCTAGGGAAACTTCACATGTATGAAAATTACCTCACTGATGGCGATACTGATCATGGGATTTGAGTCACCAATTTAACACATGGTCACTCTGTTCTGTAACTGTCACATGTCCTGGGAGTCTAAATGGGTGGACTCCGTGCCTTACTGTTTTCTAATCTTCTAATGCAGTTACTCATATTGCTACTTTTATATTGTGTTATTATGAATTATTTTTCTTATGTTATACCCAGAATATGACATTCTTACATTTGAGAAACAGTTTTATTGAGACAATTCACATACCCATCCATATTCAGATACTTAAAACATGTGATCCAATGACTCTTATTATTCTCACAGATCTGTGTTTGTATTACCACAATGGGTTTTAAAATATTTGCATCATCCCTAAAGGAATTCTTCTCTCCCTTGGCTCAGATTCTGCCTTCTCCATCCCCCCCACCCCCAGCACTAGGCAGCCACTGATCTGCTCCTCAACTCTGCCTCTCTCCGGGTTTTCATAGGTACAGTGAAACAATGTATCCTCTTTTGATTCTGCCTGCTTTCATTCAAAGTTCAAGTTTCTCCCACATGTATGTAGTACATGTCAGTTTTTCTTTCTTTTTTAATAGCTGGATTCTATTCCATCACATAAATATATTGTGCTTTCTTTTTCTTTTGTCCTTTTTCTGTTCCTTTGCTTTTTTCCACTTCTTACCAGGAATAACAGTGTCAAAACCTGTGCATACCCTTTTTGTAGATGGGCTATATTCTTGAAAACTAAGTTATATATATATATATATGTATATATAATACATATACATGCATATATACACACTAAGTTATATGTGTATGTGTGTATGTGTATGTGTGTGTATGAGTGTGTGTATGAGTATGTGTATATGTGTTTATGTGTGTGCATGTATGTGTATGTATGTGTGTATGTGTGTGTATATGAGTGTATGTGTATATGTGTGTATGTGTGTGTATGAATATGTGTGTATGTATGTATTAGTATGTGTGTGTATGAGTGTGTGTATGAGTATGTGTATATGTGTGTATGTGTGTGCATGTATGTGTATGTATGTGTGTATGTGTGTGTATGTGTGTATATGTGTATGAGTGTGTGTGTATATGAGTGTATGTGTATATGTGTGTATGTGTGTGTATGAATATGTGTGTGTATGTGTGTATGAGTATGTGTGTATGTTTGTGTATATGAGTGTGTGTATATGTATGTATGTATGTATGTATGTATGTATGTATGTATGTATGAATGTGTGTGTATGTATATCTGGGCTTGAACTTAAGACCCTTCTCCTAGCTCAGCCTCCCCAGTGTTAGTATCACAAGTGTGTGCAGCCACTTTACCTGGATCTCCTTTTTTTGTTTGTTTGCTTTTCCTCCCAGATTTTCTTTCTGTATTTAAAAATACTTTGTTTAATATGTATACATATGTATAATGTATTTTAATTAAATCCATCTTTATTTCCTCTCTTCAATCCACCCCTCCATACCCCACCACAATCTTTACTTCTTCACTTGATGTGCCCTTTTTTTAATACCCACCGAGTCCATTTACTGTGCCTTTGTTTGCATGGATATAGGATCATCTGCTGGACCTGGACAGCCTCCCAGGGCCCATGTGCCTAAAGAAACTGCTTCTCCCTCACCCAGAAGCCATCAGCCATCAGTAGCTCTTCAGATGGGGGTGGGTCTTCACATTAGCATTGTGAATTGGCTTGAGCTTGTGTGTATAGTCCCTGCTGCTATGAGTTCATGTGTGCCACTGCACTGTCCTGACCCACAAACTGGTCAACACACAGAGAATTGGAAACTGTGGCAATTCTTTCCTCTTCCTTCTCTTATACTTCATCCTGTGTGGTCACAGTCACTTGCAGACACTGTGGACTCCATCTTGGGAAGAAGTTGTCATCTGAGTTCTTATCCAAGGCCACCATTCTCTGATGACTGACACATGTCTCCTGTAGGAACATTGGATTTATCGTGCTTCTTCAGCCTTCCCTAAAGGAAGCCATGAACTCACACATTCAGAACAATCTCACCATATGGCACGATTCTCAAGAATTATGTACTGTTTTGTAAATGCACCCCGTGCCTTCTCCTTCACCACCGCATAAAACTCAGTCTATCTCTCAGGACTTTGGACTTTCTGATAACGTAGATGAAAAACATAGGGGAGATTGATGTCGCAGGTACCTCGCCCTGCTCTTGCAGCTGGTATCCTCCCTAGTGGCTCAGTGCCATCAGGCTGCTGTTTGGATCATCACCTGTCTGGCTCTGTGACTTATTTCTCAAGCAGGGAATGAGAAGAGTGCTGTTTAATGCTTCCCTCCCTGGAGCAGCTGGAAGCTGGACCCTCTGGCCAGCATCATGTGTCATTTCTAGTCTGTGCTTTAGCTCCGTCTTCCAAATCTGTGTGCCTTTAGACAATCCCAGCAACTTAAGGTTTTGAGATAATAGAATTCATTTTTGGAATACGGGGCCACCCACAGGCCACTCTGCTTTTCCATTTAGATCTAGTATAGCATCTAGGTTCGCCTTTTCTCCCCAAAGGAAATATCACATCAGAGGATACCAGAATAACAACTTGAAATCCCCCCTGTGTAAATATTGACATATCAGATCTTCCTGCAAATAAAGTAGCCCTACAAAATGTGTTCTACTCAGTATAGAGTCAGGGATACAAGGCAAGGAAGGAATTCTAGATTGTTCTTTAATGGGACGCCTAAGTCTCACTCCAGTGGAAGTCTGAGTGGATTTCTAGAAAAAGATTTACTTTTCTAAAAAGAGGTTGCTCTTAGCTGTCACTCAAATATATTCTCCCAATTCCTCTGGTCAGAAGTTAGCCCTCCTCTGTCCCAAGCAGGGACTCGGGCTCCTACTGGAATGTAGAGCTGAACTTAGATTTTCCCAACATGCACCTAACTCAAAGCCTCTTTCTTGTCTCCAAATGGAATAGTGCAGCCACCAGAGCATAAGCTTAGGCTGACACTTCCAACATTTATAGTGGTGGCAGACACTGCAGTTCAGTCTTGACCCTGAGCTCAGCGGACTCCCAGTTGGAAGGAGGCAGGACCTCGGGGGAAAACAGGCAACCCAGAGACCCTGCAGGTCTTCATCTCCCAGCTTGAGGACTTAAAGAACTTGTAGTCTGTTCCATGTGATTCTTCAGAAGATGCAATCCCTAACGCCTCTTTCTTGCTCTTCTTGCTCACCACATGCCCATAACAGCCAAGTACTATTCGTGGACAAGGAAAGTCACAGAAGGCATGCTCTTCTGCCATTCTTCCATAGTTGGGAAGGGAGGACAGAGTGCTGGCCCGTGTCTTATTCTCCTCATGTCCTCTAGATAATCGGTGTCACCCAAATCATATGGAACATTAGAATCCCATAAGCAGCTTTTCAAAATCCCGATTCCAGTGGGCATGGAGGCACATGTCTGTACTCTTAGCACTATAGAGGCTGAAACCAGGGGGATTGTTAATTTGAGGCTTGTCTAGGTTATACAATGAGCTTTTTGTTTCAAAACAAACAAGCAAAACACATAGAGCATTGAACAACATAATTATTGTATTTGAAGCTGGTAAATTCCATACTAAGCGCAAGTGAAATATTTATGAAAATTTAAAGGAACCATTCAATAATGTGCGTGTGTGTGTGTGTGTGTGTGTGTGTGTGTGTGTGTGTGTGGTGTGTGTGTGTGTGTGTGTGTGTGTGTGGTGTGTGTGTGTGTGTGTGTGTGTGAATATGGATATATGCATGCTGCAGCAAACATGTAGAGGCCGGAGGACAATCTTGGCCATCTGTCAGTCTTTACTTCTCACCTTTTCTGAGGCAGCCTCTTATTCACTATTGCATATGGCTGGCTGGCTGGCTGGCTAGCCCTTTAACTTTTGGGGACCTTCCTGTATTCATCTACCATCTCTCTCTGGGAACACTGGGGCTATATCTGCATGTTATTGTACCCAGCTTTTTGTATTTTCTGGGGTTCAAACCCAATTCCTCATGCTAGTGCAACAAGCATGAATCCCGTCTCCAGCCTCTTATACTGTTTTTGTATTATTAAATTTGTAATAAGATGCTGAATAAGTAGCTGGGAAGACAGTCCAAGTTTCTACTCATGTTAATAGGCCTGAAGACATGGAAAACGGTGTTGAGCATTAGCATACATTGTCTGTCTCTTCTGATGACTTAGAAATTGGTAACTCATTAAGGGAAAAATAAATCCCATTAGGACAATATAAAACAAAAACAAAAAACAAAAACCCTAGACTGTGCATGAGGGATTTCACAGGGACATATGCACATCACAAATGACAGATAGCTCAATTCTTTAAAATCCAAACTTTAAACAGTCACCATAAAACAAGCCGATTTATTTTAAATGTTGAAATAACTTCTCTAGAATGAATGTCATGGAGGCTCTGTGCTCACTGCTCGCACAGTGGGACAGGTTCTGCCTTCTCCTTTACTGGGAGTAGAAATTCAAGGAGTCGAGATGAGAATCCATTCTTAACTATATATGTTAAAGGCTTCAAATGTTATATATTGTTCTGTCCAGTATTTGTTTGAAACTATGTAACAAGGAAATAATTATGAATGAACAAATACTTTGCTGATAGTGAAAACTGGGTGACAAAACAGGACTTTAAATAAATTATAACGTCACCACTGAGATGACACCATAGGAGAGTATATAATGACATGACTCATGCCATTCAGGCTAATGACAGTAGACAATCCAATTTTTGCACATGTAAATAAGTCTAGTAGTATGTATAAAAATATGTTATTATTGCTGGCTACCTCTGGGAGTTGAAATTATAAAGATTTTCCCCATTTTTTTTGTTTCTGAACTCTATCATTTAAAGGATGTATACTAGTTGTAGGATTGGAAAGGAACCAAAAACAGAAATATCAACAGATATTTCATTGCTCTCTATCCAGTGCTTTAAATTTTTCTTATGATAAAAACTGTCCCATTTTGTATCGTCTTTGTTTACTCGTCAGTAAAGATGGCTTCTTTCAGTGCTAAGTTGACTGTGCTGCCTGTGAGGTGTCTACTGAGTGTGAGGGTTCAGTTATGACCAGGAAATGATGACAGAGAAAGCAGTTCGTGTTCTGCTTTGAGTTTATAAAATGGTGTAGATATTTCAGCCTAGAATTGAATGCGTGCATCAGGGTTAATTAGCAAAGCTTCAAATTACAGACTACTACGGCTCCTTCTACTGCTAACCACTGATTAGCTATGCTAATGAGGAAAGCGGGAAATGACTACAGGAAAAAAAAGGCCTCATCAGCTAGGGGAAAGAGAAAAGGGCTTCATTTCAGGCCTCAGTTTCAACCACTGATTGTTAAAACAAAGTTGACCAGAATGATTTAAAGCATACACTCTTGTTCTTCTTTGTTTTCAAAGTAGAGGACTAATAAAAGAAAATTACTCGCTTAGACATTTGTTTTCTTTTCAGACAGTCCTTCCGAAAAGCCATACCAAATAACAATAACGAAATGACCAAAATGTAAAAAACAAAACAAAACAACAACAACAAAGCAGAAAAACAGCGGTAAAAGTGTGGTCAGGTGGTTGTAGTACAATCCCCAGCGGGGAAAACATCACTTGGATTTTGACCTCTAAACCATTTTATCTAGAGTCTCTGTGGGAGGAGACGAGTCAGTCAAGAAGCAACATGCTTCTCCAGCTGATTGATGCCGTTGTGTTTTATAAAACACCGAAGGAACTAGGATATGTTTGGTAGAGGCACAATATAATGAGGTGGAAGGGGGTGCCCCTGCAGATGCTTGCTGAGGCTTCCCTTCCCCTGAGGTACCAGCCTTTTAAACTGAGGCGCATCTGGTTGTTGCCAGGTAACTGTGGGGCCGAGCCTAGAAGGAACACTAACACCAGCTGCTCTTGGCTGGATGATGAGCCAAGGAAAGCTTACCAAGCAGCCTTGGCTCCACGGCTTCAGTTCCCACCTTCACGTAATTGTTCCTTTATCTGCCCAGAATCTGGATGACATTCTCAGAAGAAAACTCTACACAAGGAGTGGTGGATACTCAAACAGAGCCTACCTATTGCTATGATAGATGTTAGCATTAAAAAGAATATCACTCTGGGGCTGGCAAGATGGCTTAGTGAGAAAAGGCACTGGCTGCCAGTCCAGTGAGCTGAGTTTGCAAAAGTTCAATTCCTAGGACCCACATGGTGGAAGGAGAGAACAGACTACCCTGGCCTCTTTGTTCTCTGTGGCACATACACGTGTGTGTGTGTGTGTGTGTGTGTGTGTGTATGTGTGTGTGTGTGTGTGTGTGTGTGGTGTGTTTAAATAGCATGTAATAACATAATATAACAATGTAAAAGTAGCTCACTGGGTAGAAACGGGGTTTACTCAGAAGCTCCAACTGCCAGCCTCCACTTGAAACTTGTTGATTCCTTGCTTTCCAGTCTCCAGCAGCTCCTTGATGGCTTTCTCTTCCATTACTGTTTATCTTCTAATTTTGCTTTGTACAAAGATGCTTCTGTTGTCTCACAGAATCTGATCCAACTGTATGTACACTTTTGCAAATTGCATTCTGATATTAACCTTGTATTATGAGGTTTTATTTGTTTTTTTGTTTGTTTGTTGAGATATGGTCTCTGTATAGCTCAGGCTTGTCTGGAAACCATAATCCTCCTTCCTTGGCCTCCTAAATCTTGGCATTCCAGAAGTGTGTTATCATGCCTAGCTCCTGAGAAATGCTCTGTACCATAGGTTTGTTGTTTACCCCACCATGGAGATCTACTCCTTCAGTTCCTGCCCTGCTTTACCTCACACTGATTTGGTCTTTGCTGTGCTTTCCTTTCTTCCATCACTCATCAGAGAGCTAGATCAGACTAGTCATCAACTTATTGATTTCACACAGGCTAATGTTTCTTAGGGATGCTTGGAATTGTGTACCATAATTTCCTATGGTTGGTAGGCTAGTTCTTCACCAGTTAAATGGGCCAATTCAAGCATTAGAATATATTAAAGATATTAAAGGCAGATTTATTGGGAAGCTGCTCTGGAGCGGATGAGGTCACTGTCCCCAAGGAAGGAGACCAGAGAAGTTGTCTTGGGGGAGAAGAAGGGTTTGTATAGGCAGAGGGAAGAGAGGGAGAGGAGAAAGGGAGAGACAGAGAAAGGGAGAGGGAGAGGAAGAGAGGGAGAAAGATGGAGAGAGAGGGAGAAAGATGTAGAGAGAGGAAGAAGAAGAGGAAGAAGAAGAGGAAGAAGAAGAAGAAGAAGAAGAAGAAGAAGAAGAAGAAGAGAGAGAGAGAGAGAGAGAGAGAGAGAGAGAGAGAGAGAGAGAGAGAGAACAATGTCTCAATTATATAGGGTGGCGCTCCTGTGGGGGAAGGGCAGCCCAGGTTCTGGACTGCAAAGTTCAGGGTTAAGGACAGGGTATGCCAGTTAGGGACTGAGGGTGTTGGGAGAGATGGGAGGCCAGGTATGCTTTTGATAAGTAAAATATGTACCTCAGTCCCTTGTCCCAGGGTCTGAAACCAAACAATGGTTACATAGAATCCCTATAAATTCTGAGTCCTTTCCCTGTTCCTGCCTCTAAGCCTTCTCCAGTTTGTGAATCTAGCACTTTCTCCACAAATGAGGGTTGTAGTTTTCGTCCCTTAACCTAAACAATACTCCTCAAAACTCCTAAAGATCATTTTACCAATAAGTTTCTACGGAAGACCAGCCATTTTAGTATATAATTTGTACTGTTTACTATATATTGTGCTAAGAGTTTATAGCATCATGTATTTAACCATTATAACGAGGCCACATGGCAAATGCTATTAGTCTCATACAGCTAAAACCCAACCAACCAAATGCAGAGATTTGCCTAGCATCACACAACTAGTGAGTGGCAAAGCTGCATTTTGAACCCACAGCTTATGTTCCTCTAAACTATTTTAAATACCATTCTATACAATTCATATTTATTTGAAATTTTGAACATCACACTTAACATCATGTCACACTAGGCTGCTCTTGGCTATAAGTTTTTTAAACTTTTCTTATGTTTCTTATGTACAAATCCTTTTTAAGGAACACAGTCTCTCTGTCTTGAGGCACAATCCGAAGACTGCTGTGATTCACTGGGCACCTTCAAGTGTTTCTCTGACCCTCTCAGCAGCCCTCCAAAGCAGACTTTGTACTGTTCATTTCAAAACATAAAAGCTAAGGCTTGGAGAGCTAGGAATGGTGGTCCACCCCAGAGCTACCATTTGGTTCAGCCAGGATTCTGAGCTAGAATGATTGAGTCTCCTGCTCTTTTACTACTGTGGTTTAAATAGCTTATATTTGTGTGCTCTTTAAGAACCAGTGGAATGCTAACAGCAGGCCACAAAGAAACTCTTACCTTTCTTTTTCCATTCTCCCCATTTCTGTGGTGAGTTTCACATAGCAGCACAGGCTGGCCTGGAACTCAGTGCTCCTCAGCCTCTAGAATATTTGCAGTTGAAAGTGTGAGTCACCACATCTAGCTCAATTTTTGCCTAGCTCCCAAACTCCTTCTACAGATTCCCTAACAAGATGTTTTAAGTTCAAAGACACCAGGATAGTCTCTTCATGCTCTCAGAAATCAACGGGTCAACAGTTTTAATCACTAGAAAATGTGTGCCTTTAATTAGTGGCTGGCATTTTGTCTTAAAGGTCTCAGAGGAGTCAAATACAAGCATTTGAAAACTCTACCAAGATAGCACATGTTGGGTAGACCCTTTTTTGATACAGTGTGGTTAGGTTTATTTTTGTTTCAGCATTTTGCTTCTTTTTGAAGGTGTTTTGTTTTGTTTAGTTTTTGAGACAGAATCTCACTTTGTAGCTCATGCCGCCCTGAAACTCACTGTGTATCACAGCAGTCCTATTTCAGACTCTATAGTTCAGGGGCTACCAGTGTGTGCCACCCGTGCCTGGCTCCCTTCAGCAGCCTAATGGTGCCACTTCAAGCCACAGTGACAGAAGTGTTCTGCAGTAGTAAGTCCCTACGGTACACTACATTTCAGCAATGTGTTTTCTGGTGCCTCGCTTGGCTCTCAGAGGCTACTTCTGAACACCTTTATTTCTCTTCTTCTTCCCTCCCCACCACAGTATGCATCCATCTCATCCGATCCATAAGGTGCCAGCACTGACATTTCTTTCAACCGTAAACATGGACAGCCCTTTCCAGAAAACCCCTTGAGACATTAGTTGGAAAGGTGAGTCAAACTGAAAAGGTTTTCGTGAGTTTGACAAACAACTTAAACGGAAAGGCAGCCAGGCTTAGACAGGAGAGACAGTTCCCAGTTTCTTTCTGTCTGATCCAGCTCCCTACAGCTAACAGGCAGGAGCCCCGCTGAGATCTGCCAGGCGTGTGGGGCGGGGCTGGAGGACGCCTGCGAGTTGCCTCCTAGAGCCTGACTTCTTAGGCTGCGACCTGCTCAGCGACACCAAAGAGCTGAAAGCCCTAGAGCCTGCTTTGCCCACTGATACCTAGCTAGAGAGGGAGGAAGTGGACCAACGAGTCGGGAAATACTGCTAGGCGATTGTTACTCCTATCAGCACCATGGACAACGCACACAGACAAACTCAAGCTCATTTGGATGCTGCCTGCTTCTGGCAGATCTGGCAGCGCTTCGACAAGGATGGTGAGTACCATGGTTATTTGAGCACCTAGCATAGGCATAGAGGGAAGTGGAATTCCTCTTAAGCGCCTTTCCCTATAGGAAAAGTTGACTACTGTGTGCCTTATCTAGTACACTCAGCATATGCTGGTTTTACATACCAAGAAAGCTTCTGAGAAATTCTGAGTGGGCTGAAGACTTTCCTGATTCCCAACCTGTGACTGTGTGAGTGACGTGCAGATAATATATTAACAAACATCTTCACATATATATTCTAGGATGCTTGGCTGAAACTCAGCAATCTGTGGTGCTTTGTATATGTGACAGCTTTTCATTAGTGAATGTCACATTACCCAGTCTCCGTTCTTTTCTCTACAAAGGAGGATGAATTTTAGCAACATGCAGATTTATGTCCCTCTACTTCAAAACATGTTCTTGAAAATTAAACAGATCTGTTTGTTACTTGGCCTTGTCCATCGGTAATTACACACACACTGCCTGAAAGGCATGTTTACACACAAAAGCTAGGATTTAATATTTACCCCTCTCAAGGTATCAGTAGACAGATACTGAAACAAGTATGAGTGTTACAGAGATGGCTCAGCCACCGACATTGTCTGCTCTTGTAGAAGACCCAGGTTTGGTCCCAGCACCTATGTTGGGTGGTTCCCAACCACCTGAAATCAACTCCAGGAAATGTGATGCAACCTCTGTGTCTAAGGGCACCTACACTGACTTGCACCCCACCCTCACCCCCAAGACGTACTCACATTCACATAATTAAAATAAAATACAAACCTTTTAAAAAGGAAAATAGGAAATATAAACCAGACTCAAATCTAAATAGCAAGATATGGTGGCATGTGCCTGCCATCCTAGCAATTGGGAGGTAGAGGCAGGAGGATCAGGAGTTCAAAGTCTTTCTCAGCTACATAGCAACTTTGAGGCTAGTCTGGGTTCCATGTGACACTGCTTCAAGCCCCACAGCTACAATATTCTTTTAAACAAACACTGTCACGTTTATTCCATATTAGTGACTATTATTCATGTTTGTTTCCTTGCATTAGAAAAAGGTTACATAAAAGAGACAGAGCTGGATGCCTTTTTTGACGATTTGCTGGCAAAATTTGGAATTGAGGTAAGTACTCATAGTGCAGAACATTAGTGTATGTGTCTCTCAGCAAAATATAAGCATCAGAGATGCGCTGATTTGAACCTATAATCCCGTATGACCTCGTTTTTTCTTTGCATGTAACATCTCTCCCTCTCCTAGCAACATAAAGAGATTTAGGCAGGTTTTATAAAAGGTAACATCACATTAGGCATGCTGGCCACTGATTTTCATTGAAACATCTGTCATGCACTTAGACTGCCTACCTTTTGTGGACACAATCAACTCTCCCTTGGTTACATCTCTGCTAATGGATTTCAACAAGAGATAGGGAAACTCATAGATCAAAAGCACAGAGGAGTAGAGAAGATATTATGAGTTTTAAGGTTCCATGTTCCCTCATGAGAAACAAGCCATTTAAAATCATTTCCTCATGATCTGTTTGATTAAATGAGGTAGTAGATTTCTCATGAACTGCTAGAACAAAACCAGTATCCTCAGAATCAGGTATAAATGTAAAGCAGTTTACTCAGTGGGTAAATCTGGCCTAGAGAGACATAGATTTGTTCTAGAAGGTTCTTGTACCAAAGGAGAGGGGAAAAAATAACACAGAGACACCAAAATCCTGTGTATTGATGTTCAACACTGAGAGAACTCCTTTGAATGGGTGGTCATCTCAGGAGGAAAGGTTCTGGGACTGGTGTGTTTACATAAATTGTCTACCTCTAGGCTTCCATACTCTACTTGGAGAAACACTAAGGGTTACAGAGTCCCACTTTGGAACCATGGCCATGGCCATGGATTCTCCACCTTCAAAGAGTGCAGGGAAAGGTATTAAAGGGTGGGACAGCCAGCTGAGAAATGAAAACAAAAGCAAAGCAAAGCAAAACAAACCAGAATCACACCTTGGTCTCCCTGTGTTTGCCTCTCATATTTTGTGCCTCTTTTGTCTCTCATTGCTTTGCCCACTTCTGTGTTCTAGACCTTTCAGAACTGCATTCCTATCTCCCCAACCTCTCTGTGTCTCTGAGTGATCTTTGGGTATTTCTTTTATTTCTTCAGCCCTCTTCTGGCATTGTATACTTCCACTTTACTTTTCAAAGTCTTCTCTTGCCTTTCCTATCCCCCAAGTCTGTTATTTCTCTGTTGCCATCTTTCTCTTGTGTCTCTGCTTCAATTCTATTTCTGCTTTTTATTTTTTTTTTGTCATTATCTTCCTCTTCTCAACTCCTGGTCTCCCTTTCTTTTAATCTCAGGGTCTCTTTCCTTATTGCCTGGTCTCCCTCTCCCTCTCCTTCCCCTTCCCCCCTTCCGACTATGTACAGTCTGTAAGGCAAAGGGTGGCAGGGGAGAGGCATAGAGTTATGCATTCCTTCTGTCCCCTGACCAGATCTTTGTATCTGCTTCTCTGCAGCCTTCATTATTGCTTTTTCGTGAGCCACGGGTCTAGCTGAGGAGGAATTCCACAGCAGAGGCTCCTATTATCCCTTCATCACCCAAGTTCCCATGCCAGCAACCCACTCTGAAGCCTCTGAACTTAAATAATGCTCAGGCTATGGTTTTGCAGGAACTCATGATTCAGACGTTTAGTCAACTGTGGATGGGGGATATTGCAGAAAGCACATAGAGGAAAATCAGATCATTCAAAGCTCCCAGACTCTAAGACAGGATGACTATTTCCAAAAAGAAACATCACTAATACCCCAGAGAAAGGATTTTGCTGCCTAGGGTAGCTCTATTGTTAATGTGACTGCCTAACACATATAAAGCCCTGGGTTTTATGTCTTGTGCTGTGTAAGCCAGAGATGGCAGCAAACACCTTCAATCTCTACACTTGGGAGGTAGAGGCAGAGGGGTCAGCAGTTCAAGGTCATCTTCAGCCACATAGCATAAAAAGTTAGGGTCATCTTGAGCTACATGAGACCTTGTCTCAAATAAATTACACACACACACACACACACACACACACACACACACACACACACACACACACACACAGAGTGTTTGTTTATTCTGAGAGGCTGAGAGGATTCTAGGGTTCCTAACAGTGAGCTGTTTGCTCATCCATCTCAATGAGCACTCAGACTACACATACTTGCCTCTTCTATAAACCTCTGATGGGGCTAGACTAAGGGGACCATCAGCTGTTGTGGCTGCTCTTTGTTACCCCAACCTCACCCTCCTGCATGGTGATGATCTGAAACCCTATCAACCTCAGTATGGGGTGTTGAGGAAATGAAGAAGGGACAGACACAGGCACCGACAGATGTACTAAAAAACACTGGGCAGTCAGGTGGGCTGTATAGGTCTGATGGAATCCACTCCTAGTTATGTAATGCTAACCTGAACTCTCAGTGTTTTCATTATGTACAACATATGCTAGTCTTGGTAGAGGGTGTCTGTAGGTGAGCAGGATCAGGCTGTAAAAACCTGGGAGAAGGAAGCTGTGGCTGCTATGTTTTGCACAAACTGCTGACATTTGCACTCAGATCAGAGGAAGACTTTGCTGTTTTCCCTTAGAGTGTCATCCTAGGTGGGGGACTTTGCCAATGTCCCATGTGTCTGAGGCATTGGTCTTTGATATGGCTGTGACCATGTCAACAATCCACATTCAGTCAGGACTTCATCCTCTCTTTATGCATTCATTCAGGGTTCCTTGGCTCCCCACAAACCTTTTCTTCTCACATGCTGGTCTCTACATTGTAGCTTAAGCTAGCCAGCCCATTGTTGAGTGTCAGTCTCCACGGACTGACAACATGCTGGCTTTCTTCCTCTGCTCTGCAGGTGACATGTACGGTACAAGGCCTAGGGAGTCCCACAAGGGAACTCCGAGTTCTTTGGCACTGGGTACAAGAGGTAGTCAGGGGCTCAGTGGTTAGAGATCTAAAAGGATGGAAGTTAAGGCTCAAGCTAAGGGTGACTGCTGCTTTAATAGTTTCATGTTGACTTGCCTTGACATCTAATTTTCCACTAACACAGCCATGTTGTTAACTTCCCATGACAATCCCCAGACCAGTATAAAGAATAATTTATTCATTCAACAGAAACTCTGTTCCAGGATGAATAAATGCTCACTGTCCTGGCATGAGTCTTAATTTTACAGTTAACTGAACCTTGAGCTGAGGCTTCCCCAGTTCAGTTCATTTTCTGTAAGCATGCACATGCGTTCTCTCAAAGAGAACCAATGAAGCAGCTGCATCGATCTGTGATGGTGGATTACAAGGGAACTGCCTTCTGATTGGGTAGGAAGCCTCTGACAGTGACAGCATGCCTGTATGTGAGTCTTAAAGCCTCAGAATCAGGAAAACTGACAGCCTGTAGACCTCAGTCAGAGGTAGGAGGCCTGAGAACTCAAGGAAAAGGTGCTGAAGCAATCCCTGGAGGCCAGGGACCAGAAAGCATGGGTCTCTGATATTCAAGGCAGGGCATGAATGAGTACTTTGCAGTTTTTAAAGCATAGCAGGGAGGCGAATTTGCCTTCCGTGTTTATTTTCTCTATCCCAGCTGTGAGGATGGTATCCACTCATACTTCTGTGCTACTTACTTTGTTATTCCGTGAAAAAAAAATATGTGACAAAAGCAATTTAAAGAAGGAAGGGTTTATTTCAAGTTTAATAGCTTCATGTTGACTTGCTTTATTTAAGGATAATTGACTAGTTTATTTAAGGATACATACAATTCATCATGCTGGGGAAAGCATGGTTAGTGAATGATGTTGCTGGTCATCCATGTGTATCCATGGCTACAAAGCGTTGAGAATTGTGTTCTGGTTCTCAGCTCACTTCCTCAGTTTGATTTAGTGCCAGACCTGGGATCTTGGGGTGGTGCCATCTACATTCAGGGATGGGGGCGGGGTGGTCATCACTCCTTAGTTAAACTTTTCTAGAAACACCCTACAGACTTGCTCAAAGGTTTGTCTCCAAATTCCATCAGCTTCACAACTAAGATTGTCTATCACATTCTCCTAGTCTACACAGGATCCTATCATAAAATTCCCTGGGAATACCTCACAGATGGACTCAGTAATGTATGTCAAGCTTCTAAGTATTCCTTAATCCAGTCATGTTGGCACCTAACAGAACCACCATCACCCAGACAAACAGATGGCCTATAGGCTGGAACCAACATGCTTCTGAAATACCCTGGTGTTTGGATTTTGATGTCCACAGAGTTTGAAAAACCATGTTTTACTCTTCCCATTTCACAAGGAACCAGCGTGAGTGGTGTGTGCATTCTCGCAGTTGAAGGGCCTGCCATGCACATGCTGTAGGTTCTTGGGTTCTTATCCTTCCCAGCCTTTCCTATTCGGCCCCTTTGCCTAATACTTGTCAATGGGTAACTGAAGGTATATTTCTTAATTGAGAAAACACCTTTGAGATTGAAAACAAACAGTGGCGATTTTTAGCTTGTGAGAGCAAGTTTTTCAAGTCCCAACCTCACTGCCCTCAATGTCCTCACTGTACTGGTTCTGAGAATAAAGAAAAACTTGTAGGAAGAGAAGGGGGATTGTCGGCATCACTGCAGGGGCCCACAATATTTGCTCAGTGTGACACAAATAATACAGCTATTGCTTCCTGTTTTGTCACCAGAGGCTTTGGTTTCAGCTCACTAATGTTCCCTCCCACATTTTTTCATTTGGTGTGAGTTCACTTAGGAGCAACAAGGCCTTTCGCTATTCCTCGTTAGTAATCCTCAAATGAATACATTTGGCTGATGTATTTACAGAGTCAATCTGTCCCAGTCCTCTTATTTTAATCATTATTTTAATCATTCTAAATATAAGACCAAAGACATCAGCCTGGCAGATGGCTTTGGTGTGGCTACAGCATACGAATCCATTTGATTAATAGATTGTCTTGATATAAATACTAGTGGTTCTTCTTTGGCTTAAAAATTAAAATAACTGCTATTTTAGTTGATCCTCACTTCCTATTCTGTGAAGATCTCTTTTGGTTTTGGCAGAGTCTTATCTTTGTGAAGTTTATTCCAAATGAAACTTATTCCACATTTGCATGTGAACAATTGATGAGACCTTGATTTACTTGCTTCTTTCTCATGCATGTACTTCATTGAGCTTTTATGTTTGAGTCTCCTCCTTCCAAAGGTAACAAGTAAGAAACAATGACATACAACTCCATTTAACATTTTAAGATTTTATTTATTTTTTTATGTGTATCAGTGTTTGGCCTGCATGTGTATATACCAGTGCCCTCAAAGGTCAAAAGAATGGTTCAGGTCCTCTACAACTGGAGTTATAGATGGTTATGAGACACCATGTGGATACTAGGGACCCTAACTGAAGTCTTCTATAAGAACAGTAAGTGCTGTTAATGGCTGAGCCATTTCTCTAGTTGCATAAGTCCATTTTTATACTTGTTGATAAATTTGCTCATGATTAAACATGGAAGAGGTAAGTATTGATCAACGGACACAAAACTCAATAGATTCCCATATTTCTCATGTCTACTTCAGTCTGAGAAGCATGGGAAATGACCATGATCTTAGTTTTAAGGAGCTTTTTGCAGAACAGAATGTTTTACCATGCTCTTAGAGGATCTAGTAGCTCAAATTATCAGTTAAGAGCATTTTCTACCTTGTTTATAACTCAATATCAAACACACATTCTGTATCTTCTTCCTGTAACTAGTGAGACAGGAATGCAGTTCCAGGGACTATGTTCTTGAAGTGATGTCTGGATTTTCCTTAGCATGAAGTTGACTCTATTGACCAAAGTACCAGGGCTTTCTAGGATGGGCTTTTAAGCTTCAGGGTCTTGTGCAGTTCAGAGCTATGCAAGGATGTCCACGGGCTGCCTCAGTTCAAAGATAGCAATGAATGACATCCAACCAAAATTGTAAATGTAAAAATGATATAAATTTTCTTGATAATTTGACTACATGGTTCTCCAGGGTGAACTTTGTAGATGACAGTGTCTTGTCACATGCCAAATGGTTGGACACACCTGAGATATAAACATGTTGTTCAACTAATTGTTGAACCTTTCCTGAAAGAAAAAATATCAAAGCAAGTCACCAAATTGTCCCTGGATTGTTTGAATTTCTTGTTTAGAAACCATCTGATTCTAGGCTTTAATGATTCTGCTGAACAGCCTCTGTTCTACCAGAAGTAACAATGTTACTTCAGGGAAGCACAAGAGTATACTTTTCAAACTGTCCTATTAGTCTGGGTCTGCAGTGCCCAGCTTCTCAAACCATCCTTTTTTCCTGCGTGGAGGTGGGCACAAGGAAATAGCAGTCTTCTGAATCCCAAGACAAAGGTGCCTCAGACACCCTGACCATTTTCTCCTTCAGTCTTCTAAACCACCAAAACTGATCTGGAAGAACATACACCTGATTGAGAGTAGCAACATGAATTGGATTATTCCTCTTGTCACTTGTCAAGATGAGAAGGGGAGTTGGTGTTGTTCTGCAACCTAGTTTTACACTATTGGAAACAAGTGCCACATGAACAGCCCAGCTGAAGGGACTAGTGCCCAGGACAAAGGACATTGCTGATAGGCCAGTCAAGTAAAAATAGAAACACAAATCACAGCCAACACAACACACACACACACACACACACACACACACACACACACACACACACACACCTTCAAAAAAGAAAACGTCAGGAGATTGGGAGCGAAGCCAAGGCCTGCATGGTACAAGGACATTTTGCTGCCTCCCATAGCCGTTGTGAAGACTTGATGAGTTACTCTTTATGGAAGAGCCTGGCTTTATGCTCATCTGTTTGTTACGCCCCCCACCCCAGTTTGTATTTTCCTACCAATCGTCTATATTTTGAACTCCATCTAGGCAGTTTCCCTTCCTACCATCTCCGGCTCCTCATCATTGTGGACACCTCTCAAAGAGAAGTCCAGTAGAAGGAAAATCAGGATAAATATGCCCCCTGGCAATCTGATGGAGGGCATAGGCCAGGCCTGTCTTATGTCATTATGTGTGACAAATATGTAGTATTCAGTAGAAATCAGTGTGTCTTGGGTTTGTACTGGGGGCCAAATCTGGGATGAGCTAATTTGTTTTGGGGCATCCTGTTCTGGATGAGATAGGAATAATTCCAAACTTCTTTTTTATCTGAAGACCTTGATTTCTCAGCACTGTCCACTACTATTCTCAGGAATTGCAAGGGAGAAAGGGTAGCATCTAGGTAAGTCCAAGGCCAACATGCAATTTCCCCACACATATAGAGATGAGTGAGGTTTCCAGGGGGCCTTTCAGAAGCCAAGTCAACCTTACCACAGCACCAGCATGGATGGTAGACCACAGGTCACACCCCTTTGGCCCTGGTAATTCATAGATGATGGACTTGGAGCCTTCTGAGAGCGATGCAAAGGAGAAATAATTTAGCATAAATTCTAATGCCTATGAACTCAGAATTAGATAATGCTTGGATCACCTCTACCTCAGCTCTTGCGAGCCAATACCTTCTTCACTGCTAATTATATATGTTATATCCCCTGCACTAACCTTGACCTCTTTGGAGAAGATGACTGAAGAGAAACAGGTGTTTAGAAATGTTATACGTGGGAGGGAGCTGGGATACCTTCAGTAACTCAGCATCAGCTTTATCTCTTTGTGTTCCCTTTTAATTATTTAACTTTGAGGAGCCCTCAAAGCTGGGCCTTTTAGATAAAAAAAGAAAAAAAAAGGAAAAGCTCAGAATTCTTGGAAAGAACTCTTATATATTAATTATAACCACTCTTTCCTCTCACCCAAATAAATGATATTTAAACATGTTCTTTTAATACCCACTGTAGTCTCTAAGCTTCTTTAACAGCCAGTTTACTTAGGGAGGATATTGATAGGTGAATGATTGATCAAGAAATATCTGTCTTCTGAAAAACACAAAATCATGAAATGATCAGAGCAATGAATTATCAAGCTGCATGCTTGGGATCCCATGCTTGGGATCCTGGTGGCTTTAACATAGCTGTCTATGGTTTGTTTCAGGACACTCTTATGGAAGAAAATGTGCAGAAAATGAAAGAACAGTTAATGGTTGGCCATGACATCTCTAAGGAAGGTCGCATACTGATGAAAGAGGTAGTTCCATGTCTACACCCCATGTCTTATATTCATGAGGAGCCATTTCTTTTAAAAGACAATGGAAGCCAGCCATGCTAACTCATATCTGGCATCCCATCATTTAGTGTGCTGAAGAAGGAGGACTGTTGCCACTTCAAAACCAGCCTGGGCTATTGAGTGAGTTCTAGGCCAGCTTGGGTTATAGAGGGACACCTTGCCTCAAAACAACAAAACGACCAAGGACAGCAACAGAAGAGACAGCAACATCTTGCAGTCAACTGAGAAATCAGATTTTTTTTTCTTGCAAGGTTGTTGGATTAGAAAATATTTTTGAAATAATCTTTCTTTTGTTATCCACTTAATAGTAAAGAATCTTTCCACCTCCCACCTGTTTATGAAATTGGATCTCAATTAGCCCAGGCTAGCTTGGAACACAATGTGTAGCTGAGGATGACATTAAATTCTGGACCTTTCTTCTTCCACCTTAAGTGCTGGGATCACAGGTGTGTGTCGTTGAGTACAGCCGTATGATTCTTTCATTTTCAGTAGATTACCCAACATTGACACCTGGTCTTGGAGCGGTCCTGATCCAACATTTGTCTGTATATCATCTCACACAAATTGAATCTTGACAATTAGAAATCATTTACTGAGCATGAATTTAAACTTTGTTATCAGCTCCTAGGGCAGGGTGGGAAAATCTCTCCCTGAAGATATTAAGAACAAAACAGAGGTTGAGTGTGGTTGTGTTTGACTTTAATCCAGCACTAGGGAGGCAGAAGCAAGCAGATCTTTAAGTTGAGACCAGGTTGGCCTACGTAGTGAGTTCCAGGACAGCCAGGCTGTTTCAAAACAAACAAACAAACAAACAAACAAACAAACAAATACATACGAAAAGCCCAACCAAACAAAATAAACAAAGAGCAAAATGGAGGCTAAGCGTGTAGCTCCTGCCTAGCAGGTGTAGAGCCCGAATCTGATCCCCAACAATACAATGAACAAACACATGCCAGAAAACCATTTTTTACTTTAACCCCTTTCATTAAACACCTACTAACGCATGACCATGCCTTGACCATGCAGTGCCTGCTTCCCACAGTCCTCATCTCAGCTGATTATTTCTCTTCCCATTAGAAACCATTTCACTGTTCAGAAAACACCTTCACCTACAGTCACATATCCCTTATACTTATCAATAGGATATGTTGGGAGACATTCAAGGTTAGGCAATTTTTGGTTGTATAACTTCAGAGAACATGCTTGTAAGACCTAGATGGCATAAACCAGTCACTTGGTCCATAGTCTGACTATGATTATATCAAGGGTAGGTGCTACTGCTATAATACAGCTTATAACTTTACAGTAGGTGTGTGTGTGTGTGTGTGTGTGTGTGTGTGTGTGTGTGTCTGTCTGTCTGTCTGTCTGTCTGTCTGTCTGTCTGTGTATGGTGTATATGGTATAGATATGTATATGAATATGCACCTATGAACACCCATGGGAAAACCAGAGGAGGACATTGGGTGCCTTCCTTAATTGCTTCCCATTTTATTCCCTTCAAATAGTCTCAACTGAATCCAAAGCTTGCTGTCTTGGTTAGGGCAACTCACCATGAAGCTCCTAGGATCTGTCTGTCTCTGCCCCTCAACACTTGGGCTATAGGCGTAGAGCCATTATACCTGACTTTTCCATAGGTGCCAAAGATTTGAACTCAGGTATTCATGCTTCATTCACATCAAGGGAACAGTGCATCATCCTTGCAATTAAAATTAAAAATTATACACTAAACGATGAACCTATTGTAGTAAATATATTTTCAGAAACACATTGATATTAATTATTATCAAGACTTTTGTACTGTAAATAATTGGATGAGCTACACTTTGATATGATTGGCAGTACAGTGGGTACATTATATCACAAGCACATGAGTAACTGGTACCGTCTGGGCTCACTCTGTGACACTGAAGAAGACCCAGAGGGAATTACTTTTACATATGAGGACAATTGAGAAAGAAGACAATAGACACTCTAATGATCCCAGTAGAACCTACCTGTGTGCTGAAGTAGTATATGATCACTAGGGATCAAGACATTACATTAGTTCATGGACCATGTGAAGTAAATCAACCAAACTGGAGTTTCTATAGGAGGTGGCTGGCTGAATCAACACCTTGCATTTTGTAGTAGAAGATAGACACAAATCACGTTAAACAGTATAAACCATAGCCAGCACTCTGGCATCTCGGCAGAGAGCAGTCATTTCTGCTCCCACACACGGCACTGAAGAACTGTGCATCTATAGCATCAACCAGTAAAACATGAAGGTTCAGTGTTAGCTTGACGTTGCTTATCTGTGAGATAGATTCCACCATTTACTGTAATTAAAAAAATACTAATAACAGTGTGTGTGTGTGTGTGTGTGTGTGTGTGTGATTTATAGCTTCTTGTTAGGATTGTTTGAATTTTACCAGGTTTGGTGGCTTACTTTTATAATTCCAGCACTTGGGAAGCCGAGGCAGGAGAATTACCATAGGTGCAAGGCTGTTCTTGGTCAGAGATTTAAGACTCTGTCTGAAAAAGCAACAAAACAGAATAAAATGAACCAGGACTGAGTCTGTGTGTATGAACCTTAGAGGAACACTTATTTTCTAATATCAATAAACTATCAATTTAACGGTGGAGGTGCAGAGGGAAGTGTGTTCAACATGTTAAATGATAAACAAATTTATCATTATCACCATTGCTGCTGTTATTTTCTATCATGAGCTATCCACAGTTTTATATGGAAATATGGTCCTTTTTTGAAACAACCAATAGTTAATGAACAATCATTTGGGGCTTAGAGCTGCAAGCTGAGCTCTCCATCCTGGGAGGTCTGAACACGTCTCCTGGGTATGTACACTGCATGCTTTACTCCTTAATGGACACTGGTAAGAGCCCCTGACTATTCCTCTTTGCTTCCTGTAGCTTGCCAGTATGTTCTTATCTGAGGACGAAAATTTCCTCTTGTTCTTTCGCCTGGAAACTCCCTTGGATAACAGTGTGGAGTTTATGCAGGTGAGTACTTGTCTCCATGAAGAAAGAGGGTGGGACTGCCATCCATTCCTCTGTCTGGTCCCTAAGGGAGAGTAGCATCCTTTGAACAATTGTTTATCCTGTTGTTAAACTACATAAGCATGTGCTTAGTAAACTCAGAGAACTTAGCTGAATGGACCATAAATATATTCCAGGAATCCAAAGACAAAATAATTATATTTTTTAAAGCAATAAAAGTGGTAAGAAGAATGTATAAAAACAGGGTGAAGGGAGCAAGTCTCCAGATAGCTGCTAAGGTTCATAGGCCTATGCTGTCATGAAAAGTAACTGCAAAGATTCAGTCAGGACCAGAGTTAACTTTTTAAGAGTCTCTTCCTTTTGTCTGAATGATTTGGTGTCTTATGAGTATTGCCCCGTATTATGGACTCATTTATAGAAGCATCAGAGAAAAATCCCATTGCTGAACACTGTATCACTAAAGAGCAAATCTCTACAGAATAACAACAGAGGATGTTTAGTATTACAATGAGTATCTCCCTTGACTGCTGTCCACCTCACCCCCTACCTCTACCTACCTATCATCTATCTATCTATCTATCTATCTATCTATCTATCTATCTATCATCTATCCATCCATCCATCCAACCATCCATCCATCCATCCATCCATCCATCCATCCATCTATCCATCCATCCATCTCTTCTATTTGTTGACTTATTTAGTTTTGCAATGAGGCCTGTCCCCAGAATCTTCCTGTCTCCACCTCTCAGTGCTGGGGTTACAAATTTGTGGCATCACATATAGATTTGTCACATAGGTGCTAGGGATCTGAATTCAATGGGTCAGCACAGTAAGCACTGCACCCACTGAACCATCCTCATAGCCCCTTTTTGTATCTTAAATGTCCTTCTTTGTGTTCTTCCTGTTTCACAGGCTATAACCTTTTCTATGAGTCTGTTGGCTATATGCTTTTTCTCCTTGCCTGGACATCTTTTTATCTTATGTTCTTAAAAATGGGTTTACTGAATATTCACATAAAATCTTCAGTCCTCCAGTGATTCAGATGCAACAATATTATAACATCATTAAATGGAGACAGCTTGGAGACAAGCACTGTAAAGATCTGTGTTTTTTAATATTACTTGAAATAATTTTAAAATTATTTTCACCATTAAGGTATACTTACATTTAAAATTTAGACTGTGGATCATATTTAGTACAAAGATTTTGTAAGTCTGGCTAATAATAATCAATCATAAATTACATAGACCAAGAGAAGTGACATTTCTGATTAGTTCTCTCATTAACTAGTAGTATCCCAGGACCAGTGTCTCCCATTACCTCTGCAGGTTCTACAATCTGATTGTGTGTAGAAACTGAGACCCTGGCAGTTGATGTATTTGTTAGTCTCCTGATGCTAAATCTCCAACAAAAAAAAAGACAAAATGTCCAGCTAAATCAGGTTAAGGAAGGGTTTGTTTTGGCTTACAGTTGGACCGTACAGTCCATCATAGTGAGGAAAGGCATGGTGGCAGGGTGGAGGCAGCTGGTCACATGGGTCTGTAGGTAGAGACCTAACCAGGAGGTAGAGAAAGATGGATAAATGCTCAGCTGGCTCTTGTCCTTTTATTTAGTTAGGACCCCCATCTGTGAGATATTCCTGCACACACTCATGGTATTCCTTCCCTTCCCAGTTAAACCTGTCTGGAGTGACTCTCAGATACAGGACAAGAGTATCTCCTAGGTGATTCTAAACTACTAAAGTTGGCAATAAAGATTAATAATCATGTTTGATAACAGACACCCTGACTATGATGGAATAATTTTGTCTACTAAAACTCAAAAACAAAATCAAACCACCCAAACCTTCATAATGCTTTTCACCGTGTGGCTCCATGGAATAGTCAGACATGGTCAAAGTATCAGCACTAGAGCCACTCACAGGTGGTCAGTTGTTGTCTTCCGGTTCAGTATGCAGTCACATCAGCGCTTGCCTCAACCGTCAAGAGGAATGGCTTGCCTCTGTGAACTATCAGTGGCGGTTTATCCCCTCTATTCGGAGTCAAGGCCACATAGCCAAGAGTCCTTAGAAAACTTTCCATTGGGTGTGTGTTTTCTTGGTCATTGTTTTAAGTTTTTCTGACACAGAATCTCTATGTAGCCCACACTGTCCTTGAACTTGTAGTTCCCCTGCCTCATTCTCCAAAGTTCTGAGATTTTAAGCATGCACCATCAGGGCCAATTGCTTGTTTTGTTTTCATTTTGGCAGGGTCATGCTGTGTAGCCCGACTTACTTAGGGCGGTGCTAGGGTGACATGAGCAACCTTGTCATGTTCTTATTCTCTTAGTATCTGTATTCCCCAACCTGCACCTCAAGTTCATCAATTCACCAAGATATCAGTCTTACCAAGAGTTGTAGTGGTAAATAGGTAACAAACACATTTTTTTTTCACTTAGTGTTGTATCAGATTTGTCTCCCAGGAGTGCAGGTCTCTGAGTGAGCCGACTTGTGTGGTCTGAGCTCAGCAGAGTACCTAGAACACATTTTATTTGTTTCTTTGTCATGTGGGCTCTCTTAGAACTTCTCTCATGTTCTTGATAGCTGAGCTCTGTACCTAAAGCAGTATTTATTTACATAGTATCTTGCATGTTGAGATTTTTTTTTTAATGCAGAGAAGATAGTTCTGCGTTCTATACTGTCCTCAATAGAAGTCTCTCAGGATTCTATTTTGAGTTTTCTAGTAGAGGCTGGGTCCACTTGAGTGGTTCTGCATCTCTGTTGAGTTCTACCCAAACAATTGCTGTCACCACAGTCAGTCTTGAATTTCACAGAAAATGTTTATTTGCATCTGAATAAGGACCATCTTCAGATGCTGGATCACAGGAATCCAGTATAAGTCCCTGCTGAAATACCCGAGGATGTTCAGTGTTATGCTTTGAAAATAGGAAATCCTTCCTGGAGTTATATGTTTGAACACTTGGTCCCTGTTGATGACATTGTTGAGGAAGTAGAGCCTGACTGTTGGAAATAAACCTGTCCCTACCTGTTATCTATTTTCTGCTTCCTGACTGTGGACGCAATGTGACCGGCTGCTTTGAACTCATATAGCCAAACATTCTCCACCACCGTGATGAACTGTGTTCTCTTGAACCATGAGTTGAAATAAGCCCTCCATTAGGCTACTTCTTTGTCAGATAACAAGTAGTCAGGCAGCTAAGACTTGAGATGAATGTCTTTTGTGTTTCAGATTTGGCGCAAGTATGATGCGGACAGCAGTGGCTTCATATCAGCTGCTGAGCTTTCTGTGAGTGTTGGTGGGAAGTAACACTGGGCAACGGACTGGTTTGGTCATCTTTAGAATATATACATGTATGCACACATACATATATGTACATATGTGATATATATGTGTGTAGTGTGCGCATGTATATATGTATGTATGTATTTCTGTGGACCCAAGACATGTGACTTTGAACTTGTTTCTTAAAAAACAAATTCCTCCTTAACAGGAGAAAGTGAATCACTGAAAAGATTTAAAAAATGAGCTGACAAGGTGCCTCAGCCCATAATGACATAAGTCTAATGTCCTGAGCTCAATCCTTGGAACCACATAAATGAGGTAGAAGGAAAGAAACAACCATGAAGTTGTCCTCTGACTTCCATGTATTGTTGCACATCCTACATGTCATGTGCATGTACATGCATGCATTCACACACATATGCACATACACTTGCGCACACAGCACAGTACAATAATAAATAAATAACAAGGGTTAGGGAAATGCTAATCATGCAGCTGTCTTTGGGAGAGAGGTGAATGAAGCTTTTAGGATATGTTTTGTGTTTGGAGTTCCACTCTGGCTTCCAAGAGCATCTTTCAGTGTCAACTCTCCACTCTAATTCTTAATGCTTATTTAACATTTTGTTTCCTCCATGAGACAAGTTACAATCCCCATCCCTATAGAAAAGACCTTGAACAAGTTTATATTTTATTTGCTCACTGTATTCAATGTCACTTTTCTCTTGGTGGCACAGAACTTTCTCCGAGATCTTTTCCTCCACCACAAAAAGGTCATTTCCGAGGCTGAGCTGGAAGAGTATACTAGCACCATGGTGAGTGAATGACTGTGGGCTCTGTTGGGAGCCTACCTGTGCCTCCTCGTTCCCCCAGGAGATGTTTGCTGATAGACAGCTGCATGGGAAGAGCCTGTCTCTGTAACAGTGGCTAAAACTGAGCTGTTGTAGCTTCTTCCTTGGAAAGAGATGCATACATTTGAGAAAGAGGGCTGTTTAGCTGCCTTTGAAGAGACCAGGAACATCCAGGAAATACTAGGTTTTTATTAAACACCTTGCTAGCAAACTCACTGGTCATTAGAGTTACACAGAAAGAAGTAACCATGGACTTGTACCATTGGGACCCAACAGATAGATATGGTTTCTCACAACGATGGTGATTCTACTCATTGAGCTCCTGGTCCCAGAGCAGAGGAAACTCAGATGGGGGTGTGCATGCTTCCTGTGGCTAAAACTAGTGCCTAGGTAGTGCCAGGCAAAGGGAGCTGATGGCTGTGAAGCACTTTGCTTTCCATGGAGAACACGTGCCCGAGAATGGCTGGCTCATTGCAGTTCATGTCATTATCTTACACTCTTCTTATGGTATTTTTGATTTAAATCACTGTGAGATGATTTCAGTGTCGAGATCCTTGAAAATGATTAGACAGGAAAAGTTGTGTTTCGTGGGCCCCTCACCACTCTGCTCCAGTGTTCACACAGAGCTCTCTATAGCTTGTGTTGAATTGCCCCGGTTACTGTGCCAACCTCTGCCCATCTCTAGGACTATTTTATTCTCACGATATCTGATTTCTTAATCAGTAAGCAAGTGACTTACAGGCATAGTCTTAGTTGTGCACTGTGGGACCGTCCCATTTATTTTATATTTTTAATTTAATGTGTTTTAGAATTTCATGAGTACTGTATTCACATCACTGTTTAAAAACAACAATGTCTCTGTGTTACATTTAGATACAAAGAATTCTTGAGCAGAGTTTATGAGGAGTTGGAGTGTATCTAACTGAGAACAATATGTAGGTTTTTGTTAAAATGTGGGCTATTAGGCACACACAGACTTGTGGTGTGTGTGTGTGTGTGTGTGTGTGTGTGTATGTGTGTGTGTTGGAAGTATGCATGTGAAGGCATCAGGTCAGTCCTGGGTGTCATAAAAATTAGAGGTGTCTCACTGACCTCAGGTTTATTGGTTAGCTGGCTAAGTTGGTTGACAAGTGATCCCCAGGGATCCTCAAGATTGTTTTCCCAGTGCTGGGACTACACTCAGGCTACTTTAAACTGTACTTTAAACTGTGCTCTTGGAATTAAACTCAGTTCCTATGTTTGCAGAAGCTCTTAGCCCACTGATCTATCTCCCCAGCCCTATGTACAGGATTTTAATTGGGGTGCTCAAATACTGAAACTCATTTTAAAGATTAGCTAACCAAGAAAAGCTGTTTCATAGCCAAAGGCACCATAAAGCTATACTTCCTGGATGTCAGCCCTGGAAGAATCTCACTCTGGACTCCGGCCACTCTGAGTGCTGGCTCTGGAACTAGTCTTCCCAGGGAAATATGAAAACTGTTTTGACCATGATGACTTCTAAGTAGGAAAAGATAATGTCCAAGAGAGAACCAAATCCCAGGACAGGATGTCAAGGAAGCATTTTGGCTTCTTACAATGCTATTTGTTCTAACTGAATGCAGGATGTTTTGGGGAATCCCGAGCAGACATGAGCTTAGCATTGAATGAAGAGCAGGGATCTCCCAGGAGCAGGAAGCAGCTGTCTTTGTTCAAGAGCCTTAGAGACCCTTCTGACCTAAGCTCTGGTGAAGCTCTGTTGTGGAATAAACATGGAAGGGAATTCATTGGCATCTTTCCGGGGGTCAGACTAGAAGGCCTTGAGCATATTTTAAACATCAGTTGAACAGAATGTCAGCCTGTCTGTTATCTCAATTGAATTAATTTGTAAAACATGAACTACACGAGGAATATATTTACATTTAAATCTCTAGTAGCTTTCCAGAATTTCTTCCAGCTTGAAGCTGAGCAGAAGGTTCTTCCCACCTCCAGCTACCAGTTCTGATCTCCATGTTCTGCTTCCTAATATAATGCAGCGATTTTTTCCTAATTTTCTTCCTCTGGTTCTTGTGCATCCTTCAAGGTTCAGATAGATGCTATCTTTCCCTAGGAAATACTCACAACCTCCTTTCGTAACGAGAACCAATCTCTGGCCTGTTGTGCATGCCAGCACTTTAACACCATACTCATTTACTTATGTCATCTCACAGATATTGTTAAGTGCTTACTGTGCTCCAGGCATGAGTCTAATCACTGGGGATTCAGCAGTGCATACAATAAGTAATAACTTATTTCGCATGACAGAAAATGAGAGGAAATGTAGAGATGGATATGCTAGCATGGTAGAGAATTGAGGGTGTCCTAGTCTCATTTATGTTGCAGTGATAAAATATTTTAACAAAAAGAAAATTAGTGGAGAAAGGGACTTATCTCAGCTTATAATACATCATTGTGGGACAATCAAGACAGGAACTCTAAAATGCTGGTCACATCGTATCACATCCACTATCAAGGGCAGAGAGAAATGACTATGCTTCTAAGCTCACTTGCTTATTTTTGCTTAGCTTGCTTTTTCAACTCTCATATAGGCTATGGACTCCTGCCTAAGGAATGGTACCACCCATGGTGGTCTGTGTCTTTCCACATCAATTAACTTAATACCTCATGGACATATCCCAGGCCAGCCCAAATATAGATAATTCCTCACTGTGACTCTCCCCAGTCAATTTGAGGTTGCATCAAGTTGACAATTAAACCTACATATCATATCCTTATGGCCTACTTCTTATCTCCAAGTCCCTGCCCTTA
Source organism: Rattus norvegicus (assembly GCF_021556685.1). Taxonomy (NCBI): domain Eukaryota; kingdom Metazoa; phylum Chordata; class Mammalia; order Rodentia; family Muridae; genus Rattus; species Rattus norvegicus. The sequence continues at coordinate 41,250,314 of NC_141550.1, forward strand.
CAGGAGTCTGGCACTCCTCAGGCTACTTACTATAAACTGAACTGAATTTTCAGTTGTCACCTAAGAACCAGCTATGACTGAACCAAGATAGAGTAAGCAATGATTCTCTTGGGGATCCTCCTATATCCCTTGCTTGTGCTCCTCATGACCCTGCATAATTCACATGGGAGATGCTTTATTAAGCATGGTCCTATGCTTTTCCTTTCCCTTAAACTTAATGTTCCAGGGCCAGTAGACATGGAATCTGGCAGAGCCAAAACTCACTACTTATGGCTTTTTCTGCGGTTCTTTTTTTTTTTTTTCCTGTTTCTTTCTGCAGGCACTCAGCGCTATGAGTTTTCCTCTTAGCACAGCTTTCATTGTGTCCCATAAGTTTGGGTATGTTGTATCTTCATTTTCATTAAATTCTAAAAAGTTTTTAATTTCTTTCTTTATTTCTTCCTTGACCAGGTTATCATTGAGTAGAGCATTGTTCAATTTCCACGTATATGTGGGCATTCTTCCCTTATTGTTATTGAAGACCAGTTTTAGGCCGTGGTGGTCCGATAGCACACATGGGATTATTTCTATCTTTCTGTACCTGTTGAGGCCCGTTTTTTGACCAATTATATGGTCAATTTTGGAGAAAGTACCATGAGGAGCTGAGAAGAAGGTATATCCTTTTGCTTTAGGATAGAATGTTCTATAAATATCCGTTAAGTCCATTTGGCTCATGACTTCTCTTAGTCTGTCGACATCACTGTTTAATTTCTGTTTCCATGATCTGTCCATTGATGAGAGTGGGGTGTTGAAATCTCCCACTATTATTATGTGAGGTGCAATGTGTGTTTTGAGCTTTAGTAAGGTTTCTTTTACGTATGTAGGTGCCCTTGTATTTGGGGCATAGATATTTAGGATTGAGAGTTCATCTTGGTGGATTTTTCCTTTGATGAATATGAAGTGTCCTTCCTTATCTTTTTTGATGACTTTTAGTTGGAAATTGATTTTATTTGATATTAGAATGGCTACTCCAGCTTGCTTCTTCTGACCATTTGCTTGGAAAGTTGTTTTCCAGCCTTTCACTCTGAGGTAGTGTCTGTCTTTGTCTCTGAGGTGTGTTTCCTGTAGGCAGCAGAATGCAGGGTCCTCGTTGCGTATCCAGTTTGTTAATCTATGTCTTTTTATTGGGGAGTTGAGGCCATTGATATTGAGAAATATTAAGGAATAGTGATTATTGCTTCCCTTTATATTCATATTTGGATGTGAGGTTATGTTTGTGTGCTTTCATTCTCTTTGTTTTGTTGCCAAGACGATTAGTTTCTTTCTTCTTCTAGGGTATAGCTTGCCTCCTTATGTTGGGCTTTACCATTTATTATCCTTTGTAGTGTTGGATTTGTAGAAAGATATTGTGTAAATTTGCTTTTGTCATGGAATATCTTGGTTTCTCCATCAATGTTAATTGAGAGTTTTGCTGGATACAGTAACCTGGGCTGGCATTTGTGTTCTCTTAGGGTCTGTATGACATCAGTCCAGGATCTTCTGGCCTTCATAGTTTCTGGCGAGAAGTCTGGTGTGATTCTGATAGGTCTCCCTTTATATGTTACTTGACCTTTTTCCCTTACTGCTTTTAATATTCTTTCTTTATTTTGTGCGTTTGGTGTTTTGACAATTATGTGACGGGAGGTGTTTCTTTTCTGGTCCAATCTATTTGGAGTTCTGTAGGCTTCTTGTATGTCTATGGGTATCTCTTTTTTTAGGTTAGGGAAGTTTTCTTCTATGATTTTGTTGAAGATATTTACTGGTCCTTTGAGCTGGGAGTCTTCACTCTCTTCTATACCTATTATCCTTAGGTTTGATCTTCTCATTGAGTCCTGGATTTCCTGTATGTTTTGGACCAGTAGCTTTTTCTGCTTTACATTATCTTTGACAGTTGAGTCAATGATTTCTATGGAATCTTCTGCTCCTGAGATTCTCTCTTCCATCTCTTGTATTCTGTTGGTGAAGCTTGTATCTACAGCTCCTTGTCTCTTCTTTAGGTTTTCTATATCCAGGGTTGTTTCCATGTGTTCTTTCTTGATTGCTTCTATTTCCATTTTTAATTCCTTCAACTGTTTGATTGTGTTTTCCTGGAATTCTTTCAGGGATTTTTGTGTCTCCTCTCTATGGGCTTCTACTTGTTTATTTATGTTTTCCTGGAATTCTTTCAGGGATTTTTGCGATTCTTTCAGGCGTTTTTGCGATTCCTCTCTGTAGGCTTCTACTTGTTCTCTAAGGGAGTTCTTCATGTCTTTCTTGAAGTCCTCCAGCATCATGATCAAAAATGATTTTGAAACTAGATCTTGCTTTTCTGGTGTGTTTGGATATTCCATGTTTGTTTTGATGGGAGAATTGGGCTCCGATGGTGCCATGTAGTCTTGGTTTCTGTTGCTTGGGTTCCTGCGCTTGCCTCTCGCCATCAGATTATCTCTAGTGTTACTTTGTTCTGCTATTTCTGACAGTGGCTAGACTGTCCTATAAGCCTGTGTGTCAGGAGTGCTGTAGACCTGTTTTCCTCTCTTTCAGTCAGTTATGGGGACAGAGTGTTCTGCTTTCGGGCGTGTAGTTTTTCCTCTCTACAGGTCTTCAGCTGTTCCTGTGGGCCTGTGTCTTGAGTTCACCAGGCAGCTTTCTTGCAGCAGAAAATTTGGTCTTACCTGTGGTCCTGAGGCTCAAGTTCGCTCGTGGGGTGCTGCCCAGGGGCTCTCTGCAGCGGCAGCAACCAGGAAGACCTGTGCCGCCCCTTCTGGGAGCTTCAGTGCACCAGGGTTCCAGATGGTCTTTGGCTTTTTCCTCTGACGTCCGAGATGTGTGTGCAGGGAGCAGTCTCTTCTAGTTTCCCAGGCTTGTCTGCCTCTCTGAAGGTTTAGCTCTCCCTCCCACGGGATTTGGGTGCAGAGAACTGTTTATCCGGTCTGTTTCTTTCGGGTTCCTGCGGTGTCTCAGGCAGGGGTCCTGCCGCTCCTGGGCCCTCCCCCACGGGAGCCCAGAGGCCTTATACAGTTTCCTCTTGGGCCAGGGATGTGGGCAGGGGTGAGCAGTGTTGGTGGTCTCTTCCGCTCTGCAGCCTCAGGAGTGCCCACCTGACCAGGCGGTTGGGTCTCTCTCTCACCGGGTCTGGGAGCAGAGAGCTGCTGCGGGCCGGGATCCTCGGGTGTGGGACTTCCGGTAAACACAGAACGTGCCCGGTCCTAGAGAAATTCTGCTTCCGTGTGTCCCAAGCTCACCAGGCAGCTTTCTTGCAGCAGAAAATTTGGTCTTACCTGTGGTCCCGAGGCTCAGGTTCGCTCGTGAGGTGCTGCCCAGGGGCTCTCTGCAGCGGCAGCAACCAGGAAGTGCGGTTCTTTACTTCAGAAAAATTCTCAAGCAACCTGAGCACTGGTTATGAATCATGATGACTCCCTAGGGCAGGGCTGACTAGAAAGAGAGGGCTAAGAACATGTCCTGGTGGACCAGGATTCATATCATACTGTTTGTTTCCTTAAATTAAGTCTGTGGTCTTCCCTTTGGACTATGTGCGTGTAATGCCCATAGTCAAATTGCAATGGACAGGGAGCAATATTGACAGAGATATAATCCTATGGGAGGCATATGGGATGTTAAGGGGAAAGAGAAAGGGAGGTATAGTATTGATATAGGAACTATATAGGACATATGGAATCCACCCACAACAGAAGGTCCTGTGACATCATTCTTAACTTACTTTGTCCCCTATGCCCACCTTCCAACAAATGAATTACTTAGTTTCTTCACGGGAGTCATGCTTGCCTTCAGATAATCCTTGTTTGTACCAGCCCCCAAGCATTAAAGGGCCCTCGAGGTCACACTCATCTGAGCATTCTGGTCTCTTCCAATATTTATCATTCTGTTGAATGGCAAGAACCTTAGGAATGGCAAAAAGTGTTTCAGGGCCATGGTGTTAAAGTCCCCTTTTCCTCGGTGATTATACAGACCTCAAAATGTCTCAGAAGAGCCCCTTTCCCCTGAGGGATATCACTCTGAGGAATGTTTCCCCTGTGGTTAAATTTGACCTGGTAAATCAGTTCACAAAAACATGTGAGTTCTGTCCCTGACAAATGTTTGGGGAGAAGTTGAGAAGAAAGATATAGTAGTCCCTGCCTCAGCCTTCGAACCTTCTTCAGGAGAAATCTGGAGAGGCAGAAGAAAGGACCACAAGCTCTCTGGTTATTTCTGTCACCCCCACTGTGACTGTCACCAGCACAAAGCATCAACCAGTAAGAGGAGTTGAGTCTAAACTTTCTGCCCATTCTTCATTGCTAATGTTACCTAGTCCTAAGTTTAGGAAGCTGTCTACCTACTGAGGGCTGAGAGAGTCCCGTGAGTGAATCACATTTCTGCTGCTTTAATGACTTCTTATTGAGCAATGAACACAATCATTGCAAAGCTGCACTGAAGATTTTCTTTGGAGGTTTAGCATGAAATGTTTTACTTAAGAGCTGTAACCTACCAGATGAATTCAAATTGACCCTAATGAGGATAGCTGCATTTGACAGCTGTGTGAAGCATCGCTAACACATGAGCCGAGGGTGAACAGCCAGTCAGAAAAGATAGGCTCAGACATGCACAGCACATCCTGTCCCAATCCTAATTAGTGTTCTGAAGGAGGAAGGGAGGAAAGGATGCTACCAGCTCCAGGCAGGAGGAGAGACTGTGTAACGAGATAGGATATCATTAGGTGGTACTTTATTTCGCTAAGTGCAAGCTAATGACTCTGAGAGTTACTATTACAAAACAACAAATGAAGTTCTGACACTTTGACAGAGAAACTTCTATTTGACTAAGCTGGTCTTATGACTGGTATGAAGTCGGTCCAGTCCGAGGCCTGTCTGGATTCATTTGTGGGATATTTTCTCTTTCTATGTCTACTTTCTACATGCTGATGATGTCAGCCAGTATTAAAAGAAAGCCTTAGTTTATGTCTCTGACTCAATCTTTCTTTTGAGCTTCTCGAATGAGGATGCGTCTCTCCTTTCATACCCAACATCTCAAACATAGCTGGTCCAAAGCTGACATTCTGACTTTGTCTCACATAGTCGGCTGTAAGGGTGGCTTCCTTCATTTTGATTGATGTGTCAAAGCAATCAGTCTTGATGCCTTCTCTGACACTCTAATTAGCCAATCCTATTGACTGCCACATGTCACTAAATATTAGAAGCACAGTAATATGTAAAGAAAAGAGGTTTATGTAGCTGTCAGTTAGGGAGGCTTCTGGTGAGGAAGTCACAGTAGGTGCATCCTGATGGCAGAAGTGTATGTGAGCCATAGCAGAGTGAAACCAGAAGCTGACAGACATTTCAAGGCCGTGCTTAGTCAGCTCATAACAAGTGATTCTTCTTGGAATCAAGTCACACTAGACCTACACCTCTAAATGAGCTGACCACCTCCCCCTGGGTCTCACCTCTTAAACTTTCCACCACTCAATACTAGCTATCGGGAGATGAAGTTAAATTTTCCTACCTCATCATTGCCTCCTAGAGACTAAGCTTCCAGCATGTATTCTTTTAGGGGTGACTCACAACATAGCAGCTATATTAAAATTACATCATGAATCTGGCCATTCCCACCAGGTTCTAAGCCACAAGGATGGGTAACTGGAGAGGTTTCATTACCTCCACTCTTACCTTCTATGCTCTCTGTTGAACACAGCAGTCTGTGATCCTGTTACATTGTAGCCAGATCACAGCTGAGGTTAAACCCTTCAAAGACTACTGTCTTTCAGAGAAAATGACAAAGTGTTACTACCTGCTTACTTACCAAGCTGCCATTTGTCTCAATTTATCTCCTTTTATACACTTCTATCACGTGATAGACTTTTCCTGAGGAGAGAAAACACATCTCTCTACTCATTCCAAAAATGAAAGCTACAGCAGGCCAAAGTGAACTAATGAGTTTTAATGTGAACAGAGTATAGGTGAGGGGCTGCTGTAAAGGTAGAGGGATGACTCAAAGACAGTTACATCACTGAGAAGCCCACTCCAACATTGGCTGTGACTCACAAAAGTCACCTTCCTCGAGTTCTTTAAGACTGTTTCCCCTGTAGCTTCATTGGTCTCTGCTTCTTCCAGGCAGCTTGGCTGCTCTAAGAGTCTCTAACTGGCTCTGCTGGTCTCAGAGTGCTTCTCAGCACTCCTACTGCTTATATAAACTTGATGGGTCTAGAAAATCTAGTCAATTTCAGGGACTTTCTGAAACTATTGAGTTGTTACTTCCTGAGTTTTAAGGGGCTTCCTGCAAAATGGAATGTTTTACCTTCTTTTAGAACATCCTGAGTCTTAAGGAGCTCCCTTCCAGGATGGAAGGTTTAATCTCAGAGGATGTTGCTATGTAACATAACTCAGGTCTTTCCATACTTCTGCCAAGTCCACTTTCCAGTAGGTTCACCAGCTAAGTATTGTGCCATGGCTTGCATGCCTTCTATGTGCACAGTACCCTTAATCCAGAAATGCATATGACTTTCACTGCATCTCAAACTTTGTTCAAAAGCTGCCTCCTCCCTAAGGGTGACCGTTATTGTGAAATGGTTCATCACTGTCAACTTACAATCACCTAGAAGTCAAGTCTCTGAGAGCGTCTGTGTGTTTTAAATCTCTTGTGTATGTGGTATGTTTGTGTATGTGCTTGTGTGTGCATGTGCAAGCTTGCTGGTATGTAACTGCATGGCCTCCCATGCTATGGTACACATATGGAGGTAATAGGATAGCTTCCAGTGTCAGGCCCTCACCTTCCACCCTGTGGGAGACAAGGCCTCTTTGTTGTCCATACATGCTATACATGCCCGGCTAGCTGGCAGTCCAGTTCTTAAGGTTATCTCCCATGTCTGCTGCTTCCCATGCCTGGATGGGCACCAGGGTTACAGATGTAACCCCCAGCCTCGCTTTGATATGGGTGCTGGGGGGGAGGCGCAAATTCAGGTCTTGGTACTTATATTGACCGACACCTTGCCACTTGAGCTCTCCAACTCTGACTTGAAGTAAACTTCGAAGCCAGTGTTCACATAAGGCAGAGGTCTAACTGACCAGACTCTCCAGTTCTCCCTCAAGCACCTCCCAGTCTAGAAAGTTTCCCTTTTGAATTTGCTCAGCAAGAGTCAGTCCCATGTCTTTCTAGATGAGGTTACTACTTGCTTAGGTCTCAATTTAATCTTGTTTTCCATTACAACAGAACCCCCTGCAATGATGACATCATAAAGGATGAGGTACAGGCTACCCTCAAAACCTGTGTCATTATCTGACTAGATATAGTAGTTACATTTAAAGAATATGATAGAACATTTGAGCAGTCCCAAGAATCAATTGTACCATCTGCCACTTCTCTGGTTTTGCTTTTTAAAACTGGGTCTATGTATACCAGGTTGGCCTTGAACTTGGACCAATCCTCCTGCCTCAGCCTCCAAGTGCTGGGATTCTAGGCATACTATAACAGGTTCATCTCTGTTTTAGTAAGTTCTATAATGGGCAATTTTTGATGACAAACTTTGGAGAGAATAGGCTTTCAAACTAATTTCAAATTCCAAAAAAGACCAAACTGAATTTGGAGAAGGAGAAAGAATGTAAAACAAAACAAATGTATTTTTACATGTGCTCGTACCTCTTTTGCCTGTGCAGTCTCCTCACCTGATGTGTCCACAGATACTCTTGAGCTCTGGAGTGTGAAGTCACATTCCAGCTCAGACATAAAAAGGAGTGTGTCCTCTCTGTATTACCTAACTGTAGGTCTTCTGCTCTGAGCTTAGAACACAGAGTTTTCCCATCTCATCTAAAGTCATGTATAGGCTAATAGTGCATATAGGTTCTTTGGACAATGCTAGGTGTCTCTTGCCCTCTGCTCTGCTCAGTGAGACATCATCTATAAGAGTCCTGCACCCAAGGCTTGGTTGCTGAGATGCCAGAGATGAATATAAGATATTTAAAAGTGAAACACTGGATTTTAAGCTGTCACATTGTGCAGAATCTTCTTTTACCTACTAGAAATGAAGGTGTTATTTCTGTCTTCCACCAAAACTACACCTTTTCTTCCAAGCACATGGTGGGACTGACCATGCTACTCCTTTGGAGATAGATGTGGTCAGTAGCTTGCTTTGGAATGATGAAATTTTAACCTGTAAGTGAGCTTCCACCTTTCTTTCTGCCATGACACCCAGGCACCAGGGATGTTGCCCTGAATTAGCTGCCGTGAGGGTGGAGCCTCCAGCTAGCCTTGGATCTTCTACAACAGGAACAAGACTTGTACCTGTATTGACAACACAGAGGAGTGATCACTGTGACCTACCCCAGCCAGAAGCTGAGCTGCCAGGCCCTTGGTAGCAAGCACTCATTTCGCCTAATGTAGATGGGTCCCTCAACTCAGATGGTTTAGACAGAGGTGTTTTAAGGGCTTTCAAGATCATAAGTGGTGGTAGTGCTCACCGTTAATCTCAGCTCTTGGAAAGCAAAGACAGGTGGATCTCTGTGAGTTTGAGGCCAGTCTGACCTACAGAGTGAGTTTCAGGACAGCCAAGGTGACACAGAAGAACCTGGTCTTGAAAAACAAAGAAATAAAAAATAAAAAATAAAAAAGAACTTCTGTTCCAAGCATTTGTCACATCCATGTTCCTTTCTGCCTTTTAGATGAAGATCTTTGACAGAAATAAAGATGGTCGTTTGGATCTTAATGACTTGGCAAGGTGAGTGGTGCAGAAAAGTGTCGAACTCCGAAGTTCCTGTTCCTGGGTCTGATGGTAGGATACACACATCCTTGAAATTTGAGAGCCACTCTTCCCTGGAGTCTAAGAAACCAGGTTCATCTTACTAAACCAACTGTGGTGCTTTTGAACCACTCTGGGTAACAGATTCCTTTGTGAAGATACCCAAATCTCCATCCTGCTTAAATACACCATGCATATGTTATTATATTATATTATATTATATTATATTATATTATATTATATTATATATACTAAGAATTCATGGATGGGTCATTGGTCGATTTTGCCCTCAGAGGACAGGAACTCAGTCCCACATTGGGATACCCTTCCAAATCCAAAATGTAGCAAAACAAAAGCAATAATGATGACAATGATAATAAAATAATAATAAATGAAAGAGAGAAAGAAACTTGAAGCTATTCATTGACTTTGGGAATGTTAAATTGTTAATTCGGAACAGTAAAAACTGATTAAACTTTAGTAGAGCTATCTCTCTGCTGGCCTTTGAGGGTTGACTACCCTGAGTTCTACCTGAAGGCTGAGGGGAAGGGGGAGGACGAGAACGGGAGCAACATAGCCCATGAGTGTGAGGTGACTTGGCACTGATGGTTTGCTATGTGTGTTGTCATGCAGCTTTCTACTACTGTAATGAAATGTCAGAGGTAGGCTAACTTAGAAAGAGAAAACATTTAATTATTTCACTGTTTCAGAGGCTGGCTATCAAAAAAGCATAACACAACTTCTAGGAAAAATTTCTTGGCTGTGTCATACCATGGTGGGGACATTTAGGTATTGTGTATCTCTGTGTGGTCCTCCATCCGTTTCTTGTTCTTGATGATGAATCCACAGCCTTTGAGTATGCTGGGCTCAGCCCCTGGTCTTGAAGGTTGTCTGTGAATAGAAACAATAGGAAGACTCTTGTCAGTCCTGGCCATAATACTTAGTCTGGTACACTAGATGGATTTCCATGCCTCCTAGGACCAGTTGTATTCCTAATGGACTCTCCACAGGACTGCCATCTGAATTTTGGTCACTTTGATGAAAAAGGGACACCGAGAGACCAGTCAAAGAAGAATAAGTGTTTCTCTCCATAGACCCAGCAACGGACCTCAACCCCATCCTTGTTTCTGCTCCCTCCACCTCACATGCTTTTCTTGAGCATTTGAGGCAACTCTACCCCAAGCAAAGTCAGAAAGATTTGAGAATTACTCCTAAGAAGAAAAGTCAGTGTCTGGAAGAGTCTTTGAAATCAGGGCAGTATAGGTGACAAGAGCTTTCAGTCTCATCGTTCCCTCCATTGAAGTCTGCCTAGTCTCTGCTTTCCATACAAATAGAAACAGAAAACGTAGCTCAGCACTACGTTGGTGCCTGGCATGTATAAGACTGTTAAGTTCAACTACACATATACACACTCACATGTGCACACACATACACATACAGATAGAGGTAAAGAGAAATATGAATATAAGTAGAATCATGCATGTGTTTTTCAGGTCTAGCTATGTTACTTGCAATAATGTGTGTCTATTGTGACTGACCATTGACCCAAGAATTTCTTGTTGTAGCTGGATAGTCTGCTGTATGTCTGTCATATTCTGCCCCTCTATCAGCTGACACACACTTTGTTCACATACTATGAACAGTACTGCTGTGTGAGTATGATGAGCCTCTCTTCTTGGTTATATTCTTAGAAGTAGACTTTTGGTTCATATGGTAATTCTATATTTAATTTTCCATGACAGTGCCAAGTAGAAACACCAGTCTCTGTGTGGCCTTGATGGCTGGAGATTTGTACTAACTTTTAAAGTGTAGAGTCCTCCATTTTTGTTCTTCTTAAAAGTCGTTCTGGTTCTTCTGGTCCTGTTTGCATATCTTGATGTAATTTTAGGTTCAGATAGTCAGTTTCTGCATAATGGCAACTCAGATTTCCATGGATTTTGCTCTGAATTTGCTGTTCAAATTGGGAAATATTGTCATCCTAACAACATTGTCTTCAACTTTACAAATGACAGTTATCTTTCCATCTTTCCAGGTCTTCAGTTTCTCTAGAAGATATTTTGGAGTTTTCAGTCTATAAGTTGAGCCTATTCTGTTCAATTTATTCTCAATTATTTGATCTTTTTTGATGATGTCATATATGGAATGGTACATTAAATCATGTCTTAGTTTTTTGTTTTTCTGTTGCTGTGCTAGAACACCAAGACCAAAAGCAATGTAAGCAGCTGTTTTGGTTTACAGTTGCAGAACGATAGACTCTAAGATGACTGGGAAAGCATGGTAGCAGGAACAGAAAGCTGCCTGGTCACACTCTCATTCACACACAGGAAGCAGTGAGAGAGAACAGGAAATGTGGTGAGGCTACAAGATCCTCAAAACACTCCTTCAGTGATGTACTACCTCTGTCAAGGCTACACGTCTTTAAGGTTCCGAAACAGACCCCAAACAGCATGCCTAACAGGAGACCAAGTGTTCAAACACATGAGTCCACAGAGGGACATTTCTTTTCAAATCATCATAGTTCTGTTTTATTTTCCTTTTCTCCCCTCCCTCCCTCTCTTCCTCTCTCCCTCCCTCCTTTCTTCCCTTCCTGCTTTTCTTTTCTCCCTCCGCATTCATTTCTCCCTCCTGTTCTTTCATTTCTTTCTGATTTGATACAGAGTCTCCTTAGTCAGGCAGGCCAGCCTTATACTCACACTACTCCCACCTCAGCCTGTAGACTGCTGTAACAACAGGCATGTGTGTGTTTGCCTTGCTCATTTCTAGTGTACAGAAGTATAATCGAGTGTTCTGTGCAGAGTGCCTCTCATAACTGTGCTGCTCTTGTATATCAGCTTGAATAGGTTTGGGTTTGGGTTTTTGGATTTTATTGATGATTATGCCTCTTGCAAATAGCAATAGCTTGTTTTATCCTTTAAGTTTCGCTAATTTTTGCTTCTAACGGAGTTGTCAACAACCACACACTTACTGCAGTTACTGATGATGTCAGCATTTATGATGATGTTAGGATTTATGTTTGCTCTTTTTCTGAGTTTGATCTGTGTTATTGTTGTTCCTTTCTATGTTAAGTAGATATGTTTTAATGATCTTTTCATTCTCTTGTTTATTTCACTATTTACATATTTTGTGTTATTTTCTTAGTGTTTCTCTGGGGGCTTACCATTAACAAGTTGGATTAATAGCAGTTTATCAATATTATAGTAAATTTGTACTTGTTTACAGTTCCAGTCCCCCATGTTTGAAGAAAGCACAGCATTACATGCTGTGTACCCATCAACACCTATTTTTCTCTTTCTCTTTCTTTTGTCCTTCCTTCCTTCCTTCTTTTCTTTCTTTGATAGGCTATTGCTATGTGTTCAAGGGATTTCCCTGCTTTGGTCTATTGAGAAACTGGCAGTATGTGAAGCTGCCTGGGGTACACATGCTGAATAATTTCTTGATGGGGCTAAAATATTAAAACCAACAAAAAATTACATTCATTGTGCTTCTTTTCAAAATATGTATGTATGAGGGCTTTGGCAGCACGTATATGGGGAGTTGGCTGCATGTCTGTATGTCTGTATTGGCAGCATGTCTATGTCTGTATGAGGGCTTTGGCTGCATGTCTGTATGTCTGTATGGAGGCTCTGGCTGCATGTATGTAGTCTGTATGAGGGCTCTGGCTGCATGTATGTATGTCTATATGAGGGCTTTGGCAGCACGTATGTGGGGAGTTGGCTACATGTCTGTATGTCTGTATTGGCAGCATGTCTATGTCTGTATGAGGGCTTTGACTGCATGTCTGTATGTCTGTATGAGGGCTCTGGCTGCATGTCTGTATGTCTGTATGTTTTTATGGCTGCATGTATGTAGTCTGTGCATCAGTCATATGCTTATTGCCTTCAGAAGCTGGAAGAGGGCATCAGATCCCCAGAAACTGGAGTTACAGAAGGTTGTGAGCTGTCATGTACTGGGAATTGAAACTGTACCCTCTACCAGGCAACCTGTGCTCTTACCCACTGAGCTGTCTCTCCAGCCCCTCACCCTGCCTTTTGTTTGCTCTCGCATGCACCTGTACTATTGCTTTCTACTCTTCAGTGGACTTCAGTTTCTGCCTGGTGTCCCCTCATTTCAGACTGAGGAGTCTGTTTGCTTTTCCATACAGGACATATTTGTGGGTGATGATACTTTTGTTGTTCATTTCTTTGGTGGCATTTCTTAACTAGTTCCATGGAGTCTATTCTCTTCATCATGTGTATCCACTCAAGTCTCTTCTTGGGTAGCTCAATGGTCAATTCATGGCTGAAAAGAGATGGTTAGGTTTTTTTGTGGATGAAGTGGGAGCTGGGTATAGAGGCCTTGCTCATGATATGCTACTTCTTAACCATTAAGCCATAGTCTCAGGCAAAGACTTCCTTGGTGCAATGACTTCCAAATCTCTCCTCAGGGGCTCAGTGTACAGGTGGGAAAACAAAATGCTCCAACATTTCTTGTTCTTGCCATGATGTAGCTAGCTTTTCTGTTTGGGTTTTTGTTTTATTTGGGTTCCTTGAGACAGTGTCTTTGAAGATCAGGTTGTTTCAAACTTAAAAGTCTCCTGCTTCACTGTCCAGACCTATAGACTCGCACTACCACTCACTCCATGCTGATTCTTCCTTTTTTACAGAATGAGCACTCCCCAGACTGCCAAAGACTTTTGCTCTGACCATTCTGTTCAATTTTCTTATTGCATTTGTGGGGAGAACTTTCAGAAGCCTACAGTCTAATTTCCCATCAGGAAGGGTCTTTAACATTTTGTAGAGTGAAGGCTAATCTCTAGGAAGGCTTGCCTAGCATTCTCCTTGCATTATGTGCCTGTACTAATCGTCAGGATAATGTGGAAACCATCAACCTTTTCTTCTCTCTCCAGGCTCTGTATTTGCTGACTGATGGGAAAGTTAACAGAGGGTCATGTGGGTTCTATTCTTTTTCCCATTTAGGATTCTGGCTCTTCAGGAAAACTTCCTTCTTCAGTTTAAAATGGATGTAAGTGGTGACATTTCTTTTGATTGGTTTTTGCTACCCGTGCTTCTTTATATATCTGGAAAATATGCAGAGAAGGAACAAAAGGATGGTAAATTATTTATTTTTCTTGTCATTATGATAAATACCTGGTTAAAGTAAGTAGAAGGAGGAAAGATTACATTGGCTCACAGTTATAGGGATACAGTCCATAGTGACCATCGTGGTGGGGGAGGTTCCTGGTGGCAGGAGCTGCTTGTAACTGTGGACATGGGAGCTTGCTTACCTCTGAGGAGAACAGGAAGCAGAAATCCAGTAGGGAGTAGGGTTGTGCTATGTAATCTAAAAACTTATTGCTTGGTAATTTACTTTCTTCAACAATGCCCCCACCCCACCCCCATCTCCTAACAGTTCTATAAGCTCCCAAAACAGTCCTACCAGCTGACAAGTAACTGCAAACACATGACCCTGTGGGGGACATTTCCTCTTCAAACTATAGCAAAAGGCATCCATTTGTCTTTTAACTCTTTTAGAGGCTGGAGAAGCTCAAAGTGGAGTCAAGAAACTTTAAGGGTTGTTGACTCAAAGTTGATACAGATTACCCAGCATCCCACGGAGTTATACACCTGTGGCTATGTGCTACTGTACTGACATAATGTTTTCTTCACACCTAGGCTTCTTCTACTGAGGAAAGGAAGAGGGACTTTGAGAAAATCTTTGCCCATTATGATGTTGTAAGTGAGCCTCATGCTGTGAAGCCGTCTCTAGGTAGAAAGCCCAGTTTGTTCCTGTGTGACACTGCTGTACCAACAAGGTCTAAACTGAGACAATGAATTGCAGTCCCCTGTAGGTGTTGTTAGGTAGGCCAGGCTGCCCATCTTCTCTATATGAACAGACGACTGGGTAGAGAATGGGCAAAACTGATTTATCATTAAACAGGGATGAACTCATGATTCTATTTTACCTCATAAAAATATGAGAAAGAGTCTTTTTTGTAAGACAAGACATCCATTTATTGTGTGTGCAAAAAGAAACAAACAAACAGAAAAATCCTCCCTATCCAACTAAAGGACTGAGGCACAGTCATTTCTGCCTGGTGGAACATGGCTTCTCTTATAGAGTAAGTGACAGCCATTCTTCAGGTAGGGATAGTCATTCTAAAACAGCAAATGGTACAGGGTTGAATTTCTAGAGATAAAGGTGGGATAATATGAGAAAGAGGAAAAATGAGCAAAAAGGTGGAAAAGGTCTAAGAACCCTGTCCATGAAATTAATGTCCCAGAATAACCAGGCTGCATTCTGAACACAAGCACTAAGGGGGGAGGGGGGGCAGCACCTGGCTATTTAGGGTGTGTCTGTTGCTCAGCTTTCCTTCTGGACTGGTCAGCTCTGTGAGCTGGGGTGGGTACCTCAGCTTCTGTATTCTCCCCACCTTCCCCCGACCCCAGCTGTAAAGCTAGGGTGATTAGAATAAGAATGGATCTGATGGCGCTAAGTTAGCTAAGTGAGCTAAGTGAACTCCAGGAGCCTTTACAGAAGAGCTCAGCATGCAGCAGGACTGCTAGTGAATCCAGCCAAGGAAACCAAGTTTCAAAACAACACCTTAAAAGTTGAGGACAAAGAAAACATGAAGAGAACAGACAGTATACAGGATTGCTGATTCTTGCCTCTTAACCCAGAACTCTGGAGGTCGAGGCAGCAGGATTTACTGAGTTCAAGACTAGTGTGGATTACAGTGAGACATTGTCTCAAAAATTAAGAGATAGGGAGAGGCTAGAGAGATGGTTTGGTGGTTAACAGAAACAGCTGCTCCTCGGGAAGACCCATGGTTCAATTCCCAGCACCCACATGGCAGCTCACAAGTGTCTGTAACTCTTATTCTAGAGGATCTGGTACCCTCTTCCAGTCACGACAGGCACAAGGCACACAACAGTGCATAGATATATAGACAAACAAAACACCCCCACACAGAAAATAAAAATAAATATGTTGAAAACTTTGTGAAGTAGAAAGCATTATTATCTCAGATACTTCAGGACAAAATGGACACATTGGAGTGTCTGGGCTTCATTTTACTTTCGTGTTGACAATAGATTACAGAATGAGTAGGAAGAAAACATCTTATATACAAAAAAAAAAACAATGTTTCATATATTGATTTAAAATTTAAAATTTTACGCTATTTAAAATTTACACTTTCAGCAATCACTAAATGATTGTTCTGTCATAATGCAAGCATTTTAAATATTCAGCCTGTCCCTTTAAGGGCCATTGCTATGCAATTAACACTTACCCCAACAGAAGCCTTCATTTGGGAAGCAGATGGCAGTAAGTTTCATGTCAATGTTATTTGCTGAGGAGAACAGAGCAATGGTTCCTTATTTGGGGGCAGGAAGCTATTGATGAAGGATTCTTTTCATTCCTGCAGGGCACTCATATCCCATGAGGCTAAAACACAGAACATTTCATTCCTAAATTGGTTGGCAGTTACAAATGAACACTGACTGGCTGATTTGTCAAATTTATTATTTAGCTTTTCAAATTACGATAATGATATTTAAGTGGTTGGATTTTTTTTTATCTTTCAGAGTAAAACTGGAGCCCTGGAAGGCCCAGAAGTGGATGGATTTGTCAAAGACATGATGGAACTGGTCCAGGTGAGTTCAGGAGTCTGGAAGGGTTAGTCCCATCATGCATTGGGTTTGACACTGTGACAAATTGCATTATTTCTGAGAATGAGTGAGGGTGAAGATTAATACTGGAGAGAAAGGTCCAGAGGCATTTCCATTTAATAACCATTGATATTCTATGAGACTCAACAAATTCCTTTTGTTTTCTTTAGGATACATGAGTTAAAATAACATATACTCAACACAGAACTGTCTTTTAACCATCATTTTAAAGTCATTTGCTTTACCCAAATAGTCCAGTATTACTGTGTATTTTACTGTTTTATTTTTCAGCTGCCCGATGTCTTTTCTCCCCTTTACTTGCCTCTCTCAGACTTGCTTATTATTATAACTACAGTTCTAAATTTAATTTCATATAACGTGTTTTGCATCAAGGGCTTTTTGAACATCTAGCCTAGGATGGGCACTTCCTCTTAGGTATGGCTGAGGCTTGGGCTGAGATAATTTAGGTTTTAATATAGCACACAGCCATTTTCTGTAGGGTCGACAATGTTCTTAAAAAGGTAATCTCCTTCTTTTGAACTTTACTCTCTGTACTGGTTTATAATCTCCTTAGGCAGACAATTCCAGCTTCTCTTTCTCTAGGGAGCAGTGTAGACAGTGGATTTAGTCGCCTTTGTACTTAGGGATTACTTTGAAGTACATTATTAGATGCACAATGACTGCATCCTGGCTGTCCCAGACAGCAACAAATTAGAGTAACAGTTGTTAATTACATTGAGTCTCAGAATAATTTGCATATATGATTAAGATGAGGAAACCTTGCAGTGGTTATCATTTTTTTTTTTTTGCACAGAGCTCCAGAAAGTTGACATTCTGTGACTGAGCAGACACAGGCACAATTCTATCTGACATCCACTCAGGATCACTGACTGGTACATCTTCTGGGCTCCCAACTTATTGTCCTCCTCACAGTGATCCCTCAACTGTTCCCCCCTTTGTTCCATGGCTTTAGCTGTTCTCCCCCTTGTCCTCTGGCTCCTGCTGAAATACATGCATTTCCCTGTCAGAATAAATGACAGATATTTGTATGGTGTTTCCTTTTGAAATGATAGTTAAAGGACAATCCCGCTTTGTCTACTACCTCTTCTATAGCTTAAGTAATGGGAACAAAGGAATTATCTCTGGTATATTAAAGTTTCATGGCAGATGGATTGATCCAACTTGAGTGTTAGTTTGCTCTGATGGACTCAATGCTATGGCTTGCTGCCTAGGTTCCTCTGTGTCACAGAATCAGGGTCCTAACTGATTTTAGGCCTGTGGATTCCTTAATCAGGCATGGAGCTTATGCTGCTATTCCTCCCATGGTCTTGACACAAGGATGAGTCTCACATGTGGAAGTAAAATAGATCTATTCTGAAATCCTCTCCCTCCTGTGTAGAACTTGGAAAGCATTCTCCAGACACTTCATGTCTTAGTTAGGGCTTTATTGCTGTGAAGAAACACCATGACCAAGGCAACTCTTAAAAAGGACAACATTTAGTTAGGGCTGGCTTACAGTTTCAGAAGTTTAGTTCATTATCATAGTGTGGGAAGCATGGCAGCATGCAGGTAGCATGGTGCTAGGGGATCTGAGATTCTCTATCTTCATCCCAAGGCTGCTAGGAGAGTACTGTTTTCCATAGGCAGTGAGGAGGAGGCTTTCTTCCACATTGGGTAAAGCTTGAACATAGGCCCTCAAAGCCTAGAGATGCTGTAGACAGCTACCATAGTCCCTGAAGACAAAATGACTCCCCCAAAGTAACACACTTAGTGTCTGATCCTCCTCCCACATCGCCTACTATCTGTTCTCCTCTTCCTTCCTTCTTGCTTGAAAAATTTTCTTCTGATGACACATATGCATTGTTGTCCCATTTGAGATCAGTTATTTATGACTTGATACTGTGAACAAGTTTCTTAAGCCTTCTGTTGCCTGACCTGTCACCCACAAGAGATGTCCAGTGAGACCTGCCTTCCAAGGATAAGTGGTATCTGTAGACAGCTATCATAGTCCCTGGAGACAAAATGACTCCCCCAAAGTATCAGTCTTTGTTACTGTTTTAGAGCAAATTGGCCATCATCATTCGAGTGCATTCCTGAGCTGGAAAATTATAAAAATATGGGAGGGAGTTTCCCAAAGGAATCTTTACTCAATGGATGACCATGCCATACAGGATAATCTTGACTGAAATCCAAGTGTGCCAAAGGCATGCATGACAGCCTCAAAGACAGGATGTTTGTGTCCAAGGGCAACTGATAACACCATAATTTTAAAGCATTTGCCTCCTTTTCTGATTTTTAAATTATTTCTACATATAAAAATGTTGAAGAGCTGGAGTCACAGTACAGCAATTAAGACCACCCTTGGCTCTTGGAGAGGACCAGCATGTGGTCTCCAATAACCACACTCGGTGGCTCACAACCACCCTATCACTTAGGGTGATAACTCCAGCTCCAGGGGATCTGATAACCTCTCTGTCCTCCTTGGACATTGTGCATATGTACACATACACAATACCACACATATACACAAACATACATGCACACATACAAGTAAAAATAATTAAATCCTTAAAAGTCATTAAAATTATCAAAAATAAAATAAAGTAAAATTTAAGAAGCCAAGGAGACTAGAGCCTAAGAATTCTTGTCCTAGGCTGTCTGCCTGGTATTCCAGGCCCAGGCTCACCACTGGCTGGCAAGGTGATCACGGGTATCAGCATCTACAGACTTCAGCTTCTTCTCCTGCTTGTTTTTTATTTTGCTTGTCATGATTGGGATTGAAGGCTGGACCTCACATATTCTCAGCAAGCACTTTGTGACTGAGCTGAAGTCCAAGCCTATTCTTATTTATAGTTTGAAACAGAATCTCACTAAGTTGGCTGGGCTGACCTTGAGTACCATATATAGCTCAGGCCTATGATGTTTAGAACATGTCCAGGGTCTGTGAGCCAGGATACCTAGCACAGAGCCTGGGGCATGCTGACTGATGGGCTAAATACCCTTTTACATTCCAGCTTTCATTCTTTCAGGAAGCTGGAATGTAAAAGGGGTGGGGTGGGATAAAAGCCTAATGGTGACATTGAGGGATGCAGTAATCTCACATAAATCCACACACAGGACCAAGCACCAGCTATGGGTATGCCTGGAGTCAGAGGATCAGTTTCAAAATACTCCAACTCCCAAGGCGCCTGAGAGGCAGATCATTAGTTTTCAATCTGCTGTACTGGGGCTGGTCTCAGGTGGTCATTTGAGGTGGAGGAGAGAAAAGGTCTTCATTTAAAATGAAAGCTGCTCATTTGCTTCTGGCTGCCTCTGAAAGATCCCCAAAGGGAGACCCTTACTCAAGTCTCGGGAAGTCTCGGACCCCAGACACATGAGAGACCATCTTGATGCAATGCGCAGAGGCGAGGTTTATTTCGGAGAGCTCCGGGTCGACAGGTATCCCACACAGGAGACAGAGGTGTCGACCCTGAGTGGCTGGGAGAAGGGCTTTTTAAAGGAAGAAGTCACAAGTCCCAGGAGATGAGGGGATGTCAAAAGGAAATACCAAAAAATGTCACAAGGGGACACTCTCAAAGTCACAGGATTGTTCTTAAGACTCTAGGGTTTAAATCAGGGGAAAGGTCAAGCCCTCATTCTCCTGAGAACAGATCTTGATTCCTGTCCTTTAGGGTAAATGTCAGAGTTGATGAAGCATCTGTGTCTGATACACATCTGGTTAGGCTTCGGCCCCGGTTTCCTGGAATACTATCTGCAGGACACAATGGCTGGAACATTATCTGTAGGGCACAATGGGGGCTTGAACAAACATCACAGGGGTAGAACAGAACCAGTTACTCATTTACCCACGTCCAGTGACATACGGAGGGTCAGTGAGTCTGTACCAGTCCTTCTGCATTTTTAACCATCTGTCTTCCTGAGTTAGATCCTGTTGCTGAGTTTTGAGCTAATTTAAAACTCTATCTCTCACCTCTTGAGTCAGCAAGGCAGGCAAGTCTTTATGGTGCTTCTTGTGCAACTGGCTGAACATCTAAGACACATTTCTTTGAGCTGCAACACACGCCCACCTACTACTAAGCCCCAGGAAACTGTAATTTTTGAGCACACTGAAAGGAACCTGGCAGTAATGCATTTCACTTCACTCCTGTAATCTGATGATTTGCAGAGGTGTGAGAGGTCTGGCCCCTCCCACTCCCGACCCTGCTCTGCTCCTCCATTTGCTACTCTTTTCTCTCCTCCTGTTTGAGGACAGAGCCACAGTCAGGAACACATGCTGTGTCAGTCAGGCATTCTCCCGGAATGGAGTGTAGATTAGCCCTACTGGTTGTGACTCTCTAGTTTGGGAATGGAAAGCTTTATCCCCTATTGAAGTGTTTTGTTTTGTTGTTTGTTTTTTTTTTTTTTGTTTTGTTTTATTTATTTATTTTTTAGAGGTTTCTTTGAAAGTAAAGAAAGCATGGACAGGGCTGGGGTGGGGATGGGAGTCAGGAGTGCTTCCCAGGGGCTCAGAAGTCTCTCAAGTAAAGCTGCCTTTTCCCCCCCTCTTAAAACAACTCAAGCAACTAAGAAGAATGAAATCAGATTCACTGATTTTCTTTGGACATCCGCTTTGCAGTTTAGATTCATCCTCTTCCCCAGCTTTCTCTAGAGCAGTGTGTCAGTGTGAGGTGGCAGACCCAGGCCATCAATCAGGAGACCTGGTAAAAAGACTTCAGCGCTCTCCGCTGGAAGAAGGCTGAGTTCTTCTGAGCCTCTCTTCAAGCCTGGGCAAAGGCTGTCACTATGAGGTAGTGTTTGAGGCAGTCATTCTGGCACTGTGGCAGCCCATGTACAGCCTGGGAACTCGAAATGCTTCTCTGGAGTGCAGGTACCACTGTCCCTCCTCAGTCTGGAAGCAGGCCTGGAACAAATCCTCAGTTACTTCTGCCTTAGTTAGGGTTTTACTGCTGTGAACAGACACCATGACCAGGGCAACTCTTATAAGCACACATTTAATTGGGGCTGGCTTACAGGTTCACAGGTTCAGTTAATTTTCAAGGTGGGAGCATGGCAGCATCCAGATAGGCATGGTGCAGGAGGAACTGAGAGTTCTACATCTTTGTCTGAAGGCTGCTATGAGACTACTACCTTTCAAAAAGCTAGGATGAGGGTATTAAAGCCCACACCCATAGTAACACACCTACTCCAACAAGGCCATACCTTCAAATAGTGCCACTCCCTGGGCTAGGCATACCCAAATCACCACAACTACTTGGATCTATAACATGGAAACTAGATTTTTATTTTGTCTGAACCTCGTTTAAACTAAAGGTGCTAAATGTAGTGAAGATGGGTCATGAAGAGCCAGGGACAATGATAAAATGTTTTCCCCCATCAGTATAATGTACTCAGTTCAATTGCTAATAAGGCAGGCTTTCTTCAACAATAGTGGGAAGCAATGTGGAAATCTTTTTTTTTTACTTTAAATAATTTTTTTTTTACTTTAAAATAATTTATTTGTTTACTTTGCCTGAAGGGGCAAGCTGAGAAATCAAGACATTGCCAGCAAACATTAAGGACCTGGGTTGGGTAAGGAGGCAGTAGCTGTCCCTGGCTCTCATCTCTGGCTCCTCTTGGCCTATCCTCGGGGAGGGCACTGCAATCTTGGACTGCCACTGGACTTCCGAATGACCATGTCCTCTTGTCCTCAGCCTAGCATCAGCGGTGTGGATCTTGATAAGTTCCGGGAGATTCTGCTTCGCCATTGCGATGTGAACAAGGATGGAAAGATCCAGAAGTCTGAGCTGGCGCTGTGTCTTGGGCTAAAAATAAACCCCTGATCCCCAACTGCCCTGCTCTCTGCTTATGTGTCTGTGCTCTTCCTGTGAGAAGTGTGCTTGTGCTTTGGGGACCCACCTTAATGGACTTTCTCCCTGACAGTTTGGTACTCTTGATAGGGGGAGGGGCCCTAGGGTGCTGCTTCCAGAGGCAGCCATGATTTTATCCCACGGGAAGCCCTCAACCAGCTTCTTCCATGTTCGTTCCTTGACCTTGGCCTATCACCTCCAGGGCCTCAGTTTACCTGCTGGTCCTGCTCTGTTCAACTTTCCCTATTACCCAGTGATCCATTCTACCATCTCCCATTTGTCTTTGACCTTTCTGCTCAGTTAGAATGTCACCTGTGTCATGCTGTCACTTCTACAAATATGTCTTCTTGTAGAAATAAATCTATGGTCAAGAATGAAGATATGCTTGACTTTGTGTAAGCTTTGTCATGTTCTGATGGTTTTCAGGGAAGGCTTAGCAGAGAGTGAGGGACATCATTCTGAAGCAACTACTGGCTGCAGGGAGCTAGCAATAGCCCCAAGTTGATAGGAAGAGTAGAGCATTGTGGATCATGTTTCATTGTTTTGTTTGTTTCTTTTTTGAGGCAGTGTCTCTAGCAGTTGCTGGCCAGTCATCCTAGCTTAGTGGATGAGCTCCAGGTACAGTGAGAGATCCTGTCTCAACAACAACAACAACAAAACAAAAACAAAAAGCCACAGTGGAAGGGATAGAGAAAGACATCTAGTGTTGACCTCTGGCCTCCACAGGCACATGTACACACAAGCACACATACACGGAAATATTAAATCACCATGGTTACTGGGAAGATTGTATTAATTGCCAAGCTGACTTGAGTATTTCATATATGTAATGTACCACATGAACAGTAGGTGAGATAGTGGCAGTGGAAAGAGCGACTTTGATCTTCCATCAGCATCTTGCTTCCTTGCTCCATCTATCTCTGCTTATAAATACCTTGGGTGTTCTCCCCTATAGTCACCCAGCAAGTAGTTCCTCACTGGTCTGGACATCAAACATTTCTCTTGGCTATCAGTTTTGACTTTGTATGCTTACGGTCACCTCAGAATTCATTCTTGTGGTTAACCCATTTATCTTTTACCCATATTTCTTATTCCCAAATTTAAAAGAATAGCGAGTCTTTGCAGTTTTCTCCTTGAGGCTCGAATTTGGCATGGGATTTTGGCATGGGATTATGGGATATGCACACGCCCACACATGGCAAAGAAAAATCAAAGGACAAGAAGACTTGAATATTATTATCACTACAGTCATAATCACACTGTTGACATCCAAATAGTTGTCATCACTATCCTCATCCTCAGTATCTCAGAATTTACTCTGCTTGTAATTAATTCACTTCTCTTTTAGATTGGTTCTTATCCCCAAATTTGAAAGGGTAGTAAGATTTTCCAGATGGCCCATGACACTTGCATTTAATGCAAGGAATCTAGGGACATCTTGGTCATGCCCTTGTATAAAGAATACAGAAAAAGGCTCTTCATCTTACTGAAGAACTGCATTCTCAACAAAGGAGGGGTTGTGCTGAAGATGCTATTATTATTTCTGTTTTGCCAATTATAATATTTATCATCAAAGACAGTAAACAGATGACTAAAGTCTCTTAGCTAGGAAGTGTCCCATCTCACCTCTGGGTTTTGACCCAAGGCTTAAGTGGCTTTGACACAATGGCTTAAACATTCTTTGTTTTCATTGAGAAGGTAACTATGGCAGTTTTGGACCATACTAGTAACTGTCAGCTAGAACATGGCCAGTTATGGAACAAGTTGAGATACTCCAGGTGCGAAGGCTGAGAATCACAAGCCTTCTTGGAACAACTCTTATAATAAAGGATTTTTGAGTCAAGGACATAATCCCAGATACTTAGGACACTGGTAGGAAGATTGCGAGTTCAAGGCCGGCCTGGGCTATGTAACTAGTTTTAGATCTGTCAGAGAAACTTAATGCTGAAGATGTAGCTCACTGGTAGAGCATTTGCCTATCACATGTAAGGTCTGGGTTTTGTACCACAAAAAGAAAACAGAAAAACAACTAAGCAAACAAGAAAACCTTAATGTCATATTTAAATAAGTTACAATGTACAAAACACAGCATGAAAAGTATGTCATTCAGTTAAATAAAGACAGGGTCAGTGTTTCTAGTATTTGTTTCAGGCTCTGGTAGGGAGGTTTGCCTTTATGATAAGTGTTTATTGTGAAATTTTAATTTTAGGAGGCAACTATGCATTTTCAAATGTGTGTGTGAAAGAGAGAAAAATGGAGACACACACACAAAGATATATATATATATATATGTATATATATATATATATATGGAGAGAGAGAGAGAGAGAGAAACAAGAAACAGAGAGGAAGAAAAACAGAGACGGAGACAGAGAGAGACATAGAAGAGACAGAGAGATAGAAAGACACACACAGAAAGAAACAGAAAGAGATAGAGAGGAGGAGAGGGGGAGAGAGAGAGGGCGAGAAAGGAAAAGTCAGTCTGTGCACATGAATTCAGTGCCCACAGCGGTCAGAAGAGGGCATCAGATTCCCAGGATGTTGAAGGTGTTAAGGCTGTCATGAAGCTTATGTCATGAAGGCTGATGTTGATAATGCAGCTCCTTTGGTAGAGCAATCTGTGCTTCAACCACTGAGCCATCTCTTCATACTCGTTAACCACTACGTACTTGTTAATCACCAAATTACTAATTTTGCAGACCCCATTGTCCCATTGCCTTGGTCTATATAAGTCTTCCAAAAATTTCTGTTTCAAAAGCTTCAGAACTTAGTCTGCAGAGAAGACACAGAAGGAAGAAGAGATTTAGGAGAGTAGAAATCAGTGGACCTTGGAGAAGCAGGAGGGCAAGCCAAGCTCCTTCCTTTGCAAGTAGAACAAAAGAAATAGACCTGGTTTGGAATAACAGAGTAAGCTCCTTGGACCCCAGAGCACTGGAATTGTAGCTAGCTTCATAAAAGAAAACTATAGAAACAGCACAGTTTTAGAGAGGAATCTTGGGTGTTCCCAATTCTCATTGTGTTTCAAGTGTGACAAAGAAAAAGCAGAGAGCCGGAAGACTCAAACATCCTCATCGCCACCACCATCGGCATTATCATCATAATCAGCATCCCCACCATCAGCAGCAGCGCCATTAGCAATGGCAGCAGTATCTTCAGCAGCAGTTTCACCTCCACCATCATTAGCATCATCACCATCATCATCATCAGTAGCAGCACCATCATCATTGTCATCAATATTTCCAATATCAGCATCTGCATACCACCACCAGCAGCAGTACCATCACCATCATTGTTAACATCATCACTATCATCACCAGTAGCATCAACAGCATCACTGCCACAAGAATCTGTAACATCAGCATTAGCATCATTACCATCTACAGCAGCAATGGTACCACCACCATCATCATCACCACCACCACCACCACCACCATCATCATCTCATTGTTACCATCTATCAAAATGTAACTCCCACTTTAACCAAGACATAGAAGAATCATTTCTTCTTTTCAGTTTTGTAGAGTGCAGACAGTAGAACAATTGGGTTATAGAATGTTGTACACAGGGTAGTAGGGAATTAGTTGCGTGTAAACCCTTGCTTTGTGTATGCGGTGCCATTTACAAATCTGTGTCACTCTGAGTCAGCACTGTTCACTTCAGGCACAATTATAGTAATCCTGGAGCAAATGTTAGCGCTACAATGATGTTGCTTTGCAAAGTGATCATCTGAGAGCCCTTCTCAGCTGCTGCATCAGGCTCACAGCGCTTGTGTAGCTCCAAATTACTCTAGAGATGGGAAAGGCAGCATTTGTTCAGTCATCAAAGAGGGCAGCCTGCAATTAGATTCTGCATGCTGTCATCAGGGGGCTGGCAGGCCTGTTTCACAGGCTGGAGGGCTGGCGGTGACCTTTAACAGATGTAGAGTCTCCACAAAAAACCCTAAAGGCCGCAGCAAATAATGAACTGCACTTTGTAGCCAGCTGATTCATGTTTTTGTCTCTGCCTCATAAGCATCGGGAGGGAGGGCTTCCAAATGTCATTCTTCAGATCTCTTAAAGGGGTCAAAAGAGCCAGACTCACTCATACTTGGTGATCCCGGAGGTCAACTGAACCTAAATTGCACACTTTTGCTTGTCCCTTGACCAATTTCTGAGTACCTGCTTTTTAATTTTTTTTTAACCTGAGTTTTTTGTCTCATACTTTCTGGGTACACAGACTGATCACACCTAATACAGAGATTTGGGTAATTCCTGTGGTGGGTAGCCTTGGGACAGAGAGGCTCACTACAGGTCTGGTCCACTTGTTAAAATTAGCTGAATGTCTTCCCCTCCCACTCCCACCCATTTTCAAAGAAGCCTGCCTTTGATTATGGCTGTGTCTAAAGTAATCTTCAGAGTAATCTTGAACGATTCGCTATTGGACATAGACTTTTATCTCTTGCACATTCTATCTCTTACATTGCCCATGTAAGAATGTTTGCAAACTAAATTAGGAAACAGTTTTAGCCCAGGATTTTCTTGAATGGGTCTGCTGGCCCATCCAGGCTTCCTGGTAACCTCTGTGTATACCCTACTCTGCATTCTCCTTCCCACAACACATGTTGGTGACCTTTAAGCAAAACATGGAGGTCATCTCTTCCAGGAGGGCAGCCTGGACTATCAAGAAACAAGTGATTGAAAGGCAGCTGGTCTATCATGAGATCACACTGTACCAAAAGTCACAAGATCTGGATCTTGGCTTTTCGAGGAACCCTCTGGAGAGCTACATTTATTTCACCATTCTGCCATATTGAAGTGCCATGAACAAGTTGACTTAAACACCAAAATGTATAGATTTATGGCTGTGAGGGCTGGGGTCCAGGAGGGAACATCGTCAGGGCTGTGAAGGCATTTGTTCCAGGTGCAGCTCCTGGCTGTCTGTGGTTCTCCAGTAATCTTTGGTGTTCTTTGCTGTAGAAAAATCGTCGAATCTGCTTTTATCTTTGCATGGCCGGCCTCCTGGGTGGATGCTGACCTGTTAGTCAGTATACCTTCATCTTGTGGATCACATTTGTGATGGTCCCCTTTCCAAATCATATTCTGAGGTACAAGAGAGCAGGACTTAAAATATGTGAATTTTAAGAACCAATTAATTAATTTTGTATGGGAGGCATGTAGAGGTAAGAGAACAAATTAGTGGGTCCCACAGTGTAAACTCACGTTGTCAGTCTTGGCAGCAATCACTTTTACCCATTAAGCTAGTTCACTTGTCCTTAACATAGGAGTTTTGTGGGGTCACAACCCATCCCAGAGTCCTTGGGAAAGTCCCTCTTGGTTTCCTTACTTGGAGATAGGTTAGGACCAGCTACTTACAGAACCCTTGGAAGGTTAAAGATGGGGTCTAGTTTATATCCCTACAGCAATATTCTCCCTTTTCATCCATGTGGCTGATGATGACATTTCTAGTTAAACTCTGGTCCTCTGATGGAGTTTGCAGTGTGTTGCCAGCCTGTGAGAACTCTGATACCCAGTCCAGGGTATCTGCATTCTTTTTCCCCATTATGTTCAGGTTTACACACACACACACACACACACACACACACACACACACACACACACACACACACGCTGGGGAAAAGAGTGTGAAATTAAGTCTGTGGCATTTGATATGAATGTACAAAAGCACTGACTCATGACAAATCCAAACTTTAAAAAAGGAAATAAAACCTGTTTTGTTGTTATTGTTTGTTTGGTTGGCTAGTTTTTTTTTTGCTTCAGGGAACTTGTATACCCTGTACAAGGTCATTTCTTGTTAAAACTTAGGAGAAAACGTCATTCTGAGAGCTCTGTAATAGTGAATGACCCTAAGTATACAGAATGAGAGTAACAGGAGTCTCTGCTGGGAAGCGCAGGCATTGTCCTGAATGCAGTCAACACAGCCTATTCATTTCCTTCTTTCTGGCAGTGCTGGGGATCCCACCCAAGGCTCTACACATAGCACATTGTTTTCCTCATGGATCCTGGGACGTGTGGGGACTTTTAGGAGCCCACTGGGCATCTGTAACCACTGGTGCCTGGGAACATGGCAGGAATGGTGTCAGGTGTGTGGGAGAAGATGGCGTGCACTCCCCCTCCTCGAGATGGAGCCCACCACAGCCCTCTCTTTTAGGCAACTACAACTGGATTTCTAGCCAGTTTTCTCAAAGGCCTGAATGCTCAGCAGCCGCCTCTCGCTCTGAATTCAGAGATTCAGCGAGGAATATGGTGCTAATTCCATGAAGCTGACTGAGGCTCAGTGAAAATCCAGGGTGAGTTTCTCACGACTGGATGACTAATCTTCTGAAAGGCTTCCTTCTGGAAACAATTAAGGGATATGACTCAGCTCGACCTTAGAGGTTTTTGTGACACAAAAGCAGCTTCATGCTGAAGGCAAAGGGGTGGGGGTGGGGTACAGCATGAAGTTAAATCACCTGTCCGGGTCTTCGTGCAGAAAGACTGCCTGAGTTTGCTTTGGATTCCATTTCAAGTGAGGGAAGGTGAAGGGGAGGGTGGGACAGAGGGAGAGAGGGAGGGGTTGCAGAGGTGGAGGAGGGAGAAACAGACACATGCACACACACATACACATATACACACGCACATGCACGCATGCATGCATACGGTATATGTGTGCAGCCTTCTGCCCAGCCCAGCTTTGGTGAAATGGTTCCTCACCATGGATGCAGTTTTAGAACACGATAGTCCCAGAAAAAGGTTATTTTTGCCTCAGACAAGAAAAGCGATCCCACGAAAACACAAAGTACTGTGAAAATTGCTCCTTGGCTGGAGTGAGATGTCTGCCTAGCCATCCAGTGATGCACGCTGATAAAACCTGACCACTTTCAGTACCACTCTCCTTCCTGCCATCCCTTTTGTACTGTGTTTCAGTAAGTGCTTTCTCTGCATGCCTGTTTTTGACTCACCTAAATTTTCTTACCCCATCAGGCAGGATAGGAACACTTACCATGTGCTGGTTAGTTTTGTCAACATGACATAAATCAGAGTCACCTGGAAGGAAGAGGGACTATCAACTGAGGACCAGCCTCATGTTGGCTTGTAGGCATGTCTGTCTGTTGAGGGTATTTTCTTCATTAGTGATTAATGTGGGAGGGTCCAGTTCATTGACTGTGTCACCCCTGGGCAGGTGGCCCTGGGTTCTATAAGAAAGCAAGCTGAGCAAGCTATGGAGAAATGTCTTCACCATTTCTTCTTCTCCAGACCCCTGCCTTGAATTCCGGCTTTGGCTTCTCTCAGTGATATACTGACTACAAAGAAACCCTTTCCTTCCCCGAGTTACTTTTAGTCCTAACACATAGGGCTCCCTGCCTCCATCCCTTCCACCCTTCTTTCTAATTTATGGATTTGTCTTTCAGGATGTTTGGTGGTGACTAAGTGCAGTTGAACCAGGAAAAGAGACACAAATCAAAATTTGGAGGATAGGCCCTAGGAAGCCACCAATCATATTCTAGTCTCTAAGCCCTCATCAATAACAAACATGAAACAGACTTTGGATTTGTGTTTGGACTATGAGAGGAAGCAGTTTAGAGAAGGGCATACAGGCATGAAGTGATTAGAAGTTAGCTTTTGGGTATGATAGCTCATGCCTGTAATCCTAGCACTGGGGAAGCTGAGGCAGGAGGATTGCTGTGGGTTTAAAGCATGGGCTATTTAGTGAGTTCCAGGCCATTCTGAACTACACAGTGAGAATCTATTTTGAAAAATAGAAACAGGAAGAAGAGGAACAATGGAGAGGAGAGAGAGAGAGAGAGAGAGAGAGAGAGAGAGAGAAGAGAGAGAGAGAGAGAGAGAGAGAGAGAGAGAGAGAGAGAGAGACTGACTGACTATTTTGGAATTTGCCAATAAAAGGTCAGAGCATCACTAAACTAAATGAGCTTTGACATGTCCTTGACAGTTTCTAGAATACACACAGTTCTCAGTGGAGAGAGGACAGACATATTGCTGCCCTCACTAACTTCTGTGATTCTGGGTAAACTGAGTGTGGTAGTTTGACAACATCCCCCATAGTCTCAGGCATTTGAATCTGGTCCCTAGCTGATGATGCTGTTTGGGGAGGCTCAGGGGGTGTGGCCTTGTTAGAGGAAGTATGTCACTGCAGTTGGGCTTGGAGACTTTAAAGATGCCATTTCTAGTTCAGCTTTCTGTTAGTGCTTCAGGATGTGAGCTCTCTGCTTGTTATTCTAGCTGCATGCCTGCTCCTTCCCTTACTCCCTGGAACAATAATCCAAATACAGCCTTTCTTTATAAATTGCCTTGGTCACAACATCTATTACAGCAATATAAAAATAAGTAATTCCCTAAGGTTCGCAGCTTTGACACTAAAAAGAATTTCACAATTAGTTGATTTGTAATAAAACGGGGTCATTTAAAACTTATATAAAACCTCTAAGATTTTTTTTATTACTTTTAATTTTGTACGTGAACACACTGTAAAATTTCTGGGGCAGTGTAAGAATACAGAAGACAAAGAGAGACCAGAGTCTGACCTTCAACGAATAGGCCTGGGTTTATTAGCATGCACATCAAGGGCAGCCTCTCAAGTAAGGAACTAAGGAGTCTACCTGGGAAAAAACCTGGCTCCAGTCCTTTACAGGTGTGAAGTGAAAGGGTTGGGAATGAGGAAATTGTTACAGCCATAGGAGGCTTACAAACAATTTCCTACTCTCTTTTCCCCCCAATTATGTACTTCAAGCAGGACATTGTGTGAGGAGACAGGTTATCTCTGCCAACTTTCCTTCTGGGATGGGCAATAGTGGCTGCTTAAGGTTCTCTGCGATCTCACAGGAATCCTGCTGTACCAAGGCACTCTATCATACATGAGCCCAAGTAACCACAGAGGTGGAGTTACAGACGTCTGTGGGCACCCTTACACAGGTTCTAGAACTATCACTCAGGACCTTTGTAAGATCTTTTAACTTCTGAGCTTTCATTCCAGCCTCTGAGTTTGGAATTGTATTAAAGATATTTTAAGATCTATTTGGATTTTATTTATGTAGGTGTTTTGCCTGCATGTATACCAGTGCGCTTTATGTGTGCAGTGCATGCAGAGGCCAGAGGTGGGCATCAGACTTCCTGGAGCTGGGGGAGCTACACAGAGTAGTTAGCCTTCAAGTGGGTGCTTGTAAGAGCAAGTCTTCTTAACTGCTGAGCCATCTCTCCAGCTCTCCAGACATATTTTAATGTAGGCTTAAATGTGAAAGTTAAGAGAAAAAGTGGTGTTCAGGAGAGAGTAAAATACACCTAAGGACACTTTCTTAGGGAAAGTAGCTCAAAGTGAGACTTAGTTAAATGTGGGCACAGGCTGATCCAAGAGAGATTAATTAATTAATTCGCTGTCTTGGCATCAGCCCTGAATACCTTTTGGGTAGCTCTCTGGTTACATCTTAAAATGTTGCCAAGAAACCATTTTCCTTTTATCTTTCTTTTGATAAGAAAGATGTGTGAGGTGGCCTGAGGGATGCCTAAAATGGAATTACTGTCTGATAAAGACAAAATTTGGGAGAGTTGCACAGGCGTTTAGAACACATCCTTTGCCTGTAGGTGGGGCTTTTTGTGATGTGCATTAAAGACACATTAAGGAAAATCTATTTTCTTCTGTTGGAGAGAATGGATCTCTGGCCCAGATAGAGACCTAATATCCCATAAGGACCAGTCAACCGCTGGCTAAGAGACTACATCTGAGGAAGGCAGATTCACCTTAAGATATGCTAAAGAGATGGGAGAAATACTAATCCTTTTCATGGGATGACTTCTTCTCCTCCCAAAGACATTCTCTGTTATAGCCACCAAGGAACCACTAGGAGGTTCTTTTGAGTCTGCTCACTCTTCTGACTCACAAAGAGGTGACCTTTTCTTTCTCTTTGCCTTTGTCTCTTTCTTTTGGATGATGATGGCTAGGGTGTTCATCTGCCTGTTGTAGGGTCATTTTCTCTGACTCCGAAACTCTGCTTTATACCATGTAGTATTAATCCCACAGATAAGAGGAGAAAGACCACCAACCCAAATCATGGCCAAATTATTAAATTAAATTAATTAAAGCAAACCTTTAAAAAAATTCACATAGATAGACTGACTTTCCTGAAAGGGGGAGGGGGAGTTGAAAGGTCAGCTTTGGATGTGGGGACAAGTTTTTACACCTCAAGGTAGGAAGTTTCTAAGTGGGAGCTCTGGCAGGCAAATAGGCAGGGTTACAGAACATAAACATAACAAATTAGTCATAAAGACCTCCTGAAGCAAAGACCAATTGGTCATAGCCAGGTTGTTGTAACAACAGGTCATCATAGTAACCCTTTGAAACAAAGGCATGGTTACCCTTTCCTGGAACAGGCAGTGCAGAAGCATTTGTATTTTCTTCACAAGTTTTCCCCAATAACACATTTTCCAAAAAAGGAAAGAAATGGAAATTGACCTCTGAAATAGAAACTTCACTTTTACTCATCTATCCCAAGGGGAGAAAACTGAACACATTTCTATGTAAAAAGAAGTTTGTTTTTAGTACTATGTTTAATTGGAAATCCCCTTCCAAACCTTTAAGTGCCCAGTGGTAGGGAAATTACTAAATAACAGGTGGGGCCAAGGCTATCTGTATGGTACAGCCATCCCAGAAGGGGTGATTTCAAAGAAAGATGCTGTAACATCTCTGCCCTGGGAAGAAGGCTTACTGTTTATGTTTTTTAGCTGGAGAGGTGGCTCAGTGAATAAGAACACTGACTGTTCTTCCAGAGGACCTGTCAATTCCCAGCCCCTACATGGCAGCTCACTACTGCTTGTAACCCCTGTCCACTGGAATTCAGTGCCCTCTTTTGGCCTCTGCAGGTACTGGGTTGTTAAGTTTCAAACAAGCAGCTATTTAACATATCAAAGCAGTCCTGGCCTCCATGTTCTCCCAGCATCCCTCAGTCCCTACTTGTTACTGGGTATAACTAGTGCACTCTGGCTTCTACCCTGAACTCTCCAGCCTAGGATCTCGGCTGCCTTTCCCCCAGAGGTTCTTCCCTATGTAATCCAGGCATTTTGCTCCTTTTATACCTTCCACTGCTGTTCTTAGTCCCACCCCCCACCCCACCCCGGGTGGTTCAGGGTCCTGACCACTCTGGACTCTCCCAGGTGTGTTTGCTTCTGGCTATGCTCTACCACTTTTTATAATAAACTTTCTCCTCCACCATAGCTAGGAGTAGTCGTGTCCTCTCCTTTTTGTTTTCTTTCTGGTTTTCACTCATGGGTACCCTGTGGTACACAGACATACAGGCAACCAAAATACCCATACCCATACAAATTAAGTAAAAAAAAGAAATTAGGTCTTGGACATCAAATTTTTGTTTTTCCAGCAATACTCATTTGGCATTTGCAGGTAATCTAGGACATTTCATAAACGTTCCAGGTCAAGAAAACAAACTGAAGCATTTTTTGTTAGCAGCCATCTTCTTGTGAAGGCTTTTGTAGGTCAAGATTAGCCTCAAATTTATTCAGAATTAGGAGCCAGGGAATTCTATGACTTAACAAATTTGGGAAACACTGACTCAAAGTCTACCAATAAAGGTCTCCCTCAGTCTGGGGTAAAACGGTATACCTTTGGGGCTTCCCCACTTCCCTGTACAATGGTGGCAAGGTGGTTCAGAAAGCACAGTCTATAACTTCAGAGATGAATTTAGAAAGGACCCAAAGCGTCCATCTAGGCCATAGTGTCTTGTTTTCTTGAAGGGCTTGCCCAAAGGAAGCCCGCTGGATGTTGGGCTCAGCCCTGGAGAGAACCGATAGCAAGACTGGAAGCTGCAGCTCACAGTCACAGCCGTGAGCTTAGAAACATCTCTCCAGGCATACAGTCACTTAACAGGTTGCAGCTCAGGTAACAATGTGAGTTCAACCTCAGGAGAGACCCTGAACCAAATCGTACAGAAAAGATGTCGCCAAATTCATGAAATAGTGAGTTTTCTGTTTAAGTTACTAACAACTGACTTGGATTCCCAGTAGGAAAGGTGGATGGAGAACTGGGTCAATCCAGAGCTATTTGCTTTGGATTGTTCTGAACAAGGAGTGTTCTCTGAACTTTCTGCACCTTTCCCATCCCCACACTGCTGTCAGGCATGGCTGTAGTATTGATCAGCTATTCCCTCATTGGAAAGATCTTCATACTTGTTATATTGTATTTGCAGAACATCAGATAGAATCTCTCAGCTAAGGACATTGCCATTGGGTGGATGACTCTTTGTGGAGGGAGGCTGTCCTGTGTACTGTAAGATGTGAGCGATATCCTTTTCTGTATTTAAGAAAGGTCAGGCCTGGGCTGGAGAGATGACTCAGTGGTTAAGAGTGCTGACTGCTCTTCCTGAGGTTCTGAGTTCAATTCCCAGCAACCACATGATGGCTCACGACCATCTGTAATGGGATCTGATGCCCTCTTCTGGTGTGTCTGAAGACAGTTGCAGGGTATTCAATACATGAAATAAATAAATCTTTTTCTTAAAAAGGTCAGTCCCACCATCATGCTTGAATTAACTGAAAGTATCTTTAGATATTATAGGTGTTCGCTGGGGATCAGGATTGCACTGGGCTGACAATTGCTGCTCTGGGTGAAGAAAACAATAGCACACCTGTTTATGACTTTGACTTCATCTTAGAAATTCCATGAGGTAGGAATGGCAAGGGATGGCTCTGAGACACAGAGAGCTCTGTGTCTAAACCACCCAGCTGAAAAGTCGACAAGGCAGGTTCCTAACAGGCCTGTCTGAATTCTGTGCCCACAGCAGAGAGAAGAAAACTAGCAGTCTCTGTGTAGATTTGTCGGCAGCCTGTGAAGCTGTTGGAGCTCTCATTCTTGATGTGTATTTTTCCACTTACAGATGCTGAAGTTGAAATGAAGTTAGAAACCTCGAGCACCAACTTCTAATTTTCTCCCTAGACTCACTCAATGAGATATGCTGACTCTGACTGCTCAGTCTCTTCACTGTAGAATCGGATCATGATAGATTGGCTTTCACATACAGTGCTTGCTTGGCTCCCGTGCTGTCAGCTGGGGTTATATCTGATTTCAATAGAGTGCATGTGTAACCACATTTCAGATTATCAAGGAATTTGATCTTTGGTGCACACAAGTGTGTATATCCAAACACACACACCACACCACGTACTCCACGTGGACTAAATATTCAACTGCTCTGTAAGACTCCTGTATTCAGAGTTTAGAACTATGCCAGGAAAGGCTTACTGTGGCTTACATTTTTTAATGCTGAAAAGCAACAAAAGCAAAATTGTTGTTTGTCTTTTTAAAAATTTTCATAATTATGTGATATGAAGAGAAACAAGATTACAGTTTAAAATTTTGAATAGACCCAAAGAGACATTGTGTAAGATAGCACTAACTGATACATGTATGTATACAAACACACACACACACACACACACAAACACATTCCATATACAAGCATATAAATCACACATATACCACACATACAAATATATAAACTACACATACAAACCACACACATATATAGATACAATCATACAAACCACATGCATCACACATACAAATATAAATCACATACACGTAAACTACACAGACATCACAACACATTATACACTCAGACATATACAAACACTATGATATACACAAGCATCACATATACATCACACACCACATACTCATGATCACAGAAAAACACTATGCACACACACATAACACACACACACACTACACACACATCAGACACACAAACCAGTTATACACACACATATCACAAACTAATATTCATACATATACTCACATAACACACACTCATATACTATATACTTACATACATGCTCTACACATCCTACATGCCACACACTACATACATACTACATACACCACACACATCACATATTATGCACCACATTCATCACACACTTATACCACATACACACACACATCACGCACACATCACGCACACATACCGCACACTCATACGCATAACACATACATGTTAAATCTCACTCTGAACAAAAGAAAAGCAACTTAAAACTGTAGAGCTTTAGCCTACCCACTAAGCAATAGTCAGTGAAATAGCACCAGAGTTTGTGAAGGAAGATGCTTTGCTGTCTCTCTCTTTTCTTTCCTTCAGGATCACCATGTTAGGCTAGTGTTACAACAGAACTACATCCCCTGCCTATTTTGTACACTGTGTAGTTAGTGAGGGTCTCACTAAGATGCCTGGGTGGCCTTCAGCATATGTATGGTCCTCCCTCATTAGCTCTCGATAGAGAACAGAATTATGGGGTCAGATGCAGTTATTGACCTTGGTGTGTGACAGAGAAAGGAAATGGAGGTCAAATAACTCGCAAGGTGTATGTGTGTGAATGTGAATGTCAGTTCAGGGATACGGCAGAGTTCCAGGAGAGCAGTGCCGTAGAGTAGAGAGGGAGAGTAGAGCAGCACAGAGAGGGAGGAGGAGGCAGTGCTACCAGAGAGTTTTACAGAGACAGATGAAGAGAGAACAAGCTAGACACATGTGAAGACAAAAGGAACCAGAGAATAAGGAGCCAGAAGATTAGGAAAGATTGCTAAAGTTAGTATCGAAAGACCCTCAGACAGGAGACTCTCGCTCCGGTCCTGAGGACACCCACCACCCCACGAACACACGGGACTCAGTCTCGATGTAAAAACAAGAGGTTTACTCGGGATACCAGTGCACTGGGGCTCGACACAGTCCTCAGGCAGGAGGGATGTGAAGAGCCCCGAACAGCAGAAATGTACAGTCTATATAGTCCCCACAAGGTCACACAGCCTCATTAGCTCAGCTATTTCAGTGCCAAGGATATCTGACTAGGCAGATGTTTCTCATCCTGGAGTTCCCAGGACAAAGCCACAGCCATATCAGCACAGCTATTCCAGTACCAAGGACGTCTGACTTGACAAATGTTTTCCTGTCCTTGGGTAACCAGGACAAGGACCAAGGATATCTGACTTGGCAGATGTTTCCTCTCCTGGGGTACCCAGGACAAGGCCACAGCTATATCATCTGTTCTTGTGCCCAGGTAGCTTCCTGGAGCGTGGGTGGGATGTGCTTTCTGTACTTTCTGGTCTAACGTCTAGGGGCTAAGCAGAGGCCAACTTAAAATTTTTCATTTTTAAGAAATGGCTACACTAATGTCAAGAGGGGATCTTTCTTTCTTTTCTTTTTTTGGGGGGGGGCTTTGTCTGCTTTATTTCACTATATTAAGCAGTAAGGCAAAATAGTAACCTGTTATTTAAGTCAAGGAGTGCCTCTCACCCACCAAGGATTCTCATTACAAAGACGCAAGGATATTTAGTGCAGTATGCCTGTAACATGTATTTGGAACAAACGAAAAATTTGTTTGAGTGTGAATCAACTCACAAACCCAAAGTAACTTAGCAGTAAGCATCCAAAATTGTAGTTTCAAGTGCTAAGGACGCCTGACTCTTGACTTGTGTCTTGGTGCACATTGACTAGTAATAGAAACCCTGCACCTCATCTAATACAAAAAGTGACAGTCACAAGTCCTAATTCACCACCTGCAGGTGTCGAACCTTTCCTAAGAACATAAACAAGACCAGCTTGCACTAAACTTACCTTGAAACAGTGTAGAGCTGATATTTTTAAGTTAACTTGACTTCTTGAAAAACAAAAAACCAAAGGCCCCCCCCCCAAAAAAACCAACCCACAAGTGTTTTTTGTGTTTATCCCACAGGAGTGAAGAGCCCCATTACTTCAATGTTTTCCTAGGGAAGAAGTATCAATGTCACTGCATAAAGGCATACAGACAGAGACAACTGTGCCAGTCTCCACATTATGTGCTCAGCTGAGGCTATCTGCACTTTGATGTGTGCCCCTTCCCCACCCCCAAGACCCTGAATAGTGGCTTCATAGTAGGCCTTGTGGAGTTGCAGAAAACCACTCTTTCTATAGTTTGAAACTCGTAATTAACCAACTTTCAGCTTCAGCTTCTAAGAGGCAAACATTATTGTTCCCATAGTATTAGAGATCAGTGTTTTCTTCTTATATTCTAGTATATATATATTACTCTGTGGGAATATTGTTTCATAAAATTGGCTTGATCTTAAGATCTTCAAAGAACAAAGTGTCTTTCAACAGCTTCCTTAAGTGTTTTCTTCTTAGGTAAAACTAACAAAGAGTATTCTATCTGTAGTCCAGACTATACATTCCTTAATACAAAATAAAACCCCCAGAGACTTAAAATGAAAACCAAAGCAGGATTTGTAAACAGGAACTTTTTCTTCCAAGGTCTGTTGGTCATGTACTAGGAGTACTTTAAGGAAAAGTGCAGCTGGTTTACTCTGTCAACTCTGATTTTAGAAAACAGCTCAATGTCAGTATTTGAGAAAATCAGCAAGTCTAGGTTCAGGCTGGCATCCTGGCTACTTGCTGAACTTCTATGGCTTACAATCACAATGGTCTCACTTCACACAACTGCACAAGTCTTATATTCATTAAGGGAATGGTTCTTTTTCTTTGTGTCCAGTTTTAAATTTAAGGGATTGAAAGTTAATTTTTCCTTCAGTTCAGCAGAAAGAACATTAGTTTGGATCATGCTAAAAGTTAGTTTAAAATGTTTTCTGCATTCCAGAAGTGATGCAGCAAAGTGTCCATATAAACTGTCCCAGCTCTTTCTAAAAGCCCCAATGTTAGAGCAATTTCTTGATTTATAGAACAGGGCAGCGAGCTGAACATGGTTGCAAGGATCTTTAATCCTAGCAGCTTGAGTTCCAGGCCAGCGAGAGTTACACGGAGCAAGCCTATCTGAAAAACGAACGAACAAACAAACAAACAAACAAACAAACAAACAACAGAGGAGGGCAGATAGTGAGATTCATAAAGTTTGTTTCCCTGTTTGTTTCCCTAAGGCAGCCTTAGCCCTTGGGTATTGTGGTAATATTAAAACAAATGAATTTCATGACATGTAACTGCTTGCCATTCAAATTCTTAAAAGTCCCATATACTAATGAGGAAAATGACAAGCAAGTGACAGGTATACTGTGTTCCTTTGGAAGAGACAGACAGAGTGCCTTAGGAAAGTGACAGTTGCCCTGCCATCACTAGGTTAGAGACACACTGACAGTCCTACTGCTCTGTCAAATGGAAATCATTGGCAAAGTGAGAGCCAGGGCCAAGGCCAGTGAAGGGTTATGATTTCAGGGTTATCCTTAACGGCATACAGAAAGCCATTGGAACACTGAGACCAAAGCTGCAGCACAAAGACAAGGTCTGCTCTGGATTACCACCCTAAGGCTTTCTGTCAAACTGTGACAGGTGCACAGCATGTTTCTTAGGGAGTAAATACAACGCCCCTCCATGGAATAGCTACTCCTTTACTGTGATGGAACGATGCTGTTACTCAATGTGCAGGGCTCAGAGAGACACAGGCTTACTGGTGTCAACAGCAGTT
Source organism: Rattus norvegicus (assembly GCF_021556685.1). Taxonomy (NCBI): domain Eukaryota; kingdom Metazoa; phylum Chordata; class Mammalia; order Rodentia; family Muridae; genus Rattus; species Rattus norvegicus. The sequence goes on from NC_141550.1 coordinate 41,289,960, forward strand.
ACCCTGTGCTCCGAACCCTGGCCTGCCCTCCACTCCACAGGATTCAGTAGTACATCTTTATAAACATGTCTGGTGAAGCAGCAGCTTCCACACTGTTGAGGGCTGTAGTGACATGGCTGGGTGGGATCTGCCCACCAGGTAGCTTTGTTTTAAGGAAGAAGAGGGCCAAAGCTCAGTTCCACATGCTGAGTGAGCCAGATGACTTCTGTGCCCTGGTCGCTTTCTCCCATAGGGCGGATGGGGGCAGCCAGGTTTTTAAAATCATGTTTCATCTTGAAGCACATGGTCACTTCCCCTTCCTCATGCTGTGGGGTGACTTTGATGAAGATGCCCACTTTGTTGGCTTTTCTGAAAGCTCCAATGTCAGGGTCATCCTGGAAGTCCTGGGGCTCTGCCAGCTCATCGTACTCTGCTGCTGCATCCTTGCTGGCTAAGATGAGCTCCTTGGGAGACACCACCACCTTAGCAGTGCTGTTGATGTTATCAGGGTCCCCTTCCTCGCACTCCAGCAGAGGTACATGGGTGAGGTTCTCCACTGGATTTGTAAGAGTCAAGAGGACCTGGCTCTCCTTCATGTAGCAAAGATTGGGGATCGACATGCTTCTCACTTCTGGAATATAATTGACAGCAACCAACTGGATTTCGAATTTGATGGATGTTGGATTAAATTCTGGCTTGCTCAAATTGTGTTCACATTTCCGACAGCACAGGGACCATTTGATCAGAAGGTGCTTGTGTCGAGGATAAAGCTGTGAGGCCAAGACGGGCTGCAGGTCAGGTTGTAAGAGGCGCCGCTGAAGGGTGGTCATCTCTGTCAGGTTCACTGGTCGTGTGTAATAGTCTTCAGGCAGAGGCTCTACTTCAGCGACAGCCTGAGCTGGCTCAATCTTTACCTCCTTCTGGTCTTCTCCTTCTCTAAGGGAAAGTCCGGCAAGTGTACTAATGGATGTACCAGCTCATGGTCACTGAAGCCTGGTCCCAAGGCTGTACTTGCCTGAAAAAGCCAAAGGCATATAATTTCTTCGCTGTGCCAGTTTCTTGCGATCTCGTTCAACCTTTTCCTTCTGGGCAAGCTGCTGGTAATATTCAATCAACTTGTTCATCCGTTGTGCGTGAGGATTTTCTGGTTCTTGCCAACCACCACTAGCTACAGATTTGTCTGCCATGCCCACATCTCTAGATGTCCATCGACAAAATCCACAGGCCAAATAATAGGCTTTCTTCATAGTGGTTTTGGCTGGGTCGTCTGGAAGCTGTGTGGAGATGCTTGTAGCTCAGGTGGAAAGGGTGTGCATGCATCCAGGACAGTCAAAGCAGTTGGCACATTTTTCTTTTTTAATTTGGCTTCAGCTGATGGCATGTTTTCTAAGCAGCTGGGACAATAATTCGAGTCCACCTTGTGTGGCATACATTCTAGCGATCGAAGCTCACTGCAGTATCGGCAGAAGTAGAGCTGTGAGAGTGGGCCCCGAACTTCTTTTCTCCTTGGACGAGATGGAGAACCCACTCCGACTGTAGCAAGGATGCCATCTTGGTGAGGGAGGAGCCGGAATCTTTCAGTATAAGGCCAGGCAGAGCAATTTAGAGAACTGAGAGAAGCCAGATTTAATCATTCAGCTGGGAGGGGAGTTTGAGCCAGAAGAGCAGAGTTCAAGCATACAGCCATAGTTTAGAAAGAACTTGAGAGAATGAGCTTATTCAGCAGTAAGTCTCAGCGGCTGAGAACATTTTAGGTCTAGATTAGATTGTACAGAGGTTAGAAGCTTTCAGAACTAAGCCTAGGTCAGCCTAGGGAAACAATAAACCTGGGTGACAACAATTGCATCAGGAGAGTAAAAGTTACTTTTACAATGGCCTTTTGCTAAGTTGTAGCCTTTAAAATCCCTGGAAGTTCCTATATTTGTCCTGTCTATGTTAGGCTTTGCATTCTGCTCATCCAGAAAGAGTAGTTGTGTGAGAAACAGTTCCTATGAAAACCATGTGGTTGCAGGATTATGGATTGATGTCTATATGCAGGTGAAGGCAGGCACAAGATAAGACAAGGCCTGTGATTGGGCATTGAAAAATTAAGGTGGGCACAGAGTTTTGAACAGGGGAGAAGGGAGGAGGAGGGAAGAAGAAGAGAAATGGAGGAGAAGGATGACCCACCCCGTGTGGCTTTAATTAGCCACAGGTAGCTATGGATGGATTATTATAGGATAATCTGTCTTATCTAGATGGACAGTTTATATCAATATAAACTGGCTCTGAGTTTATTGTGTGGACATTTTGTGGAGTGAGAATTTACTGATATAAATCTGATTGATAAATTACAAGCTTCTAGAGTTTTGATTTTACCTGGACACTGGAATTGTGACAATAACCACAGGGGGCAGATGCTGTGGTGAGCAGAATTTGAAGCAGAGAGCAGAGAGATAGACGGGCCTAGTTATGGAGGCGGGAAGATTGCTGGAGGGCCCAGAGATAGCTAGTAGCGTGGGATGGAAATTGGGAACTGGGAGCTGAGAGGACCTTAGGACTCAGAAATCTCAGGACTTAGATGAAATGCCCTACAGTGGGGAGAGGGAACTTGTAAAATCCACCTCCAGTAGAAAGACAAGACATTAAGTGGAGGGATGGGTAGCCATCCAACAGTCAATAACTCTGACCCAGAATTGTTCTTGTCTAAAAAAACTGCAGGGACAAAAATGGAGAAGAGACTGAGGGAAAGGAGGTACAGTGGCCAGCCCAAATTGGGATCCATCTCAAGGGGAGTCTACAAGACCTGACACTATTACTGAGGTAATAGCTTACAGACCTGACATGACTGCCCTCCTAGAGGCCCAACAATCAGCTGACTGAGACAGAAGCAGATACTTCAACCAATCAATGGACTGGTCAGGGACCCCTGTGGTTGAATTAGGGAAAGGCTGGAAAAAGTTGAGGAGAAGGGCAACCCCATAGGAAGACCAGCAGTCTTAACTAACCTGGACCTCTGTGATTTCCGAGACACTGAAACACCAACCAGGCAGCATACACTAGCTGGTCAGAGGCCCCCAACACAGACTGCCTGGTCTGCCCTCACTGAGAGGAGATTCACCTAACCGTTGAGAGACTTGAGGCCCCAGGGAATGAGTATGTGTGGGGGGGACATCCTCTTGGAGATGGGAGTAGGAGGAATGGGATGAGGAACTTTTGGAGGGCAGAATGGGAAGAGAATAACTATTGGACTGTAAAAAAAAATTAAAAGATAACAAAACAACAAAAATGGGCTGGAGAGATGGCTCAGCCATTAAAGGCTAGGCTCACAAAACAACAAAACAACCAACCAACCAACCAACAAAACCCCAAACTCTTTACCTCCAACAGATTTTTAGTACATTTTAATATATACCCTCTAAAACTGGGTATGGTACTGAACCTGTGTAAAGCAGCTCTCAGCAGGCTGAGAAAGGAGGAGCCAGTTCAAAGCAAGCTCTGACTACACAGGGAGATCTGTCCTAATTTTTAAAATGTCATTCTCATGAAAAACTAATTTGATGACAGCACTTTGAGATTTATTTTGCCTCATAACTTGAAGATAGTATTTAACCGTTCTGACTTCAGTGGTCCCTAATAAGAAATACATGAATTTTCGGAGGAGACAAAACTACCTTTCCTTTAAGATTTTTCATTTGGTTTCAAGAATTGTTAAAATCAAATGAATAGTAAAAGAATGTATGAATACATTTGCCATAAATGATATAGAACATAATGGTTAAAATCTAGCTCCATTTCAAATTGAATTTCAAACTGAGTTAATTGTGTAAAAAAGAAAAACCTGGGAGTCAGCAGGACCTTAGTCTTAGCCTAAGGATTGTTAACTACAGGTTACCTAGACAATATGCTGGGGCAAGCCTCATCAGCAGTTGAGTCTGGACAACAATTTGAAGAGGAGACTGGTCTTAGAGCCACCTCATCGCCCCAAATTGTTTTCCCTTCTGCTTATTGTGTAATCGTTACCCTAAAATATTGACCAAACACTCATTCTGCCTCTGTAATCTCACCTAACTTCTGCTAGTTTGGGGGCCGGTGTGGGGAGGTATTTCATTAGCAGAGTTCCCAGAGTTGAGAGCCGTGGTTTGTGCAGCAGCTTTCAGATTGGCAAAGGAGGCTTTTGTCACAGCATTACTATAAATAAAATAAACTCGTTTTTAATCTTTTAAATTGAAGTTCTGTGTTGCAGGATATTTGATCATACTGTGATTGAGATTGTGTTATTTACTTTAAAAACCTGTTGCTAGTTGTGCTGTGGCTCAGCCCTTAGCACACACCTTTAATTCCCACTGGCGGGGATATAGACAGGCCCTTAGTATGACACCTTTAATCCCAAAACAGTTTGTAACTGTTTGTAATGAAGATAAGCACTTGTGTTTGAAAGTGATGTCTAAGGGCTGGGGATTTAGCTCAGTGATAGAGCGCTTGCCTAGCAAGTGCAAGGCCCTGGGTTCAGTCCCCAGCTCCGGGAAAAAAAAAAAAAGTGATGTCTAATTGAGTGCCAAAGTGCTGATAAAAATTTGACAGAATAGGATGCCCAACTCTCCCGAAAAGAGAAGAAAGGGAAGCTACTTAAGGGGCAGAGAGAAGAAAAAGTTTTATTGGGATAGTTTCACAGAGGTTGAGGAGAGGACAAGTTAGACACAGGTGAAGACAGAAGAACCACAAAATTAAAAAGGAGCAAGATTAGAACAGATTGCCAAATTAGTATGAGGCCAAGAAGAGCAATTCAGTGAGAAACTGAGAGAAGCTAGATTGAATCAGTCGGCTTGGAGAGGAGTTTGAGCCAGAACAGCTGAGTTGAATCAGCCAGCCAGAGATCAGAAAAGAACTAGAAAAGATGAGCTTACTCAGCAGCAAGTCTCAGAGGCTGAAAACATTCTAGGTTGAGATAAGATTGTACAGAGGCTAGAAGCTTCCAGAGCTAGGCCTAGGTTACCAGATGGAGGCAGTAAGCATTTACAAATCAAATGGTTCTATTTTCTAGCTAAAAACTTAATATTCCTGGATTTCAAAAAAGTATGACAGTTGGGCTGGATGGAAGACAAATACTAAAAACACTTGCTATTGCAAAGGATCTAAGCTTGGTTCCTAGTATCCCTATGGTAGCTCCCAATGGCCAGGGGCTCCAGTTGTGAGGCATCCAACCTTGTGTCCTCGGTAAAGGATACTCCATGCAAACATTCATAAAAGCTACAAGTTGATATGTCTTGTACTTCAGCCCTCAAAACTGACAGGAGTAACTCATTTTTCCAAATGAGCTTGTGTGATCATTCTAGCCTTCTTACTCCTTTTGTTCCACTGATACAATAGTTTTTAAAGGCGCTTTTGAGAACTACTTTTAGCTAGGAAGGAGCTCAATTAATGGCTTACTTTTAATTCAGTGACACTCAAGTCCCTGAAAGAGCACTGCATTCACACTACCCTAAACACACACCACCACTTTCCATGGAAGGCCTTACCACTGTCTTGAGTTGATAAAATTGAACAGCTGGTTGAGGTCAAACGAAGCCGGAAATTGAGTCATTGATTATACCTGTTCAGGAGAAAAATTGTCATGCACAACTTTTCGTGAAAACGAAAGGTGGCTCTGAAAAGAGCCTTTTTGTTTTAAGCTGTTAGCTGCTGTCACAAGTGCGGGAGTCACTTGGTCTGGGACTTGTGGTGGCTCTCGGTCTTCTTGGGCAGCAGCACGGCCTGGATGTTGGGCAGGACGCCGCCCTGCGCGATGGTCACGCGGCCCAGCAGCTTATTGAGCTCCTCGTCGTTGCGGATGGCCAGCTGCAGGTGGCGCGGGATAATGCGCGTCTTCTTGTTATCCCTCGCCGCGTTGCCCGCCAGCTCCAGGATCTCAGCCGTCAGGTACTCCAGCACGGCCGCCAAGTACACTGGTGTGCCAGCCCCAATTCGCTCTGCGTAGTTCCCTTGGCGAAGGAGCCGGTGCACACGTCCCACAGGAAACTGCAAACCTGCTCTGAAAGAGCGGGACTTGGCCTTGGCACGAGCCTTGCCACCCTGCTTTGCACGGCCAGACATGATTCTTCAAAAGCCTTAAAGCCGTAGCGGAGGTAGTGCGTCCACGCCTATTTATAGTCTAATGGCAAATTACACTCACCACCTGATTGGCTGATTGGTGATTAATTAACCAATCAGAAAGCACCACTTGAATTCCCCTTATTTGCATACAAGGAACATTTATTGTCCAATCATCTTTCGCGTGCTCATACGTCATCCAAGGCCCACGCCTATAAATACCTCTCTTCTTGGCCTTCAAGCGGTGTGTTTTCTCAGCAGTTGGAACTGTTTTGAGACGTTGGAGTGGACAAACTTATTTTTCCACGATGCCGGAGGTGTCGGCAAAGGGGACTACTATTTCCAAGAAAGGGTTCAAGAAAGCAGTCACCAAGACCCAGAAGAAGGAGGGCCGGAAACGTAAGAGATGCCGCAAGGAGAGTTACTCCATCTACATTTATAAGGTGCTGAAGCAAGTGCACCCGGACACCGGCATCTCTTCCAAGGCCATGAGCATCATGAACTCCTTCGTGACAGACATCTTCGAGCGCATCGCGGGCGAGGCATCGCGCCTGGCGCATTACAACAAGCGCTCGACCATCACGTCCCGGGAGATCCAGACGGCTGTCCGCCTGCTGCTGCCCGGGGAGCTGGCCAAGCACGCTGTGTCCGAGGGCACCAAGGCGGTCACCAAGTACACCAGCTCCAAGTGAGCCCACAGAGCTCACAACAGACCCAAAGGCTCTTTTCAGAGCCACCCACATCTCCTGTTAAGAGTTGTGCTTGCTTCTGTTCCTACACTGCAGTTGGGCATGCGGGCTTTTGACTAGCAACGCCTGGCTGAGCCTGTGTCCAGGGCTCTGTATTGCCTGCCACTGAAGCAGCTTTTCAAATGTGGCTTTCACAGGACCACATGACACCAAAGTAATTCAGCACTTAAAGCCAAGGGCTCCCTGGCCTGATCTCTAGTAAGGGAGTCACGTGTTAGCTTAGCTGGAAATAGAAGTCCCAGGGCTGCCTTGTAGTGTCAAATGTTTCATAGCGTAATATGTTAGCCTTAGCCAACTGACAAACGGTAATAACGGCATTTCTTGCTCCTGCCAAAATGGCAGCTTCGGCGTATGCTTTTGGGTGAGGCTATCTCTAGTCAGGGCCGAGTTGTCAGAAAACACTGAGCTATTTCTCCAATCTTTCTGATTTTTTAAAACTATTTTCAAACTAAGGTTTTAACGTAATGAAAGCATTGAAGGTTCAAGTTAAATCTTCAAAATAGTCTTTTTTTAATGTTGATTTGCTCTCGGAGAGACTAAAAATGACGAAGAGCACATCTTTTACTCAGAATCCCCTAACTAGAATATGAATAACCTTTATTCCCATTAGTACTGAGGAACACAAATACCACAAGAAAGGATCTTGCCATAAAGGTGAGCCAAGCACAAATTATGACAATGCAAACTGGCAGGCTCAGTGGGAAACTGTTGATTTCCATTACAAATTATTTGAAACAAGATTTTACATTCCTACTTGGATCTGCTTTGTAAGGAGACCTCAACAAATGTGCAATGTTAGAATACTGTCTCTATAACTTGGGCTTAGTAGCTCTAAAGGGGCTGACCTACAGGGTATATATCCCTCTACACATTGACAACAGAGAAAATCTTTGGTCCTATGGTAGGCTTCCCCAAACCAGCAGCTCTGGCTCTTTTGTCTCTGGTAATGCTAATTACTGAGAAGGCCCAGGAAAGGACAAGCCAGCCATGCTTTCATGCAGAATATCCCAGGCTTTCATGCAGAACAGCCCAACCTGATTTACTTGGGATCTGAATTTTCCCAGAAAAATATGGCAATAGTCATTTAGATAGTTAAAGATAGTCTGATTAGGAAGCAGTTTTGCCTGATGAGCCCACCACATCAAACATTACTGCTAACACCAATTTCGTTATCCAATCTATGAGGTCCAGGCACACTACCCAAGTCAAAAGTATGTAGTTCATTATATGTGTGAACTTGATATGGCTGTTGACCAGTTTTATTTGGACACTGAATAACTGTAAATGACCTCAATCTTGAACATGAGGTACTGGGTCAGACATGAAGCTGTGTCCATCTTCCCCACCATCACAGGTAGAGGCTTGCTGAAACATGTTAGACACACATTCCACCATGCAATGCAGAGCTGCTGATGGGTAAGAGCTTGGTATCCCTGTAAGGCCCCTTTTAGTGAGGTGCAGACTCTGACTGCACCTTGTGCTTCCTGGCTCTGTTGAGTGCCAGTAGTCTTCTGGAGCATTTGGTGGCAAGCCTGGCATGACTTAAATGAGGCTGTGGAAGGACAGCAAAAGGCAAGTGGAATCTGAGCTGGAGTGAGGAGTGAGATTTATAATGACCAAGCTCACAGGACCAGAAGCAGGTAGGCAAATGAGGTAGTACTGATAAGTCTTTGGGTTGCTAAGAGACTAAGTGTCTACTAAGCCACAAATCTGGGTTTAGTGTCAGGGTGGACAGGAAATGTGTTTTAATAGTCAGTCACCCATTTTCTATTTTCCATTTAACAGCTACATTTATGGGGAAGTGAACAAAGATTAATTGCAAGGGCCCCACAGACTCGCCCCACAGTCAGCAAAATAAATTCTGTTCCAGGGTGCCTGAGCCGTTGAGATCACAGTCAGAGGAGTGAGATCTGGAGCTGGCCTGCAAGGCACCTGGCCACAAGAAGGTGGCCACCTTCTCTGTCTGTATTCAGCTTGCAGAAATGACGACAAACTCAAGTTGTTTGAGAGGAGAGATCATTGCTATGAATGCTGCCTTCTCCTGTGTGCAAATATTAACTGCTCAATCACACTTTTGAGCAAATGAACACCCCCCACATGGCAAAGGCCAGCCAGTGATCTGGACTTGGATAAGGGGAAGCTGAAACCAAAGAATCTTTTCAGAGCTGCTTGCACTTCCACAAAGAACATAGCTGGATTGCAGGATCACAGAGCATTTGATTCATAGGTCATAAGTTTAAGAGACCACTGTTTACACACAATAACATGACTGTGCGGAGAATTTAGTACTGGTGGTGGGAATGTCTGAAGGGGTTTTCTCTCCAGTGGTGGGTGATTCGAGGGTTTATGATCATGGGTGAGGCAGGTAAACCTGGTCAGAGCAGATCCCGGTATGATGTTATTACTGGGGAAAGGAACGGGTCTATATTGGACATTGTTGCAGTGATCTATACAGTTCCCAAGAAAAAGTATGGTATTCTAAGGGTAAAATAGTAGCGAAAGATTGGATTAGAAACAAAATTAAATTTTAGCTTAATTTTGGAGAACAGATGGACAGCTTAAGCAGTAAAGCACCTCTCACATCCAGGTGGCAGTCGTCAACATCTGCTAGCCAAGACCTTTGAGGCATCCTGCATCTGTAACTGGACCATGAAAATAAAAACATGAAGACACTTGCAAATCTGTGAAGCCATTTAGTGAAAGAATAGTTTCAGTTCTTTGTATTAAATAGGGGTTATATGTCAAGAAAGATGTTTTAATAGTGAAATGTGTCTGATAGGAGGTTCTAGTGCTGGGTAGGAACACTGATCACTGAAGACTGAGCAGTGAGAGCAAGGCAACAGGCTCCGTGATTCCCAGGCTCTGTGATTTCCCAGCACACACCATAGTAAAGAGAAAGAACCAGTCATGCAGCCAGCAGAGCACAGAACAAATCGAAACTCTGCTGTGCCAAGCTGCAAAAATTCCCTTAAACTTTACAAAGCTAACAATTGTCTTAATACCCAGACCTACAGAAATGAACATGAGACACCGCTGAGGGAAATGACTAATCTGAGAGCGTCATGTTGATAGAACTGGAACATAAATTCAGAGATCGTTTTAAAGTTCTAGGGATATAGTTTGAAAGAATGTGAACATATTTTAAAATGTCGATGTAATGCAAGCCTCCCTACCCACAATGTTTAAGGTGACTCTGGAAATCAGCCAGAAGTGTGATGGGCAGGAAGGAAGCTGAAATCAGGGGTGGACTTGCACCCACACACCAGCTTAACTGCTCACTCTTAAAACTTTAAGGAAAGGACTAATGGGGCCAAATAAGTGGTTACAGATCATAAAAAAACCCTATTTTTGTTTTAGATATATGGTAAGATCCAGTGAAAGCTACAGACTGTTGATACTGTGGAGTTCAGCAGAGCCTCCATTGTATGAATCTACAAATCTTTAATATGAATGACAATAACATAAAAACGACAATACAAACCAGAGTCCATCAAGGAATACAAGGATGCTTGAATATTGTATAAGATACAAATGTTATTCATTTTATAAAAGTAAGAGAAAAGAATTCTATGTTAGACTCAGTAGATGCTTGACTTACTGATTATGTTGGTTAGTCTTAGGTCAGCTTGACCTGCAAAGTAGAGTTACCTGAATGTCAACTGAGAAAAATGTCTGCATAAGATCTGGCTGTAAGGTGCTTTTTAAATGAGTGATTGATGGGGGAGGATCCTGCCCATTATGGGTGGTTCTATCCCTGGGCTGATGGTCCTGAGTTCTATATAACATAGCTGAACAAACCATGAGGAGCAAGCCAGTAAGCAGCACCCCTCCATGGCCTCTATATCAATTCCTGCCTTTCAGGTTCCTGCCCTGTTTGAGCTCCTGTCCTGACTTCCTTTGATGCTGATCAACAATGTGGAAGTGTGAGCCGAGTGAGATCTTTCCTCCCCAACGTTCTCTTTGGCCACTGTGTTCTTTTGAAGCAATAGAAACTGGGATTAAATACTTGTAGTTATTAGAGGACTTCCCCTGCCACTAGTAATATTCTAGTATATCAGATAAATCTTTGAAAGGAAGTTAGTAATATAGAACACCTCAGAAGAAAAAATAACATATCAGTGACTTTTGAGGTATAATGCCACACAAAACACAAAAGTCACATTGGGATGGATCATTCCTCTCAGAGATTCATGATTTCTGAGAAAAGTTATGGTTACATTTCAAAATAAAATTGTTCCAGTGAATAACATGTGCTTGATGTAATAATTGTACTCATTTCAAAATGCCACTGTTGCTCTCCTTAGCTCATCAAAAATATACTATATAAGATAAATTTTTTGGTACAGAGACAGGCAGATAGATCAGTGGAACAGAACTGAAGACCCAGAAATGAGCCCAAACACCTATGGTCACTTGATCTTTGACAAAGGAGCTTAAACCATCCAATGGAAAAAAGATAGCATTTTCAACAAATGGTGCTGGTTCAACTGGAGGTCAGCATGTAGAAGAATGCAAATTGATCCATTCTTATCACCCTGTGCAAAGCTTAAGTCCAAGTGGATCAAGGACCTCCACATCAAACCAGATACACTCAAACTAATCGAAGAAAATGTGGGGAAGAATCTCGAACACATGGGCTCTGGGGAAAATTTCCTGAACAGAACACCAATGGCTTATGGTCTAAGATCAAGAATCAACAAATGGGACCTCATAAAACTGCAAAGCTTCTGTAAGGCAAAGGACACTGTCATTAGGACAAAACGGCAACCAACAGATTGGGAAAAGATCTTTACCAATCCTACATCTGATATCCAAAGTATACAAGGAACTCAAGAAGTTAGACTCCAGAGAGCCAAATAACTCTATTAAAAGTGGGGTACAGAGCTAAACAAAAAATTCTCAGCAGAGGAATATTTAATGGCTAAGAAGTACCTAAAGAAATGTTCAACACCTTAGTCATCAGGGAATTGCAAATCAAAACAACCCTGAGATTCCACCTCACACCAGTCAGAATGGCTAAGATAAAAACTCAGGTGATAGCAGATGCTGGTGAGGATGTGGAGAAAGAGGAACATTCCTCCATTGTTGGTGGGATTGCAGACTGGTACAACCATTCTGGAAATCAGTTTGGAGGTTCCTCAGAAAATTGGACATTCCACTGCCTGAGGACCTGGGCATATACACAAAAGATGCTCCAACATACAACAAAGACACATGCTCCACTATGTTCATAGCAGCCTTATTTATAATAACCAGAAGCTGGAAAGAACCCAGATGCCCTTCAACAGAGGAATGGATAGAAAAAATGTGGTTCATCTACACAATGGAGTACTACTCAGCTATCAAAAACAATGGCTTCATGAAAGTCATAGGCAAATGGAATGAACTGGAAAATATCATCCTGAGTGAGGTAACCCAACCATGGAAAAACACACATGGTATGCACTCATTGATAAGTGGATATTAGCCCAAAAGTTCCATTTATGCAAGATGCAATCCACAGACCACAGGAAGCTCAAGAAGAAGGATGACCAAAATGCAGGTGCCTCCACTCCTTAAAAGGGGGAACAAAAATATCCTTAGGAGGGGATATGGAGGCAAAATTTAGAGCAGAGACTGAAGGAACAGCCATTCAGATCCTGCCCCACATGTGGCCCATATACATATAGCCACCAAAACTAGGTAAGATTGATGAAGCTAAAAGTGCATGCTGAATGGGACCAGATAAAGATCTCTCCTGAGAGACACAACCAGAGCATGTCAAATACAGAGGTGAATGCTAGCAACAAGTCACTGAGCTGAGAACGGGACCCCTTTTTGGGGAATTAGAGGAAGGATTGAAAGAGCTAAAGGAGCTTGCAACCCCATAAGAACAACAATGCCAACCCACCAGAGCTTTCAGGGACTAAACTACTACCGAAAGACTAAACATGGACTGACCCAGGGCTCCAACTGCATATATAGCAGAAAATAGCCTTGTTGGGGCAACAGTAGAAGGGGAAGCCCTTGGTCCTGCTAAGGTTGGACCCCCAGTGCAGGGGAATGTGGGGGAAGGGGGAGTGGATGGGGGTAACAACCTTATGGAGGAGGTGGAGGGGATAGGGTGCTTATGAATAGGAAACTGGGAAAGGGAATAACATTCAAAATGTAAATAAGGAAATATATCTAATGAAAAACGAGATAATTTTGGTGACAAAAACATTTTTAGTGAGTGTTGGCCGTTTTTCACTTAAAAAGTAGAAGGGTAAGTAGTAAAAGATGGAATGTTCTACTGCAATGAGGCTGTGGGAAAGGGGATTAAAGACTAATGAAATTGAGAACAAACAAGGACAGACAAGATTTGATCTCAAAGCCAAGGAGAACATAAGTATGTCTGATTACTCTCCAGTATGGGAGAATGAGGAGCAGAGAGATTAAGGGTGGATCGTCTCTAGTGTCTTCTTAAGAAAAACCCTAAAGGGGAAACTGCCTTGCTGATGCATATCTGGGGAGGGGGGGAGGAATGCAGAGAGAAGCAACAGTACAGAGATCTCACATACAAAACGTGTAACAGGGTTGAGAAGTTTATAAAATTTTTCCCCAAAACAATCTAAGAAATATCATTTATATCCCAATCACAGTCCCCTTGCAAATCTGTCCCTCATTAATTGGAATATAAATACATTATTGGGGGAATACCATTTACTGTAAGACTAAGTCTCAGAAGAAGTACATGTATATGAATAACAGGTTGAAAAAAGGTTTTCTAGGACAATCTGCTATGGTAGACAAATCCTCAAATTATTCTAAATTATTCAGTTTTGTCCTGTTGCTCTCTCATGTATCACACAGTTGGGAACACCAGGAAAGGACTGTACAGCCCAGCCCCCACTGTTGGTTCAGAGTACAGGAGCGTTGAGTCATGCGATCCAGTGTAAAACAATCTGGTTTACACTAGATCTTCCCAGAGACTTTGAGACAGGAAATCGAAAGGGTCACATTGGTGGTGTACAGGGCAATTTGAAGACTCAGAAAATGAGTGTAGGGTTGTCCCTCTTCCTGCAAGAGCCGCAGTGCTTGCCCTTGTAGTAAATCACATAGATTAAAGTGTCATAAGAAGTAAGAAACTCTGGCTGTTGGTGGAAAGGGTGGAGTACGGTGTGTTTCAGAATCCTCTCAGCAGATGTCGCCAGTCCCAGCAGCCTCTGGTCCTGTAGTAAGACATCTTAAGAACAGTCCTTTCCATGGCTTCTCTTTGTTTATTTAATCTAGTTCAAACAGGTCCTTTCATTGCATAGACATCTCTCCAACAACCTCAAGCAATAGCTTTGAATTCCGCACAGTGAAAGTCCTCCCACCCCTGACCCCCAGGATCATGGTCGACATATCTTCCTGTACTGCCTTGTTCTATAGCAGAGCAGAGCACAGGCAAAGGTAGAGAGTAATGGGGAAGCACAGATTTAAGCTGGCAGATGGCAGATTTATCTCTGCATCTGATAGCAGAAGGCAATCAGAAGAAACATTCAGAATCAGACAAGAACAAGAAGGCACAGCTGATCCTTTGGGGGAAGTTTGTTCACCCTGATTTCTTTTCTTGGGCTCATTAATCCAACCTCCCCTCCTGCTGTTAGGAATCCAAGAGAGCTGTGGATGTCAGGCCTGCTAAACAATTCCTTTTGCTGTGCTGTGGCTTCTGAAAGCCTGAGATGAATTAAATCTGGACCATATTTAACTACATCTGCCTGCAGGATCCTATGTAGCAGCAATAAAATCCACAGCCCATTGTTTCCACCTGGGCTTGCAGTTTCTTCTATGATCTAAACTCTCTTCTGTTAACCGACTACTAAGGCATGCCTATTGTGTGGCATGTATCAATGACCATTGTGCTGGATAGTTTTATGTCAGCTTGATGCAAGCTAGAGCTTTCCAAAAAGAAGAAATCTCTGAAAGATCAAGATTAAGGTATATTCTTAATTAGTGATTGATGGAGGAGGGCCCAGCTCATTGTGGGTGGTGCCATTCCTAGCCCAGTGGTCCTGGGTTCTTTTTTTTTTTTTTAATTTTTTTAAAAATTTTTTTTAATTTAGAGAATACTTTATTAGTTTTTGTAATCAAACCCACGTATATAAGACCTTACATATTTAATACAGTGTGTTACCCCTGTACAAATGGAAAAAACTTAAGTTCAACATTTCTAGACCAATATGGCTGTTAATTTCTGTACAGTGCCAACTCAACACAGTAAACGGGGATACTTTTTTCGAAAGTTGACAGCACAGGTAAAGTTTCAAAAAATTCAAATTATATATCTGTCTATATATATTTATATTTATATAAAAAGACCAATAATAGCAGTGTGTTATGCATCAACAGCAGCAACAGCTTTTCCAGGTTCTGCAGTCATCTGAACAAAACTGTAGAGACATCCAGCACACTCCATTAAAAAAAAAAAAAGTAAAAAAACAAAACCCGAGAAAACAGCACAGTTCTGTTACTCTTGTGGTACCTGGCACCATTTTTTTTTTTTTAAAATTAGCTTCTCAATCATCATCTGGAAAGAAAACATTCTGAGCAACATCATTAAAAACAGCTCTGATAAAGCACGGTCACTACTACGTATCATAAAGCAGGTACAAGCTATTTTACATCCACAGAGGTATGATACAGTACTGTCCTACATCTATAATACTAGAGGATACAATTTAAAAGGCATTATTTGAGACTTGATTCTACTTTTCCAGCAGAGGGCCCAAAGGATGGTGTGACACAGCTTTGTAAAGAAACATACTCTAGACAGGATTTCCTTCCACTAGTGGCACACTTCTAAGGATTCATTCTCTCTATGAATGTCAGCTAAAACCGTTATTAAAAAAATGAAATATCCCTAGAACAAAACCGTATAACCACCGGATTCACATGAAGATGACCTAGTGGAGACAAGCTGGACCTCACCTTACCAACAAGCTATCAAATCTGTTATGTTTAAACAGTGAGACCTCCAAGGAAGGAGATGCCAAGTAGTGCTTCAAAGCTTCGGACCACAATCAAACACAGCATCCTTTTCAACAGAAGCAGAAGCTCATCTGAATATGCTCATGGATGCTGACATCAACATTTAATCATCTCCTCACTCATCCAGGAAGAGGGGGAGATCAGTTACTACTGTACTTTATTGTGTTCAACCAAATCACCATGTTACAAAAATAGCAAGCTGCCATAATAAAAAATAAGGCTCCTCTATCCAGCACCAGATAGCATCATTTTACTTTCAAGCCTAGAAATTGCACACTTGTATATAAACCAATCGAAGATGAGGATTGAGAGTTCATCTTGGTGGATTTTTCCTTTGATGGATATGAAGTGTCCTTCCTTATCTTTTTTGATGACTTTTAATTGAAAATTGATTTTATTTGATATTAGAATGGCTACTCCAGCTTGCTTCTTCTGACCATTTGCTTGGAAAGTTGTTTTCCAGCCTTTCACTCTGAGGTAGTGTTTCCTGTAGGCAGCAGAATGCAGGGTCCTCATTGCGTATCCAGTTTGTTAATCTATGTCTTTTTATTGGGGAGTTGAGGCCATTGATGTTGACAGATATTAAGGAATAGTGATTATTGCTTCCTGTTATATTCATATTTGGATGTGAGGTTATGTTTGTGTGCTTTCATTCTCTTTGTTTTGTTGCCAAGACGATTAGTTTCTTGCTTCTTCTAGGGTATAGCTTGCCTCCTTATGTTGGGCTTTACCCTTTATTATCCTTTGTAGTGCTGGATTTGTAGAAAGGTATTGTGTAAATTTGGTTTTGTCATGGAATATCTTGGTTTCTCCATCTATGTTAATTGAGAGTTTTGCAGGATACAGTAACCTGGGCTGGCATTTGTGTTCTCTTAGGGTCTGTATGACATCTGTCCAGGATCTTCTGGCCTTCATAGTTTCTGGCGAGAAGTCTGGTGTGATTCTGATAGGTCTGCCTTTATATGTTACTTGACCTTTTTCCCTTACTGCTTTTAATATTCTTTCTTTATTTTGTGCGTTTGGTGTTTTGACAATTATGTGACGGGAGGTGTTTCTTTTCTGGTCCAATCTATTTGGAGTTCTGTAGGCTTCTTGTATGCCTATGGGTATCTCTTTTTTTAGGTTAGGGAAGTTTTCTTCTATGATTTTGTTGAAGATATTTACTGGTCCTTTGAGCTGGGAGTCTTCACTCTCTTCTATACCTATTATCCTTAGGTTTGATCTTCTCATTGAGTCCTGGATTTCCTGTATGTTTTGGACCAGTAGCTTTTTCCGCTTTACATTATCTTTGACAGTTGAGTCAATGATTTCTATGGAATCTTCTGCTCCCGAGATTCTCTCTTCCATCTCTTGTATTCTGTTGGTGAAGCTTGTATCTACAGCTCCTTGTCTTTTCTTTTGATTTTCTATGTCCAGGGTTGTTTCCATGTGTTCTTTCTTGATTGCTTCTATTTCCATTTTTAATTCCTTCAACTGTTTGATTGTGTTTTCCTGGAATTCTTTCAGGGATTTTTGTGATTCCTCTCTGTAGGCTTCTACTTGTTCTCTAAGGGAGTTCTTTATGTCTTTCTTGAAGTCCTCCAGCATCATGATCAAATATGATTTTGAAACTAGATCTTGCTTTTCTGGTGTGTTTGGATATTCCGTGTTTGCTTTGGTGGGAGAATTGGGCTCCGATGATGCCATGTAGTCTTGGTTTCTGTTGCTTGGGTTCCTGCGCTTGCCTCTCGCCATCAGATTATCTCTAGTGTTACTTTGTTCTGCTATTTCTGACCGTGGCTAGACTGTCCTATAAGCCTGTGTGTCAGGAGTGCTGTAGACCTGTTTTCCTGTTTTCTTTCAGCCAGTTATGGGGACAGAGTGTTCTGCTTTCGGGCGTGTAGTTTTTCCTCTCTACAGGTCTTCAGCTGTTCCTGTGGGCCTGTGTCTTGAGTTCACCAGGCAGGTTTCTTGCAGGGGAAAAGTTGGTCCTACCTGTGGTTCCAAGGCTCAAGTTTGCTCCTGGGGTACTGCCTAAGTCCTCTCCGCGGCGGCAGCAACTGGGAAGATCTGCGTCGCTCTTTCCGGGAGCCTCCGTGCACCAGGGTTCCAGATGACGTTTGGTGTTTTCCTCTGGCGTCTGGATGTGCACAGAGTGCAGTCTCTTCTGGTTTCCCAGGCGTGTCTGCCTCTCTGAAGGTTTAGCTCTCCCTCCCACGGGATTTGGGTGCAGAGAACTGTTTATCCGGTCTGTTTCCTTCAGGTTCCGGCGGTGTCTCAGGCGCAGGGATCCTGCCGCTCCTGGGCCCTCCCCTACGGGAACCCAGAGGCCTTATACAGTTGCCTCTTGGGCCAGGGATGTGGGCAGGGGTGGGCAGTGTTGGTGGTCTCCTCTGCTCTGCAGCCTCAGGAGTGCCCACCTGATCAGGCGGTGAGGTCTCTCTCCCACGGGGTTTCCCTGGGTTCTTTAAGAAAGTGAAAGACCCTCAGATTAAAAAGCAGGCTGAGTAAGCCTTGTGGGGCCGTTCAGTTAGCAGCACTTTCAAGGCTTCTGCATCAACTCCTGCTTCCAGGATCCTGCCCTGCTTGAGTTCCTATCCTGACTTCCTTTGATGATGGACTATGATGTGGAAGTATAAACCCTTTCCTCCCCAACTTGTTTTTGGTCATGGTCTTTCATCACAGCAATAGTAACCCTAGCTAAGACAACAATTGTGTGCTACCCAGTGACACAATGATAATAACCAAAGCTTAAGCCCGCTGCCTTTGCTGAACTGCCACAGCCTTATTGACACTTTCCCTTTTAAATCTATAGTAAATTAGAGACTTATCAATGAGCATGCTCTCCACTTTCTCAGAGAAATCTAAGTAGTATGTCATACAATAGGCCTTATTCTTTATTTTCTTCTTAGTAACTAGACCAGAATCACGAACACAAATGAAACCAAGCTTATTACTGGCTGAGATGGAAAAGTCTTTCTTCAAAATTTTATTCATTGATTGATTGATTATGGGTGTTCTGTCTACATGTATGCCTGAGTGACAAAGAGGGCATCAGATCCTGTTATACATGATTGTGAGCCACTATGTGGTTGCTGGGAATTGAACTCAGGATATCTGGAAAAGCCGCCAGTGCTCTTAAGTACTGAGCCATCTCTCCAGCCCCAAGCTGGAAGAGTCTTAAATGGAATGACTACAAGTCAATCAAAGGACAAAATTTAGGACCAGATGGGACTCAAGCATCTCATTAAGAAAAAAATACAGTGTGAAAGTACACTCAAAAGACATCCTTCCAGGCACTGGACAAGTGTTATGAGCATGAGGACAGAGAGTGCCACTGGGAAATTCATTGCACATTAGACAGTGTTTCAAGGAGTTTGTGTATAAAGAAGTGAACAAACGAATCAAGTGAGAGTTAGAAAAAAATCCTAAGTGTGAATGCGAAGCTGCAGCTACAATATATTTATATACAAAACTTGCAGAGACTGTGGGATTGACGTCTGGCTCTGATTTAAAGGGACTGGAGAGTAAGATAATATTTCCAAGGAAGAGAATGTTCAAGCCACATCTGGAGGATTGTGTCAGAAAATGCCACTCAGGGAAATGGTGAAGTTCAGTGAGGGACAGGGAAGAACAGTCACCAACACTGAGGTGTGGCTAGAGACGAATTCTCTGAGTAATAAGAAGTGATCTAACCTGACTGGGGAATATGGGGAAGCAGTGGGGTGACATGACTAGGGAGCAGCTGGAGGTTGCTTGCTGTAAAGCTTTGGGTGGCTAAGGAGTTTGGAACATGTAATCTAAAGTGACAGACGGACAGCCAGCCAGACAGCCAGCTGTGAAACAGATGGGTGAGGTGTAGGGAGCTGGTGTCACCTAAGGGAATCGATGACCCATGGGGATGGATGATAGTGGGGGCAGGGTCTAAAGGAGGAAGAAGTCCACTTTTCCAGCATCTTTCATGTATACTAGAAACCTGGGCATCCCCTGAAGCATAAGACACTACCCAGGGTTCAGATTGCCCAGAGACAGAGCCAATGTTGTGAGTGCTGATGATTAAGCTTCACCATTATTAAAAAATTAAATGGCATAAAATCACAATAGAGGAAGTTAAATCCAGGACAGTGAGAATGCCTGCTTGCTAGTACCTGGGGTTTACTGCCTAAGCACACAGGCTGCTCGTCAGTGATTCTTTCTGAATCCGAGCACTGCTGAAGGGCATGCAGATATGTGTGGCTCCTGAGCTCCACTGTGGGGTGAGTGACTTTCCAGTAGTCTGTAATCAGGCCACATTTGGTTCCACTCTAGAAATCAAAACTAAAACCCATAACTTTACATATTCTTTTATTGTCCAAACTCATAAAAATCTCAGAAGTGTTAAAAACATAGATTGAGCTTAAAGATATGATGGTGTATCTATAGTTACATCAGAAACAGCCTCCAGTATGAAGGAAATGTTCTTTTGGTATTTAAAAAACTGAACTGTTTTGGAAAAGGAATTGATCATTCCAGTAACACCTGGGCAAAACTCCAACTCACTTTCATTGTTTGTGGTGAGTTTGTCCTTTCTTTCTTTTCTCAAGAACCAGTACTTGTATCAGGATTGAGCTCATTTAATTGGGGTGAAGTGCCTACCAGAAACACCCCAGGGAAGGAGGATTTGTCTAGTTCACAATGAATATAGTGAGCTGGCTTTATGGCCTCTGGCCCTGGAGTAAGGCGTCTGGCAGGAAGGTGTGGTACAGCAAATCTGTTTACCTCTGGGCATCAGGAAGCAGAAAGAAGAATAATCAGGGACAGGAAGTGGACCTTTCTGTGGCATAGGCTTTCCAATTAGACCCTTACCTGGAAGACTTTCAACCACTTCCCAGTAATACTGTCAATTTAGGAATCCCTCAGAGGACCAATCCACAGGATAGTCAAAGCCCTCGTGGGTCCAATCACTTCTCAGAAATTGAACCCACCACTTGAGGTCCACATCTCTAACACTTTATATCCAAATTGCAACTGTGAGTGTGTGGGTCACTGCTGTAATGAAATGCTAGTGAGGTGCCAGCTGTTCATGCTAACTTTGTGGCACTTTTGTTGACATTACTTTTGTGGAAAGCAGATTTTACAATAGACGCTAGTTCTTGTAAAGCTCTAAATCAAACGTCGGGGAAGCATTCTACCTGAACACTTGTTTAAAAATTACATTAAGGGGTTGGGGATTTAGCTCAGTGGTAGAGCGCTTGCCTAGGAAGCTCAAGGCCCTGGGTTCGGTCCCCAGCTCTGAAAAAAAGAACCAAATAAATAAATAAATAAATAAAAATTACATTAAGAAATACTTAAGGGGCTGGAGAAATGGCTGAGCAGATAAAGATATTTGTTGTGTAGTCCCTGGAACCCACATAAAGGTGGAAGGAAAGAACTGACTCGCCAAAGGTGTCCTCTGGCTTCCACACATGCACCGTGGCACCTGTGTTGACACTCCCCATCATGGACATACAATAATAAAGGAGGATTTAAGGAACTGAAAAAGAGAAAATTTCATTAAAGACTTTTTGGAATTTGAATGGTTTGGCTGTTTGTGGTCTGTAGGTTTATATGTGTATACGTTCATTTTTTTCTTTTTTATCACCCAGCGCCTACTCTAACAAGCACCAGCACTTTGCTTTTGTGTGTGTGTGTGTGTTTCATAGATGCAGTGTTTACAAAATCTGATCACTAATACTTTTTTTAATCACATAAGTGAGTATTATAACTTACTTCATTTTTTATCTTTATTAACTTGAGTATTTCTTATTTACATTTCAATTGCTATTCCCCTTCCCAGTTTCCCTGCCAACATACCCCAAAACTCCCCCTCCCCTTCTACATGGGCTTCCCCTCCCCATCTTCCCCCCATTACCACCCTCCCCCCAACAATCACGTTCACTGGGTGTTCAGTCTTGGCAGGAACAAGGGCTTCCCCTTCCACTGGTGCTCTTACTAGGCTATTCATTGCTACCTATGAGGTCAGAGTCCAGGGTCAGTCCATGTATAGTCTTTAGGTAGTGGCTTAGTCCCTGGAAGCTCTGGTTGGTTGGCATTGTTGTTCATATGGAGTCTCGAGCCTCTTCAAGCTCTTTCAGTCCTTTCTAAGATTCCTTCAACGGGGGTCCCGTTCTCAGTTCAGTGGTTTGCTGCTGGCATTTGCCTATGTATTTGCTGTATTCTGGGTGTGTCTCTCAGGAGAGATCTACATCCGGTTCCTGTCTGCCTGCACCTCTTTGCTTCATCCATCTTATCTAGTTTGGTGGCTGTATATGTATGGGCCACATGTGGGGCAGGCTCTGAATGGGTGTTCCTTCTGCCTCTGGTCCAAACTTTGACTCCCTATTCCCTGCCATGGGTATTCTAGTTCCCCTTTTAAAGAAGGAGTGAAGCATTCACATTTTGGTCATCCTTCTTGAGTTTCATGTGCTCTGTGCATCTAGGGTAATTCAAGCATTTGGGCTAATATCCACTTATCAATGAGTGTGTACCATGTGTGTTTTTCTGTGATTGGGTTCCCTCACTCAGGATGATATTTTCCAGTTCTACCTATGAATTTCATAAAGTCATTGTTTTTGATAGCTGAGTAATGTTACATTGTGTAGATGTACCACATTTTCTGTATCCATTCCTCTGTTGAAGGGCATCTGGGTTCTTTCCAGCTTCTGGCTATTATAAATAAGGCTGCTATGAACATAGTGGAGCGTGTGTCTTTGTTATATATTGGGGCATCTTTTGGGTATATGCCCAAGAGAGGTATAGCTTTCTTCCACAGCTAGGTATTAAACCTTCACTAGTACATTACAATCTTTAGATTGTATATTTGGCAGAGGTCTGTAGATAGAATGCACATGTGTATAGGGGACACAGAGAGTCAAACGGAAACATTAGCATCTACTGAACCAGAAGAATCCTTCAGACTAAGCTAGAGCCTGGGATGAGCAGCATCTCCTGAAGTAAAGAAAAATAGATTTCCTAAGTTAGAGCAATTTTCCAGCTTTTCTATGTCCTTATATTACAGACCCATATGACAGTTCATCTTTAAGATAACAAACCTGTGATAGACTTCTCTCCTGGATGAGTAATCCAGGGACTAAACACATGCACACGCACACACACACACACACACATGCATGCTTGCACACACATATATGTTTATGTTTCTGTATACTTATAAATTATATATACTTAACTTTAAGATATCCATATCTCTGTGTGTAGGTATGTGCCATTGTGCCCATGTGGAGGTCAGAGGACAAAGTAACCTATAGAATTTGGTTATTTTTGGTACATGGGACCTAGGAACGGAACTCAGGTCCATTTACGTGGCTTCTTTACCCACTAAGAGATCGTGTCATGCCTACTATTTGAGTATTTATAGCTTCACATTTTATTTTTTAATAATAATAATAATAAATTTTACTACTGTGTGAGCGCTCTCTCTCTCTCTCTGGTGTGTGTGTGTGTGTGTGTGTGTGTGTGTGTGTGTGTGTGTGTGTGTGTAAAAGGTACTCATGGATGTGGTGGTCAGGAGCCCCCTTTCGGAAGTCAGTTTCCTCCTCCCACCATGGGTCCTGGAGATGGAGTTTGGGTCTCAGGCTTGCACAGCAAGAGCTTTTACTGAGTCATGGTTCTGCCTTTCTTTTTTTTTTTTTTTTTCTTTCCGGGGCTGTGGACCGAACCCAGGGCCTTGCGCTCGCTAGGCAAGCGCTCTACCGCTGAGCTAAATCCCCAACCCCGGTTCTGCCTTTCTTATTTTGGGAAAAAAACCCTCTTTTTCTATAAAAAGTCCTGTTAACAGATCCTTAGAAATGCATAAGAAAAAGTTTCTGCTTCAGAAAACTTTACAGATACACCTGGAAGCCAAGCTGTACTTGCCTCAAGCAGAGAGGAGAGAATCACACATGAGCAACCTCTGCAGCTCTAACACAAACCCAGCTGGACTCACCCTGATGATCTGAACATTCACTATATCTGTATGTAAATCCAGCAAAGATGTTCTGTGTCTTACAGAATTAACTGCATTATTCACAACAGGGGCATGTGTTCTAAGGGACAGGAGTTAATGGCAGCTCTTAGTTTAGAAGCTTAATGCTCAACAGTGTCATCCCTGATGATCTAATCAACTTATTTGAAACGTGAGCACCAGACAACTGCCTCACAGGACTGACTCTGGAATGCAAAATATTCTTGATCTCCAAAAAAGGACACCCATAAAAGTGACTCAGGAAACACAATGAGATCAATAAAACGTCATATTCATAAGAACAGATACTGAATACGCACTGAGATCTTAGCTATGTCTGTTGTAGTTGTGTATGCCTTTAACTCCAGCACTTAAGAGGCTAAGTCAGGGAAACGATAGTGTGAGGCCAGTCTGGACTATATAGCAAGACTCTGTGGGAGAAAGGAAGGGAGGAAAGAAGGAAAGAAGGAAAAGGAAGAAAGATCAAAACGGAAGGAGGGAAGAAGGAGGAAATGGAGGGAGGAGGAAAGGGAGGAAGGAAGAAGGAAAAATAGGAAAGAAAGGAGCAAGGAGCTAGTTATAGCTTGTTCAAAGTTAAAAATGTTAGTAGGTTGGAGATCCTGATACTAATTCTAAAACTGTTGAAAAGATACATTCCCAAATAATTCTAAGAGTGAGTTCAGCACTGAATAGGTTAATTTTCACTGGAATCATCACCTTGCCTCTACAAATATTCCTATCATCAGCACATGTCTTGAGGAGAATTAAGCCCAGAATCTAACCCATTAAAACCTCGATCACCATGATCCTTTTGGATGACTGAGTCGCATACCCATCTTGTGAGGTAGCCAGTTTCCAAGGCAGCACCACATGTCTCTTGTATTTTGTGTTGCTCCCTGCCTGTGCTAGTTGTGTGTCCCTGGGAGTAGAGCATAGAAGTACTTCTTTACTTCTGCATAGAAGTAAAGAAGTGATGATGCGTCGTTTTGGAGATGGTTTTGTAATAGTGACTGCAGCTTCTCTAAGTCACAACATGAAAGACAGAGTTGACCCAGCAGTTGATTGATTGACCAGCAATAGACTGCTGATAAAGAGATACCTTATCGCCACCTTGACGTTAATTCTACTTAGAAAGAACCTTTGATACTGAAAACAAAGTCCGTTCAAAACAAATTTCCAAAAGTATCACCAACAGAGAAATACTGGGTACTGTGGCTATAAAGAGGATGCTGGCATACTTGTAACCCTATGTCTATGAAGGCAATGATGGGGGTGTCCTTGACATTCTTTAGCCAGACAATCTAGCCTAATCCATGTCCTGGGAATTAGAAACACACACACACACACACACACACACACACACACACACACACACACGCACACACACACACACACAGAGAGAGAGAGAGAGAGAGAGAGAGAGAGAGAGTTTTTAAAGGTTAAAAAAAGAGAGAGAATCTAAAAGAATGAGTAATAAGCTTAGATTAGGAGGAGCCACCACATTTTGGCCCAAATAGAACCTCAGGACAAAGACCCTGGCCTTGCTGGAGAGTAGGCACAAGTAGAGTTCAAGTGATCTTGTGGAACTTGCTGGGCATCGGGCCTTTCTGGTGCGTGCATGTGTAACTACATGTGTGTGTGTGTGTGTGTGTGTGTGTGTGTGTGTGTGTGTGTGTGTGTGTGTGTATGTGTGTGTGTGTGGCTGGTGGAGGGGCAGCAATCTATCAATCAAGCAAGCAGTAAACCTAACTTGAACCTTTGTCAGCCACATGAGAATTACAAATTGTTTCCTTCCAGGTATGTTTGTTAATCTACTCAGGAATTTCTCTAAGTTTCAATATTTTTAACTGACAAAATGTTTAAACATTCTCAAGAAAGTGTACTTTCTTATGGTTATTAGAGAAGTCAATGAGCTCATATATGTAAAATCTTTGAACAGAGTCTATTCCATATTGAACACCATAGAAAGGCCGATTTTGTGGTCTCCTTACAAACAACAGCCACTCATGTATGCTCTACACTCTCAAGTGTAGTTGCAGGTAAAACCTAAGTTTACCTGGAGTTCAATTCTCAGCATATACATTAGGTGGCTCACAGTCATATATAAACCCAACTCCAGGGGCCTCTGAAGGAACCTACAGAATTGTGTACAGACACATACATACACACACACACACACACACACACACACACACACTCATACACACACACACACACACACACACACACACACACAGAGTTTTTAAAGGTTAAAAAGAATAGAGAACCCATGTTTTGACCACGTGTTGAATGACTGGGTCAAAGTATCTTGGACTTTTAAATAGAGTGGACTTCTCAGAGTTTCTGTTCTTATAGAGACCAGAACAACTTACAAATTCATTAGATTAGTCACTTCAGGCTGTTAGGACAAATCACCATGGACTGGGTGGTTTGAACAATGGGAAATTAAACTCTCATAGATTTGGAGGCTTCGAATTCCACAGTCAAAGTCTGGCTGGCTAAGTGTTTAGTGTCTCCTTCCTGTGTTCTAACATATGTCCCCATATGACACAGAGATAGGGTAGAGAGAAGGGAGCTGGAGAAGTGAAATGGATAGAGTAAACCCAGGCTCCTCTTCCTCTTCTTCTTAGACACTAATATTGTTGCGGGAGGGGGTCACTCTGGATCCCTTATCTAAAACTAATTATATTTGACAGGCTCCAATTGTGTCTTGTGGAAAGTTAAGGCTTCACATCGTAAAATTTGGGGATAGAGCCATTCAGTTCATATTACCCATCAACCATGAATCCGAGCCAGTATTTCCATAATTTCTAATTCTATTTTTATCACATTTTTGAAAATCTACAATTTCAGTGCTAAAAACTGCCTCACAGTATTAATTTTTGTCTTTTTTTTAATTTAGAGAATACTTTATTAGTTTTTGTAATCAAACCCACGTATATAAGACCTTACATATTTAATACAGTGTATTACCCCTGTACAAATGGAAAAAACTTAAGTTCAACATTTCTAGACCAATATGGCTGTTAATTTCTGTACAGTGCCAACTCAACACAGTAAACGGGGATACTTTTTTCGAAAGTTGACAGCACAGGAAAAGTTTCAAAAAATTCAAATTATATATCTGTCTATATATATTTATATTTATATAAAAAGACCAATAATAGCAGTGTGTTATGCATCAACAGCAGCAACAGCTTTTCCAGGTTCTGCAGTCATCTGAACAAAACTGTAGAGACATCCAGCACACTCCATTAAAAAAAAAAAAAAGTAAAAAAACAAAACCCGAGAAAACAGCACAGTTCTGTTACTCTTGTGGTACCTGGCACCATTTTTTTTTTAAATTAGCTTCTCAATCATCATCTGGAAAGAAAACTTAATTTTTGTCTTATTATAATCTTCTATGTAAAAAATCCATTTATAATCTTTATACTTTTTCATTTCCTTTACCAAATATCTATAGGGCATTACTATACATTCTCCATCCCATCTCCTTGGATGCTTTCATTCAAGAAGTCAATTCAAAAAGTAAGTTATAGGGACCTGAAGGGACCGATCAACAGCTCTCTGCACCCAAATCCCATGGGAGGGAGAGCTAAACCTTCAGAGGGGCAGACACGCCTGGGAGGCCAGAAGAGACTACACTCTGCCCACATTTCTCACTCCAGAGGAAAATACCTAACACCATCTCGGACCCCGGGACACAGGCCCTCCTGGTTGCTGCCCTCATGGAGCGCTCAAAAGCAGCACCCCCACGAGCAACTTGAGTTGCGGGACCACAGGTAAGACCAACTTTTTTGCTCCAAGTGACCTGCCTAGTGGACTCAGGACACAGTCCCACAGGCACAGCTGAAGACCAGTAAACAGGAAAGACAACAAGCCCGAAAGCAGAACACTTTGTTCCCAAAACTGGCTGAAAGAAAACAGGAAAACAGGTCTACAGCACTCCTTACACACAGACCTATAGGAAGGTCTAGCCACTGTCAAAAAGAACAGAACAAGGTAACACCTGAGACAACCTGATGGCCAGAGGCAAGCGCAGGAAGCCAAGCAACAGAAATCAAGACTACATGGTATCATCGGTGTCCAATTCTCCCACCAAAGCAAACACTGAATATCCAAACACACCAGAAAAGCAAGATCTAGATTTAAAATCACATTTGATCATGATGCTGGAGGACTTCAAGAAAGACATGAAGAACTCCTTTAGAGAAACGCAGGAAAACATAAATAAACAAGTAGAAGCCTATAGAGAGGAATCAAAAAAATCCCTGAAAGAATTCCAGGAAAACACAGTCAAACAGTTGAAGGAATTAAAAATGGAAATAGAAACAATAAAGAAAGCACAAAGGAAAACAACCCTGGATATAGAAAACCAAAGGAAGAGACAAGGAGCTGCAGATACAAGTATCACCAACAGAATACAAGAGATAGAAGAGAGAATCTCAGGAGCAGAAGATTCCATAGAAATCATCGACACAACGGTCAAAGATAATGGAAAATGGAAAAAGCTACTGGTCCAAAACATACAGATCCAGGACTCAATGAGAATATCAAACCTAAGGATAATAGGTATAGAAGAGAGTGAAGACTCCCAGCTTAAAGGACCAGTAAATATCTTCAACAAAATCATAGAAGAAAACTTCCCTAACCTAAAGAAAGAGATGCCCATAAACATACAAGAAGCCTACAGAACTCCGAATAGATTGGACCAGAAAAGAAACTCCTCCCATCACATAATAGTCAAAACACCAAATGCACAAAACAAAGAAACAATATTAAAAACAGTAAGGGAAAAATGTCAAGTAACATATAAAGGCAGACCTATCAGAATCATACCAGACTTCTCAGCAGAGGAATTCCAGGGGTTGGGGATTTAGCTCAGTGGTAGAAAGCCAGAAGATCTTGGACAGATGTCATACAGACCCGAAGAGAACACAAATGCCAGCCCAGGTTACTGTATCCAGCAAAACTCTTAATTAACATAGATGGAGAAACCAAGATATTCCATGAAAAAACCAAATTAACACAATATCTTTCTACAAATCCAGCGCTACAAAGGATAATAAATGGCAAGGCCCAACATAAGGAGGCAAGCTACACCCTAGAAAAAGCAAGAAACTACTCGTCTTGGCAACAAAACAAAGAGAAGTAAAGCACACAAACATAATCTCACATCCAAATATGAATATAACAGGAAGCAATAATCACTATTCCTTAATATCTCTCAATATCAATGGTCTCAACTCCCCAATAAAAAGACATAGATTAACAAACTGGATACGCAATGAGGACCCTGCATTCTGCTGCCTACAGGAAACACACCTCAGAGACAAAAACAGACACTACCTCAGAGTGAAAGGCTGGAAAACAACTTTCCAAGCGAATGGTTTGAAGAAGCAAGCTGGAGTAGCCATTCTAATATCGAATAAAATCGATTTTCAACTAAAAGTCATCAAAAAAGATAAGGAAGGACGCTTCATATTCATCAAAGGAAAAATCCACCAAGATGAACTCTCAATCCTAAATATCTATGCTCCAAGTACAACGGCACCTACATACATAAAAGAAACCTTACTAAAGCTCAAAGCACACATTGCACCTCACACAATAATAGTAGGAGATTTCAACACCCCACTCTCATCAATGGGCAGATCATGGAAACAGAAATTAAACAGAGACATAGTAGACTAAGAGATATCATGAACCAAATGTACTTAACAGATATTTATAGAACATTCTATCCTAAAACAGAAGGATATATTTTCTTCTCACCACTCAAGGTATTTTCTCCAAAATTGACCATATAATTGGTCACAAAACAGGCCTCAACAGATACAGAAAGATAGAAATAATCCCATACGTCCTATCAGACCACCACGGGCTAAAGCTGGTCTTCAATAACAATAAGGGAAGAACACCCACATATACATGGAAGTTGAACAATGCTCTACTCAATGATAACCTGGTCAAGGAAGAAATAAAGAAAGAAATTAAAGACTTTTTAGAATTTAATGAAAATGAAGGTACAAGATACGCAAATTTATGGTACACAATGAAAGCTGTGCTAAGAGCAAAACTCATAGCTCTGAGTGCCTGCAGAAAGAAAGAGGAGAGAGCATATATCAGCAGTTTGACAGCACACCTAAAAGCTCTAGAACAAAAAGAAGCAACTACACCCAGGAGGAGTAGAAGGCAAGAAATAATCACTCAGAGCTGAAATCAACCAAGTAGAAACAAAAAGGACTATACAAAGAATCAACAGAACCAAAAGCTGGTTCTTTGAGAAAATCAAGAAGATAAATAAACCCTTAGCCAGTCTAACGAGAGGACACAGAGAGTGTGCCCAAATTATCAAAATCAGAAATGAAAAGGGAGACATAACAACAGAATCAGAGGAAATTCAAAAAATCATCAGATCCTACTACAAAAGCCTATATTCAACAAAACTGGAAAATCTACAGGAAATGGACAATTTCCTAGACAGATACCAGGTACCAAAGTTAAATGAGGAACAGATAAACCAGTTAAACAACCCCATAACTCCTAAGGAAATAGAAGCAGTCATTAAAGGTCTCCCAAATAAATAGAGCCCAGGTCCAGACAGGTTCAGTGCAGAATTCTATCAGACCTTCATAGAAGACCTCATACCAATACTATCCAAACTATTCCACAAAATTGAAACAGATGGAGCACTACCGAATTCCTTCTATGAAGCCACAATTACTCTTATACCTAAACCACACAAAGACCCAACAAAGAAAGAGAACTTCAGACCAATTTCCCTTATGAATATCGACGCAAAAATACTCAATAAAATTCTGGCAAACCGGGGTTGGGGATTTAGCTCAGTGGTAGAGTGCTTGCCTAACAAGCGCAAGGCCCTGGGTTCAGTCCCCAGCTCCGAAAAAAAGAAAAAAGAAAAAAAAAATTCTGGCAAACCGAATCCAAGAGCACATCAAAACAATCATCCACCATGATCAAGTAGGCTTCATCCCAGGCATGCAGGGATGGTTTAATATACGGAAAACCATCAACGTGATCCATTAGATAAACAATGAACAAAACCACATGATCATTTCATTAGATGCTGAGAAAGCATTTGACAAAATTCAACACCCCTTCATGATAAAAGTCCTGGAAAGAATAGGAATTCCAGGGGTTGGGGATTTAGCTCAGTGGTAGAGCGCTTGCCTAGCAAGTGCAAGGCCCTGGGTTCAGTCCCCAGCTCTGGAAAAAAAAAAAAAAAAAAAAGAATAGGAATTCCAGGCCCATAACTAAACATAGTAATAGTCATATACAGCAAACCAGTTGCTAACATTAAACTAAATGGAGAGAAACTTGAAGCAATCCCACTAAAATCAGGGACTAGACAAGGCTGACCACTCCTTCCCTACTTATTCAATATAGTTCTTGAAGTTCTAGCCAGAGCAATCAGACAACAAAAGGATACCAAGAAGATACAGATTGGAAAAGAAGTCAAAACATCACCATTTGCAGATGATATGATAATATATTTAAGTGATCCCAAAAGTTCCACCAGAGAACTACTAAACCTGATAAACACCTTCAGCAAAGTGGCTGGGTATAAAATTAACTCAAATAAATCAGTAGCCTTACTCTACACAAAAGAGAAACAAGCCGAGAAAGAAATTATGGAGATGACACCCTTCATGATAGTCTCAAATAATATAAAATACCTCGGTGTGACTTTCACCAAGCAAATAAAAGATCTGTATGATAAGAACTTTAAGCCTCTGAAGAAAGAAATTGAAGAAGATCTCAGAAGATGGAAAGATCTCCCATGCTCATGGATTGGCAGGATTAATATAGTAAAAATGGCCATCTTACCGAAGGCGATCTACAGATTCAATGCAATCCCCATCAAAATACCAATCCAATTCTTCAGAGAGTTAGAACAATTTGCAAATTCATCTGGAATAACAAAAAACCCAGGATAGCTAAAAGTATCCTCAACAATAAAAGGACTTCTGGAGGAATCACTATCCCTGTACTCAAGCAGTATTACAGAGCAATAGTGATAAAAACTGCATGGTATTGGTACAGAGACAGACACGTAGACCAGTGGAATAGAATTGAAGACCCAGAAATGAACCCACACACCTATGGGCACTTGATTTTTGACAACGGAGCCAAAACCAACCAATGGAAAAAAGATAGCATTTTCAGCAAACGGTGCTGGTTCAACTGGAGGTCAACATGTAGAAGAAGGCAGATCGATCCATGCTTATCACCCTGTACAAAGCTTAAGTCCAAGTGGATCAAGAACCTCCACATCAAACCAGATACACTCAAACTAATAGAAGAAAAACTAGGGCAGCATCTCGAACACATGGGCACTGGAGAAAATTTCCTGAACAAAACACCAATGGTTTATGCTCTAAGATCAAGAATCGACAAATGGGATCTCATAAAACTGCAAAGCTTCTGTAAGGCAAAGGACACTGTGGTTAGGACAAAACAGCAACCAACAGATTGGGAAAAGATCTTTACCAATCCTACAACAGATAGAGGGCTTATATCCAAAATATACAAAGAGCTCAAGAAGTTAGACTGCAGGGAGACAAATAACCCTATTAAAAAATGGGGTTCAGAGCTAAACAAAGAATTCACAGCTGAGGAATGCCAAATGGGTGAGAAACACCTAAAGAAATGTTCAACATCTTTAGTCATAAGGGAAATGCAAATCAAAACATCCCTGAGATTTCACCTCACACAAGTGAGAATGGCTAAGATCAAAAACTCAGGTGACAACAAATGTTGGCGAGGATGTGGAGAAAGAGGAACACTCCTCCATTGATGGTGGGATTGCAGACTGGTACAACCATTCTGGAAATCAGTCTGGAGTTTCCTCAGAAAATTGGACATTGAACTACCTGAGGACCCAGCTATACCTCTTTTGGGCATATACCCAAAAATGCCCCAACATATAACAAAGACACATGCTCCACTATGTTCATAGCAGCCTTATTTATAATAGCCAGAAGCTGGAAAGAACCCAGATGCCCTTCAACAGAGGAATGGATACAGAAAATGTGGTACATCTACACAATGGAACATTACTCAGCTATCAAAAACAATGACTTTATGAAATTCATAGGCAAATGGTTGGAACTGGAAAATATCATCCTGAGTGAGGGAACCCAATCACAGAAAAACACACATGGTATGCACTCATTGATAAGTGGCTATTAGCCCAAATGCTTGAATTACCCTAGATGCACAGAGCACATGAAACTCAAGAAGGATGACCAAAATGTGAATGCTTCACTCCTTCTTTAAAAGGGGGACAAGAATACCCATGGCAGGGAATAGGGATTCAAAGTTTGGACCAGAGGCAGAAGGAACACCCATTCAGAGCCTGCCCCACATGTGGCCCATACATATACAGCCACCAAACTAGATAAGATGGATGAAGCAAAGAGGTGCAGGCAGACAGGAACCGGATGTAGATCTCTCCTGAGAGACACACCCAGAATACAGCAAATACAGAGGCGAATGCCAGCAGCAAACCACTGAACTGAGAACGGGACCCCCGTTGAAGGAATCTTAGAAAGGACTGAAAGAGCTTGAAGAGGCTCGAGACCCCATATGAACAACAATGCCAACCAACCAGAGCTTCCAGGGACTAAGCCACTACCTAAAGACTATGGACTGACCCTGGGCTCCAACCTCACAGGTAGCAATGAATAGCCTAGTAAGAACACCAGTGGAAGGGGAAGCCCTTGTTCTTGCCAAGACTGAACACCCAGTGAACGTGATTGTTGGGGGGAGGGTGGTAATGGGGGGAGGATGGGGAGGGGAAGCTCATAGAGAAGGGGAGAGGGAGGGGTTAGGGGTATATTGTCAGGGAAACTGGGAAGGGGAATAGCAATTGAAATGTAAATAAGAAATACTCAAGTTAATAAAGATAAAAAATGAAGTAAGTTATAATACTCACTTATGTCTTTTTGCTTGCTTGTTTTAGACTGGGTTTCTCTGTGCAAACTTGGAAACTTCTGTAGGCTGTGCTGGCCTTGAACTTAGAGAGAT
The DNA here is from genome assembly GCF_021556685.1 of Rattus norvegicus. Taxonomy (NCBI): domain Eukaryota; kingdom Metazoa; phylum Chordata; class Mammalia; order Rodentia; family Muridae; genus Rattus; species Rattus norvegicus. The sequence continues at coordinate 41,323,761 of NC_141550.1, forward strand.
CCACCTGCCTCTGCCTCTCTAGTGCTGGGATGCCACTACCACTAGCCTTTTTTTTTAAATTTTAAACTAGAAAATATTTGTTAAATTTTAATTTGGTATGATATGTTGGTCATTATAATCATATATTCTGATTTTCTATAGATAGGCAGAGATTATTTCTAATCCTATGGGAATTCTTTTTTTGCTTATTAATATACCTTCTTCCCTCCTCCACAGTCTATTTCTTCCTCCTTCCTTCCATCCTTCCCTCCCTCTGTCTGAGAGTTAAGCCCAGGGCTTTGTATATGCTAATCTAATGTTCTACTCCTAAGCTACGTCCCAGATCTTGTTTGATTTAATTTCTTGCTATGTGGTCTAGGCTGGACTTGAACTCATTATGTAGCCCAGGTTGGCTTCTAATCCATAATCTCCCTGTTTCTGAATCCTGGGTGGTGGGACTATTCACCACAATACCTGACTGCTTCTGAGTTCACCCTTACTCTGTTCTCTCCCCAACACAATACTGTTGTTCACTGCTTCTTGTGAGAGTAATTTGAAGGAACCACCTCTTCCTGGGTTATTGGGGCAGGAGTCAAGTCTTGTTATAGCAGGGCTGTAACAGTGTATTTTTATTATAAGCATATCCTACAGTACTCATTTTTCTTTTAAATAAGCTAAGGTATTGAGGATCACTTGACTTCCTAACGAATAGTTTTTATATTCTTCTGGTTGCTTTGGTAGAAGGTCTGTCCACCCCACAGGCAGCAACCCTCCATTCATGCCAGCTCTGCTACTTTGAATATCCCTAAAATCACTTGAGAAGGTAATTTATCAGCCACAGCTCCTAGCTGCTCAAATATAACCCTAACATTTCCCAGACGGTTTCAGAAGCCTTCCACTAGCCAGGGTGGGGTGGGGGCTGGTGGGGGGGAGGTACTTCCCTTGCTGACCAAAAAGACTCCTCCACTTGCAAAGTCCCCTCTGGAGGATGCAAGTGTGGTTCATTTGGAAAAAGCATTGTTTGGAGGACAGGGCAGACTCCTTGTTGTACCTTGTTCTGTCTACATTAACAGACTGTTTGGTTTAATTTTTCACTGCTATGAGACAGCATCCTGATGTAGCAACATGAGGCCCAGCCTAAAGCAGAACTTCTCTCAGGTGATCTATTCTCACCTGTGCTTGATATTTATCATTTTAGAGCAGGTAGAGTGAATTGGTAATAGGAAGAAAGGGTGAGGGGATGGAGGATTTGAGGATGACAGTTGCAATTGTGGATCAATCAGCAGCATTGGTTATAGTGGAGGTGGCAAAGGCAGCAGCGATGGTAGGATAGGGAATATGAAAGCCACGAAGAGCTGAAGACAGGAGAATGAGGTCATTGGAAGAGTTCTGGAGACCTATCAAAGAATCTCAGGTACTACAGGTCTATTAGCTGTAAAAGAGTCTGTCAATGTCTCAGAATCCTGAACAGCACATCTACCATCATGGGTCCTGAGGATCTGATACCTGTACAAGAGCTGCAACACTAGAAGATATCGCTGGCTCTGTTTTATCCATTGCAGTTGGAAGCTGGGGAGTGCAGTAGCTGCCAAATGCTGAGACCACTAGATTAATCCTAGAGCAGTTAGCGGCTGACCTGAGAATATGTTAAGCTATAAGTATCTGGCTTTAATGAGGTCAGTAGGTCTATAGCTGCCCTCTGTGTAAAATCAGTTCTATTAAACATGGATATGGTGGAAAGCAGCCACATAAGAGACAAGATGTAACCCTATCCTATGAAGACTCTAATACCTGAGATCATAGACAGTGATGCCATCAGTGAGCTGCTCAAAGAGTTGACCTGATAGCTCGGCAGGGAAAAATCTGTGCCATTGTGCTTGACAACTTGGATTGTATCCTTGAGATCAACCTGGTAGAAGGGAAGAACCAACTCTTGAAAGTTGTCCTTTGACCTCAACAGGTAGATACTCCACCCACACACACTCCAACACATAAATAATCACATAAAAAATAAACTTTAAAAATGAGGCAGGCAAGATTTCAGGACACACAGACAATCAGGGAAGATGTATGTGACTTCAGATGAACTTAAAGTATGAGGAAGATTGAAGGAACTTGGTCATGTCATCAATTAAATAATAAAACAAAGTTAAAAATTAAATGGCTGAGCCAATAAAATCCTCCATTTGGAAAGAAAAGGGCTAAAGGCCCTGAGTAATAATTTACTCCTAAGGGTTAGACAGCTGCAGAAAACTGAGAAACCGATAGGATTGCAGCCAGGACTCAGCTCTCTGCCTTCCTCAGGTTTGCTTTCAAGTTCTTGCTGTGGTTTGATGGTGTGGGAACGGACCTTTTCCTGTTGAGATTATAGATGGTGCGCAAGACGGTTTATTTTGGGAGATGGTTCTGATATGTGAGACAGTCTGCTGTCTTTTCCTAAAACAAATGAGGTCCTCAGAAACTCCAGAAGAAGAGGGAGGGAGGGAGATAGACATGAAGGAGGGAGACAAAAGCCAGCAGTGGGTAGGTGGGGACAGAAAGGGGAGGAAACAGGGTGAAAGGGAGAGAGGATACTGTTTGAAGCAATTCGAAAGGAACAGCAATTGTAAACTCAGGGCTTACATTTCTGAGGGTTACTGATGCTAGAAAATTGCACATAGCACTCATGCATTTAACTTGCTTTCGTGAGATACACTAATTTGAAGAAACAGGACTAACCAAACAGACTGAGGCGAACAAAACAAAACAAAAACCCCTCATGTCTTAAAGAACATTTTTAGCAGGCTTCAAAGATCAAATTAACCCAAACAGAGTAAACATGGAATGTCCACAGGAGAATGGGGGACCAAAGCAAATAAAACCCCGTATGACTTTATGCAGTGGTCCAGAGTGCTTTTTTCTTTTCCTTTTATGTTTCTGTGAGAGGACTGCTCAGAGACAGCCACGGGACACCAGCAGACTGGGTGTTAGACTAGACAAAGCATCTATCATCTCAGTCAGCATTAGCCCCTTAGTCGTTATTATCCGTACACTTTTGCTTCCTTCCCAGGTAGGCCATTCTTGCTTTTTTTTTTTTTTTCTTATTATATTGTACCCGGTGACTCAGCAGAGCACGTGTCCTGCATTCGGTCTATAGTCATGTTTCCTGCCCTTCAGCAGCCTTGCCTGACCCTCTTCCTCTAACTGACAAACCCCACTTACCTCACAAACTCAGGAGACTCCATAATCAGGAGTAAGTTCTTCTGTTTAAGTAGATACAGAGCGGCTAGTGAGATCAGACCTTCAGTCCTGCTGGATGGAGAAAGCTGCAGAAGCAAGTATCCCATTTATTGCACACATGTTTACTGGATCAGTGAACGAGTCAGAGGTCGGTGAACTCTGAGGCATTGCATCATTGGAATGGTCTGCAAAACTAGAAAGGAAAAAGCTGCCCTGAATTCCATCTTCAGTTCCATGAGTGGTAGACTCTTCTGTTCAGCCAGTCTCCCTAAAGTATGAACAAAAGTCAACAAATCATTTGAGGTTTTCCAGTAGATTGTTCAGGCTTGATTCTGCCAGCCAGTGGTGGGTTTTGGATTTAAAGTTTTTTTTAAGTTTATTTCTGAATTCTGATGCAGGCTTGCAGATGGTATAAGCCAGAATCTTGTCTGTATCTGTTCACTTGAGGCTTTAGTAGTGTTGTGCTTGGATGTTAGGTAACACTTGCATAGTGAAACACAAACCCAACCCATGCTACACATCTTTAATATGAACACATTTTGTATTCCCTAGAAAGAAGAATGGTTTTGCTTCACCTGTACACAACTTCTGTGTTCATGATTAGATAGTAAGATGGCCATTTTCATACTCCAGATAATCCCAATCTCCTAGGTAACAGGCCTAATACAACAGAGAGCACAATGATCCAAACTTTATCTAAAAATAAAGCTCTCCCAATTCTAGGCTGGACTGTGGAAGGAAGAGACTGTTTGGGTAACCCCTCGTTCCCTTTCTTTGTCAGCTACTGTCCTCTCCTCTTATTCTAATTGAAGCTTCTAATTCTCCCAGGGCTGGTCTAGGGCAATAGAGGGTGGTGTGAAGCAGGCAGTATCTGTTTGACTGGGTGGACTGACCTTGCTGCATCTTTTGAATAAACCTCTGAGGACTTCAGTGGTCTTTCCATGAACAGGCTGATTCGTGTCTTCTGACTCTTTCCTCCGCAGCTGAGCATCTTTTAGTCTGCTTGTGCTCTGTGGTCACACGATACCTTCTAGACACTGCTTTTGGGCATATTTTAGAAAGTTGTGACTTTGATTTCTCTCAAGTCTTCCACATCTAGTTGGCTTGGAACATGTAGGTCTTTGCCCCAGCATCTTTTGCACCTGCTATTGTGAAGACATCACAAGCTTTCAGTGGGTACTTTCCCTCTCTGAAATGCATACCAGAGTTACAGCTTGTACCCTCTGATTCAAAGACACATGAACTTACCAGTTACCTTCTCTCTGTCTCTCTGCCTTTCTGCCTCCACCACTCACCCATAACAAACTCTATGGGACATATGTGTAACCCTATAAATGCCCCCTTGCAGGTAGCCAGTATGTGTTGGCCCTGCCTCTCTTCTTTTATAATGTCAGGGTGGATTTTTCCTCCTGCTTGTCCGTCTCAGCCATTTTGTGTCCCTGAGCTTGTTTGGTTCAGTAGCCTCTTTCTTCTGAGATGGCTGCTTTCAAGTTCAGGCAGGGATCAACATGTACTATTTTCGTCTCAGTATGCATTCAAACTGGAAACAAGAGTCCCATTACACATATAGAGAGACACGTAAACACATGCACACACTTATACACATTGGGGTGTCAGCAGAATGAACAATTTCCATACCTATATATTGTATTCAGAGGTTTTTTTTAGGTGAATTTTTGTTACTATTGCTTTAAATTTTATTCATTTATGTTTATGGAGTGTGTGTGTGTGTGTGTGTGTGTGTGTGTGTGTGTGTGTGTGTGTGTGTAAAACCCTAGTACAGACACCAGAGGAAGTCAGAAGAAGGTGTCAGATACCTTGGTGCTGGATTAACAGGTGGTTGTGAGCCTCCTTGAACTCAGGTCCTCTTCTGAAAGAGCAGCGTTTTTAACCACTGAGATTCTAAAAAATTATTTTTAATCACAGCAATATTTCACAAACATTGATTAGACACCAGCAATGAAGCGAGACTTCTGTATGACCATTTTTACATGTCTTTCTCCCCTTTGAGAGATAACAAGACCTATTAGATTAATGGATCTTAATTTTTCTTTCATAACTTTTAGCTCACTTATGTAGACATAAAATATGTTAAGTGTGCCTTTGTGTGTTTGTCTTATTCAATGTTTAGTTTACTACAGCTTAATTTTTACCTAACAACTTTGCTTACTTTTTAAAAAATTAATTCTTTGAGAATTTTGTATAGTGCGCATCTAACATAGACATCCCTCCTCAAACTTCTCTCAGATCCACTTCCTACTTCTCTATATTCAACTTTGAGTCTCCTTTCTCCCTTTCCCTGCTGGTATTGATTGACAGTAGTTCCTCAGGTAGGAGTGGGACTTTGTGCATACCTCCCCTATCTTTGGGATTTAATGTGGCTGAGCTTGGTCAGGTCCTGTGCATGCTACCATGACCATTGTGAGTTCATATGTGTGGAAACACTGCATTGTTTTCTTGTTGTCATTAACCACCTCTTGCTCTTAAATGTCTTTCTACTTCTTCTTCCACAATAATCCACGAGCCCCTTGTAAGGAGGTGGATATGATAGACATCTATATCTATATCTATATCTATATCTATATCTATATCTATATCTATATCTATATCTATATCTATATCTATCTATCTATCTATCTATCTATCTATCTATCTATATATATATAATATCTGGTTGGCATGGAACATGTGGGTCTTTGCTCCAGCATTTTTTGCACCTGCTAATGTGTATATGATTATATATGTATACATATACACATACACGTATATGTGTATACATATGCATATATCCTATTTAGGGCCTAGCATTCGGCAGTCTCTTATTCTTCACACCTTCATCAATTGTGTATCTATGTTTTACTACAAGTAGGAACTTCTTGTAAGATTTACTAATTTGTGGGTATATTAGGCAATTAGGAGTTGGTTTGGTAATATGTCCATTCAAAGGCATGTGACCTGTCTAGTTACAAGTTCTTGGCTTGGTAATGGTGTCAGGTATGAATTTTGTCTAATAGGGTAGGCCTTAAATACATGCAGAAGGTGGTTAATTATACACAAGATATTTATGCCAATGTTGTTGCAGTGGGCATGTGTGATTTGAGTGAGAAGATCTGCTCTCAGGGATTTGAATACTTCTTGGTGGTACTGTTGGGGAAAGATATGCTCCATGTGGCTTGGTTCTGCAACTCTGACTAAGGGTCCTGAGGGAATGAAAATGTGGTAGGCACTTGGGCCAGGTAATGATGGGTGTCAGTAGGGTGTCTGTACCTACTTCTTTTGTAGCCCATAACCTTGGCATATTTGTTATGTACAGCACAGGGGAAGAAGTTATCTAGTCTTGATAGGAGGTCTTTGTAGGAGAACAGTTTCAGGCTATAAACATTCAGGAGGAAGTACAGTTGCTAGATTTTATAAACATTTGATCAATCATTTATAAACATGTACTTGGATGAAAGAAAACTTTGCCGATTTCAAGTCTCATTTACAAGGAGAAAGCTTTGTCAATTTCCCATGGATCTGAGGCCTTGGCCCTTGTCATGGCTGTGCCCAAGCCAACAATCAACACTTATTCAGGACCTCATTCATTTGGGCTTCCTCTGCTCCCTAGAGGGTACAGTTAGAGGTGTAAACTTTCTGGATAAAGTATGTTATGGAAGGCTCCATGTTCCACTTCCGGTTTGCACTCTCTACCTGATGCTTGCAAGTCAAGATGTGAGCCCTCAGCTTCCTGCCCCTGCTGTCATGCCTTTGCTCCACCATTGTGGATTCTAATAGTATAGAATTGCAAGCTCAAATCAATATCTCTTTCTCTCTGAGCTGCCCTAGTCTTGTTGTGTTAGCATAAGAGAAAGTGCATGATTTGCTTGGCCAGGAGTTGAAGACTTTACAGCTGGGTAAGGTTGATGATCACTTTTTTTCTTCTGGTAGTGTTCATAGACCCTTCCAGCACTCTGAAACCCAAACCAGGCCTGTTGTGAGAATTTAACTGCTATACCATCTCTCTAGGCTGTCTTTAATCACTTTAAGCATGTTTGTGTAATGCCTTTATGAATCTAGTATATTTACATCTGAGCATTAAGCCTGAGGATGTAGCTTTGATGGGCTTCTCTGGCTATTTATCATTTTGAACCACAAGCTCACATCAGGTGGAATTTCACCTGTAGTAATTGGCTGTGGTCTGTGTCTAACCAAAGAACCTAGCTTACAATCCTTGGTTTTTCACTAGAGGAACAAGAGTTCTTAATCCTCAATCTAAAACTGGTGCAAATTCAAAGCCCCAGTTCTCCAGGAATTTTCAGAGTTCCTATTTTTAGATTAGAGGTTGGAAATAGTGTAGACAGGGTCATGTATCACAGTGAGCAGAGATTCTTCATGTCTCTGGGACTTCTGGATGTGTGTTAGGATCTTCCTCATAATCTCCTTCCTGGCATGGACCAGCTTTTGTCCTTCAGAGTCATTGGGCCGCAAACCTGTACCACAGAAATAGACCCTGTCTCTATGCCCCACTCTACGTCACAGAAGAGTGCATGACTCTGAACTTTTCATTGCAGCCACAGAGGTAGCTCTCTCTCGCTTTGGAGCAATTGCCAAAATCGACAGTTGTCTGCCACATTTTACCTGGTCTTAGTGTTTTTAAGGGACAGTTTCCACCACCACAGAAAATTTAATCTGTTAGAATCTTTCAGATAAAATTTCAAATAAGTAGTTAAAACTTCATGTCCAGATGCTACAAGCATAAGTCTAAAACAGAGAACAGAGACATAGAAAGAAATGCATAATTGACCTAGGCATTTCAGGCTAGATTCCCCCATTCAAAGATAATAACTAATAAGACTTGGGATAACTGTATCTTTCCCAAGGCCTCACATTTTGTTACTAATAGAGCCAAGGGTGGGGACTACATCATATAAAATGTAAGGTGCTTTCCTGACCACATTTGCTCTCACATGTTTCTATTTTAGTAAGTAGATGCTGGCCCTAAGGAGGAGAAAGTCAAAATGTCTACTGGAACAGACCTCAAGGCGAGAGAGGGAGGCATTCCCAATGACAGCAATTTAAACATGACCCAAGAACAATCCTTCAAGAAAGGTAAAAATGGAACACATGGAACTCTGGTTATGAGAGAAATAGGAGACTCATCATCCCAGCTTCCTTTTTCTTGATTGATAGCATCTTTCTCACTGCTGCCAATAGCCAACAGTGCCAAATAATGATGAATCAGTTTTACTTTTAACTATTTCACTCCTCACAGGTAATCTTGAAGGCACACAGACCAGGTAAGAATCATGTGACCATTATTGGGAAGTGGAAACAAAAAACCCAAAACAACTCCAAAAGAAGTAAATAAGCAAAAACAAAACAATTTATAAAAACCAAATGACTAACAAACCCAAACCAGTGTCCCAGCAGACTCTGTCTGGATAAGAAACCAAGCCCAGCCTTTGGCTTTTTGTCTAGGGCTGGACTCTATTATTATCTAAATCGTTTCAAGTCACTGTCAAGATTGAAAACTTACAACTTTTCTGTACAAAGCTGGCAAGGACAGAATAATATACATGTACGTGTCTACAGATTCTTCTTAATTACACATGCTAAATAAGATTCTACTAAAGTGTTTTGTCATTTGAAGCAGCCTGTGACTAAGAGGAGACTGTTCCAAGGATGCAAGGAGAGTCAAATGTTATCGAGCCCATCATGAGGCATTCACAGGAGCCCTTCAGCTCTCCTCACAGCACCTACAGGAAGGTTCTTGTACAACCCTTGTGAAACAGAAGCCATGGACACTGTTGAAAGTTGCTGTTAGTAGAACATTTGGGATAGAGATCCAGGTGACTGATTCCAAGATTAAAAGACATCTGTGAAAACCCATGAGCAATAACATAGGAGTAAGATAGTGTAGTGTAGTTGATGAGCACGTCACATGCACAAGATGCAACATAAAGGATTGTTTCCAGTGAATTCTCATCTTGCAGAGGTGCTCCCTTCACTATAACAAAATGAAAGGATGATTTCAATGTTGCAAACAGTAAAACAAATTGTCTTTCCCCATGATCCATACATAAATGTATATATTACATGTCTGTCTGTCTATCCTCTATCTAATCAAAGCTCTAGGAGAAGAAGAAGCATGAAAATGACAGGCACTGTCAGGTATGGTCACACCTGTAGCCCCAACACTTGGAAGGTTGAAGTTGTAGGGTCTTGAGTTTGAGAACACCCTGTATCAACAAATAAATGAACACAGGGATAGTAAAATTAATTTAGTTACATAAGCAACACAAACTACTTGATACAACTTAGATGAGACTTAACTAATGAGTTCAGTTCCATGTTGGGGCAGAGAAAAGACTTGATCTATGGGTGAAATCTGGAGTGGACAGCCTGGTCATCCTGTTTTACGGACTATGATGTCAAAATAACAATGACCAAAATGCCATTGTAAACTTTTTCAGATGAAGGAAGGAGACTTTTCAAAGTGATCCTAGACTTAGGCCAAAGGTGATATTTGTAATTTAACAAGTGAATCTCCACACACAAGGGTGCAGTCCTAACTATTCCATCTCATCTGCTCCCTGACTGAAGCTAGGAAGCTGTAAACTCAGAGTTTGACCATGGTCACCACGTTACCTCAGGATTTCTCTGCCTCTCAGTTGTGGTCACACAAAAGTGATTGGAACACAGGCAAGCTCTGCGTAAGCCTAGATTACAGTGTTAAGATGAAGACGATACACATCTTCAACCTAACACTAGCCTGCCACTCAAATTATGAACAAGTTAAATATCCTATTGCTAGTTATAAATTACACTAATCTCAGCTGCTTAAGCATGGAATTGAGAGTCATTTTCAACACCCCTGAGCAAACACACGAACATGCATAACCTCACACACACACACATGAGCATGCAAGCAACCTCAGCTTCCTAACAGTTCTTGTTTTACACCTGTTCCTGTCCTTGATGGCTCATCCTAGAGCCATGAAAACCCCATCTCTGAGGCTGGTTCTCCATACATTCTTCAAGGCTCTTCTTCTGAGGGAAGTAGCACTCCCTCTTGGGAGAATGGAGCCTCCCAAAGAACAGAGTCCAGTCTCCCTATACTTCTGAGATTCCAGAGACACCAGTGTTCTGCCTCCTCCTGACTTAGTACAGGAAGAAAGAAGGCTGACCATATAAATGTTACTTCTTCCCCTAGGCTGCTGCTCACTGCGCCATGGTTTGGCTTTCATCTTGCATCTCTGTAATTTTTCTGTTTATACCCAACAAATGAACCTGAGCATCGCCATAACAGCTATGGTGAACACCACAGCAGCATCCAGCCATGCCAACGCTTCCATAGAAAGGCCTACCACTGACTCCCAAGATTTCTGGAATGAAACACTACAGGAATCTAAGGTAGTGGCTTGTTTTGTGAGATTCTGAACTGTTTCTTTGGTTCAAGGGCCATCTTATGAGGAAATGAAATTCCTTTAGCATGAGAACATAAATGCATACCTGAGGAAATTTTTATCTCTGCTTAGTGTCTGTGAATGAAACCATGACTAAGTCAGAACAAAGCATGGTAAAGCACTCCGTAAAATTAAATTCTTCTTCTATAAGGATGCAAAAAACCTTATAGAACCACAAAACCAGCTTCACAGATTATGTCTTCTTTTCTCTTCCACATAACGCTCAATATTTCAGCTTTGTTTCTTTCTTATGAGCTTTTCCTTCCATCTGTATCTATCTATAATATGCACAATATATATGTATCTATGTTTAACATATAAGGTATAGTTCATATAGACCCTATATGTACATGTATATGATATATAAATATTCATATGTGTGTGCATGTATACACACATACATATATGTATGCATACATATATCTGTATGTATATATACATATATATGTGTGTGTGTGTGTGTGTGTGTGTGTGTGTGTGGTTCGCCCTTCTGAGATGGTATTTTTTTCTATGACCATTTTCAAATTCATTATCCTCCTGCTTCAGGCTCCTGAGTGCTGGGATTCCATACATGTATCACCACATATGATGAATGCATCATGGACTCCCTTATTTTAATTGGTCAGTTCCTTGAGTCAGCGTGATAAGAAAGAACATGATGTTCATATCTTTAGGTCTTTTTTTTCCTTATGAAACTAGTGGACTGGAAGAATTGAAGAGAGGTTAAAATGATCTTCGAATTGCTTTCTGTGTCTCAAGTGAATTTTGTGTCTCACTATGAACAGTCACAGCTGAGCCAGGTGTGAGGCACAGCTATAATCTCAGGACTCTGGAGGTGGGAGCAGAAGGACTAAGGGATCAAGAGCAGCCTGGGCTGCTGAGAACCTGTCTCAAGAAAAAAAATAGAATGAAACGGGTCACCTGTGTATCCAAACAGTGAGAACCCCTTTGTTCCCTAGGCCCCTGTTTACGACTGGACACCTGAGATCCAGGGAATCCTCCTCAGCTCTCTCAACTATGGATCGTTCTTAGCTCCAATCCCTACTGGCTATGTGGCTGGAGTGTTTGGAGCCAAGTATGTGGTTGGTTTGGGCTTGTTAGTTTCTTCCGTCCTGACTCTCTTCATTCCACTGGCAGCTGAGGCTGGAGTAGCCTTACTAATTGTCCTTCGGGTCATCCAAGGCATGTCTCAGGTATCCAGATCTTTACCAAGTATAACTGGCATAAACTATGTTCTAGAAGGATCTGATAGCTCTAAGAGTGGAAAATTTCCCCTAGGTTATGGTGTTAACAGGTCAGTACTCAATGTGGGCCAAATGGGCTCCCCCACTGGAAAGGAGTCAGCTCATCACCATCGCTGCATCAGGTAACTGGGATATTAATGTCATTTATGTGTACTGTCCAAGAGGATACTCAGCAATGGCCTGTTGTAAGAATGAATGTCTGGATAGTAGTTATTCCTCACTTCATAATCCTTGCTTTTAAGAACTTGTGGTCAGAACAACATGTTAATAATACACCAAAAATATTTGTATTTTTGCATACATTCATTTATTTTACCCTCACAGGGACCTTATAAACTATGTAAGGAGTAAGTACATAGTGAAGAGATTCCAAGACACAAATAGATTGATCCAAGACACAAATAGACTGATACGTGTCTGAGATCATACAGTCCTTGAGTGAGGGAGCAGGCTCTGTATTGTGGTAGTCTGGATCTAAGCCCATACTAAGTCACTGTCACTCGACTCTGTAGGAAGTATACTGATTTCCAAGACCAGCTCTCTTACCCATAGTGTCCTTGTGTCTTTTGCTCAGGGTCAATGCTTGGAACGTTCCTTGTTCTTATTGCTGGTGGTCTTCTTTGCCAGGCCCTAGGATGGCCTTATATATTCTACATCTTTGGTGAGTTTGTTCCTTTATAAAGTCTCAAAATGTTTCTCTACGGCAGATGAATGTGTCTCTGGTTATCGATATCCTAATAGATAGCATTTATGTGAAGTTGGCAATGTGCAAAATTAGTCAAAGTGTAACTCTTGCTGATAAAAGAGCATTTAAAATTTAATATTCTTGGAGCTGGAAAGATGGCTTAGCAGTTAGGAGTACTTGCTGCTCTTGCAGAAGACCCAGGTTCAATTCAAAGCCCCACAGGATCGCTCAAAACCATCTGTAACTCAAATTTTGGTAGTTTCCAATGCCCTCCTCTGATCTCCAAAAGTGTACATACATATATGCAGACAAAACACCCATATACATAAAACAAACCTGAAAAAAGAAACTAATATGAATTTCAGTAGTCTAAATATATAGCTGAAGAACATTAAGACTTTAAGGACATCAATATATGCCTTTCTAAGCTAGAGATATGGTAAAGTGATTGCTATGTAGGCACAAGAAACCGAGTCTGATTCCCAGAACCTTTATCAAACATTTTGGCATCAAGGTGCACATCTGTAATTGGGGAGGCAGAGACAGGCAGGATCCTGCACTTGTTGCCAGCCAGTTGATCCTCCTTGGTAAGTCCTTTGGAAATGCTGTGTCCAAAGACCAGGTGGATGACACCCGAGGGATGACAGTCAAGTTTAATGGGCCACATTGCTACTCAGTATTGATGATGCTGAGTTCTCCAATGCTGAACAAACGATGTATTAGATAAATTCTGTTTGATGCTTATTAATGTTATTCTATGTATAGAAATGGCCTAAGTAATCAATTGCACATAAAACAAGAAAGATACAAGAAAGGCAGGAAAGGGTTCAGTGAAGAAGGAAAGCACAAGCAGCAGGAGGAGTGTAATCTGGTGCTTAGCCATGAAGGGGGAAGCACACCCAAGTGTAAAGTCATGTGTGGATCCTCAGTATAACAGTGTGCACATGTGTTTCAAAGCCTCTGTGAACTCAGTGGTTTGAAGCAGCTATTATTCTTCCTGAAGTCCCATTGAACACCTGTGGGGGGGCTCTATTCTCTGTTTCTCTCATCTGCCATAGACCATGGATTCATTGGAGCACTTCCTCCCTAGAGGACAATAAACAAAGGCAGTGTCTCTTAATGCCTCAGCTGGCAGCTGCCCTAGGGCATAACAAACGCAAGTTGTATGAGCAACACTAAAGTCAAGAGCTGAGGAAGTACCCTCCACTTATACAGAGCCATTCAAGGGTTGGGGCAAGGTATAGCTGGTTATCTACCAGCTATAGTAATCATCAAACTGAAAGAAGGGCCTTCTATCCTAGGTGGAATTGGCTGTGCCTGTTGCCTGCTCTGGTTCCCCCTCGTATATGATGACCCACAGAATCATCCCTTTATCAGCACTGGTGAGAAGAGATACATCATGTGTTCACTGGCTCAAGAGGTACACTAAGGAATTTCCATGTCATTTCCCTCTCCCTGGGTGTCTCTGAGGCAGGGTACAGCAGTAGAGCTCCTATCTTGTGATGGAGGGAATAATTATGGTTTGTCCTTTAGGATTGCTCGCTGGGCTGGTCTCTTCCCATTAAAGCCATGGTGAAATCTCTCCCACTTTGGGCCATTGTGGTTTCATATTTCTGTGAATACTGGCTATTATTCACGATAATGGCATATACACCCACATATATCAGCTCTGTACTTCAAGCAAATCTCCGAGATGTGAGTACAAAGAAAATTGACCTGGCTATTGCATTTCTCGATATGATCTCACTCATGCCCACAGGATGAGGGATTAGGCCAGGATCCTAAGAAATGCAGGTAACTTGGATTCACATTGACCTCAGGGTGGTCCACTTGGCACTTGGGCAGAGATATGGTTCCAATCAGGTCATACTTTTAAAAATCTTAAAAAGTCTTTAAAAGTCTTATGCAAAAGTTTATACTTAATGAAGTCAACATTTATATCAAGATGCTCTATCAGCAACATTAAAATTTTAAAATGACTAATAAATTCTATTGCAAAGATGTTATTAGATTTTGCTTTTCTCATCTTGATTTTTTTTCCTGAGATAGACTTTCACTAAGTAGCCTAGGTGTGTGTGGAATTCACTATGTAGCTGAGGCTAGCCTCAGAATATAGATCTTCTTCCCTCTACCTCCCCTACTGTGGGGATTACAGGTATCTACCATTAAGCATAGCTCATAATGTTTAAAATAACAATTTCTAAGTGATCTTTATATATGAAGAGAGCATTTGTCATTTTCTTTTATTAAAAATTAATGAAACCAGATATGGTGGTATATGCCTTTAATCTCAGCACTCGGAAGCCAAAGGGTATAGAATATGATGTGTGAGTTTGAGCCAACCTCCTCTATATAGTAAATCTTGGGTCAGCTAGGGCCACATAGTGGGAGCTTCTGTCAAAAAAAAAATGAAGACCACGATTGAGTTATGTGCATATTTTTTGTAAAGAATTAAATTAAAATTAAAACTGAAGTAACAAAGACTTAATTTACATTGAAAGTGGTATGTATATAATGCAAAGCCACAGACATGGACCATCCATCCATCAGGTTCAGTCAGGTTCAAGATGGGGAAGTACTGAGGACACTTGTATTTACCTGTCTCCAATCTCCAGAGTGGAATCCTGTCTGCCCTGCCATTCATGTTCGGCTGTGTCTGCATTATTCTTGGGGGTCTACTGGCAGATTTTCTCCTCTCCAGGAACATCCTCCGGCTTGTAACCATCAGGAAGCTCTTCACTGCCCTAGGTAAGGGCCCTGCTGGCTACTGTGCTTGTGGGAGCTCAACAGTCACTTCTTAATGTCTTTTGTTCTGCTGCAGGGGTCCTTGTCTCATCCGGGATCCTTGTGCCCCTACCTTGGGTCAGCTCCAGCCTCAGCACTACAATGGCCTTCTTGGTACTATCTTCTGTCTTTGCCAGCCTCTGTGATTCAGGAGCCCTCATTAACTTCTTGGATATAGCTCCACGGTAAGGACCCTTTTGCTTCATCCTCATAGAAGTTCAGTTCAGGTGCAGGAACCCTACCTACCCTTGCTCTGATGCAAAGCTAAAGAGTAGTGTATGCGTCAGGTCACAGGGGGTCATAACATCAGTGCTACATCTCCATCATTCCTGGAAGGGACCCTGGCTATCGGCCATTGTAAATAGAGCTGATCCTAGCTGATTCAAGAGCAGTCTGTGGCCCTGAAAACACTTCACATGTCACATGTCAGTCTCTGCCAAGGAATGCAGCAGATTGGCCACTGAAAGGTCTCAAGAAATCCCATCATGAAGGTCTATGTGAGAATTAAATGAAGGGAAAACAGGGTTGGAAGGGATGTCTCAGTCAGTAAATGCTTGCCAGGTAAGCATGGGCAGTTGAGTTACATCCCTAGAACCCACATTACAAGATGATAAGATAACATAAAATAAGATAAGCCGGGGGTAGTGGTGTGTGCTTGTAATATCAGTACTGTGAAGGCACTCAAATAGGCAGAGAGCCCTGTGGTTTGCTTGCAGCCCGTCTAGCTACGGGGCAATTTCCAGGCTAGCGAGAGACACTACTTCTAAAAGACGTATGGCTGACACCAGAAGAATGACATCCAAAATTGCCTTCTGGTTTCCATGTGCACTACACATATATGCATGCATACTAGCACATATGTGAATACATATATAGCTACCAAAAAAACAATGGAAAAAGAAACATTACCAGGGGAAAAAATCATTATGCCTGGTGCAAGCCATGCCAGAAAGAACCGAGACCAGACATAAAACTCCCAGAGCCTAATTCAGGCAACAGGACATACACAGGACACAATGGGTCACTGAGACATGTGGGAAATAGGCTGGTCTCAGAGGATAAGCATCTTGTTACATAAAGTTCTTTAATCAATAAGGAGGAGACTTTTGCATCCCTAGACTGGGCTACAAGGTTGGTGTCAATAATAAGAACCAAGAAGGTGACATGTTAGCATAGGCTAGCCCCTGAAAGGCTGAGCCTGTAGCACAGGATTATAAGAATCTAATGATAGCATATTTTGTTCAGGTTTAATGTACACCACCCTAAGAATCCAAAGAGACAAACATAGAGATACGATAGGGCAACCTTGGCTTACATGTGGCTACCCATTTCCCAGGTATGCTGGCTTTCTCAAAGGACTATTGCAAGTCTTTTCTTACTTAGCTGGAGGCATAGCTCCTACTGTTGCTGGATTTTTCATCAGTCAGGTAAGTCCAAATGTTGTAAGGAATATTAATAAAAGTAACTGATGGTGGTAGTTAGTAGAAGCCAGTCTAAGGCTCAATGAGAAAAAATCCTCAAAACTCATGAGTCTAGAGTTCCCAGCATACCTTCATTCCCAGCTCAATTTATGTAGGAGAATTCCATATTGCATGGGGTTGGTGTGTGAGCAAACACTCAGTGTAGTGAGTTTATGGTTTGTGAATTTATATAAGGTGAGCATCTCATGTTAAAATGCAGGGTTCTCAGTAATATTCATGTCACTTCTCCTTCAGTGTCATCTGATCATCTATCGTGGTTTCCTCAAACTGAGGGGCCTCAGGATTTCTGACAGCTTCTCAGTGCTAATATCTTGAATGCTCTAGGCAAACAAGGATGGAGTAGTTTTTCTATCTAGGAAGCTAACAAGTCTTTGGAAATTGATGTGCAAACTGTTTAATGAATGGCAGACTAAAAAGCTCCCCACGCCTATGTTCCCAAGTA
This sequence comes from Rattus norvegicus, assembly GCF_021556685.1. NCBI lineage: Eukaryota > Metazoa > Chordata > Mammalia > Rodentia > Muridae > Rattus > Rattus norvegicus. The sequence continues at coordinate 41,341,040 of NC_141550.1, forward strand.
TTCGCTCTGCCATTCATGAAACATCTCAGAAGCTCCTGGGAGCCTGGTGCTGGGATGCTGCTTTTTCAGTCTGAAGCCTTCCATCTGGAAGGAGCACTTTGACATAGTTACAATATACAAGGCAAGGTGGTGCACGCTTATAATCCCAGCACTTGTGAGGCCAGTTTGGTCACATTGTCAGAGTCTGTCTCACAAACAAATCCCTGAAAGATGAGAAGGTAAAAATAAACAAATAATTAAACCCAATGACTTGAACATTGCCTAAGGATTATATAAACATAAACTTTACATGAGAAACAATGTCTGTGACATTTATGAAAATCTCATTTTTAACTTATCCATGATGGTGTGTCAACAACTCAGAGAAAAGACAGGAGATTAACAAAGAAAGGATTTTTGTTTTAATGAAATCAAGTCCCCTCTTGCTCTCGAAGCTTCCATTCCTTTCTAGTCTCTGAAAGCACACTATTAGGGATTGGTTAAAAGGTAATTCTCATATAGACCTTGTTTCTCTTGTCACTTGACTGACTGATCAATTCATTCATTCATTCAACAAACTATTAAATATTAGCATGTACTAAGCCAATTGTTTTAGCAAACAAACACACAAAAGTCTCCCAGCCATACCCCATGAAATCTATATTGAAAAAAGAAATTGACAGAAAACTAAAGTGAATTATAGACATATTATTCTGAAAGAAGAGAGTAGGAAACATGTCTGATTTTTTATTGTGTGGTACACGAGGAATCTTTGAAAAGGTGACATTAAGCAAGTACTGGGAAAAAAAAGTGAGGAAATGACCCCAATGATGGAAAGTGCCTTCTTGCCGAGGGAAGAGGAGGTATGCGGGCCTGGTGTGGGACAGGCAGCAGTCTGTTCCCGGAGCAATATAGGAGCCATGAAGGCTGAGTTAGAAGAAGAAGCATCGAGGCATAGAACCACAACTGTTCTGAACCATGGGATAAGACATAAGCCACCATTACTAACAGGGAGTTTCCTGCCTCCAGGATTCAGAGTTTGGCTGGAGAAATGTCTTCTTACTTGCAGCTGCTATTGATGTAGTCGGCCTGCTCTTCTACCTCATCTTCGGCAGAGCAGAGGTACAGGACTGGGCTAAGGAACCAACATTCACCCATCTCTGAGCAAAGTTAGTAATTTGTAAAAAAGGCCTGTTTTTGTGCCTACTGGACAACTAAAACCTTACAACTGGAAGAGGCTTCATTTCCAGGATCATTTAAGAGACCCCGACTATCCGATATTAAATGTATTTTTTTCCATACCTGGAGGCTTCATAAAGGAAAGAAAAGTCTGGTTATTTATAACTGTGTGCTCCTGAAATCACAGGTGTGTCTGAGGTTCTACAAATCCTTTATACTTTCCCCTGTTGCCATGGTAAAAGCATCAGGGATGGGAGGACAGTTTGCCATGAAAGCTAAAGAGGAAGCCAGAAGTACAGGAGTAATGAGTTGGAACCGCAGGAGAATGGTACTCTGTGAGCTGTCAGCGAAGAGAACTGACAGCCGGAAAACAGGATGTCTGTGAGCCGAAATTCTGTGGCAAGGGACCACTCATGCCAAGTGAAGGGGTTAGAGCCACTGTAGCTCTTGGTGTGTGTAGGACGTCTAACTGAAAACAGCCAGGATAAAGAGCAATGAAGAATTAATCTATCATGCAAAAAGGTATGGACGTTCTCCAACTGCTATAAGAAGGGTAGTAGAATGCAGCCATTGCAGACAGCTTTCTGTATGTGGATCTCGGCTTTGGAGCAAAACCACCTCTGCAATATGAACACCACCCAGGCACTTTCCGGAGGCCACTCTTCCACCAACAGCTTCCTTCTTTCTGACCACTTTAACCTGGGTGTCTCATCTGTATGTATCTGTATGTAGGTCCATGCAAATCCCTTATGTCTTAGTCTTAGTGAGTAGAATGGCCTTGTGTGTCTCTGATCTCATGCACTGCTTTGCAGCATCAGTCTCATCATGGATGCCCTTTGCCTGTTTCTCTGACTCTTATGATCTCAGTCACTGTCAGTGGGCTTCATTTGATGTAGAATGTCTCTTAAAAATGGATGTGAGACCCGTGCTTGCTTCACTTCATTTCAAATGTCTCTTTTCATTAAGAATCCCCACGGGTGACACAGGAACAACAAAAGAGAGCCCAAGTGCTCAAACACTAAATGAATATTAATGAATATATTAGTCTGTATAGTGACATGGCAGACATCACAATTGTGAATAGCTTGTAGCAGTTTGCTATCACAAGTCAAGAACACACGGCATTGTGGACCCAGTGAAGAAAGAGTATTGGTCTTTACATTGAAATCAGTGGAGGTATTTTAATGGAAAGGGACATAGTTGGGTTCTGATTGGGAGTGAGTGCTGGTGAGGAAAAGGCCTTCTCCGAGGATTTTAAGGAAACAGCTCTCTTAAACTGCATAAGAAAGTTGGGTAGGGGGTTCCAGTGCAATCCAGGGAATGGTGGAGGTGGGGAAATAAGCAAGGGAATAGCCTGGCTACATTAATACTCTATGAGAGCATAGATAATGACTATAGCAACAGTTACATTTTGGTTTGGTTTGTTATTAGAACAATTGGGATGCTCGTCACAATGATAGTAATATAATCAATGAAGACCACAAATAGGAACATGGGCACAAGGTTTGGATGTGACATCTGGGGTCTAGCTATGAATTTGGAAATAATTTAAACATAGGTCATAATTGACATTTTCAATATGAATGAGAGTGCCTGGGTAGACGGTAAACAGAGAAAGCCTGTGACTAATCCTTCAAGATTTCCAGTGTTTAATGGTCAGATAGAGGGTGTTTAGAGAAAAAGAGGGAAGGAGGTGTGGGAAAGGATAGAAGGAAAAGGGAGGGAGGAAGAAAAGTATAGAAGTAAAACCAAGAGATTAGCATTAAGATGGAGACCCAGAAAAAATAAATTATGAAGAGTGAATAGTCAATATGGCACCAGTCTGCAGAGATCTGACTAATGGACAGGGAGAAAGAAGAGTGAGAAGAAGGGAGTTCACTCCTGAGACTTTGGAGGCAAAAGAGTGGGTGGGAGAAAGGTGAGAGGGTATGAGATTGGACACAGTGTGGGGCAAGCTTGTCTTCAACCACGAGGCAGAGCTCGTTGAGAAATGAGTGGTAGAAGCGAAAGCACCAAGCATGAATGCAAAGTTCCTGGGAAAAGGCTGAGGAAGGAATGGTGTGACCCAAAGCCTCCCTAGGAAGGTAAGGAGAATGGAATGAATGAGGGAGGCCTTGCCAAGGTCGCATCCATATTTGCTAGTGAAAAGTCTATGATGGGTTTCATTCTCAGTATCTTTTTTTTTTTTCTACTTGAAAGTACAGAGGTGGTTTGTGGGTAAGACAAAAGCTACACGGTTCTTATTAGACAGAAAAATGACAGGAAAGACATGCCCTGCAGGTGGCCGGCCAAGGTTTTTGCCTCCCTACAACCCCTGGAACACCCATATTCTTCCTCTTCTGGCCCATTACCCAGCCTGAATATAAACCCAGAAAGTTTCAGAAGCCAGGGCATGCATTATTTGAGATATCCTTAGCAAAGTGTGAGATTCTGTTTACAGTAAATACTGATAAACGTTTGATGAGTCTTTTATTGGAGAAGTTCTGGGGTGGTATAGAAGACCAGCTAGGGAGACAAAGGGAATGGGAAAGAGTCCTAGTTTCTTCCCTGTTCCTGTGACAAATACCATGACCAAGCAAGCTTACACTTCTAGGTTATAGCCCATCATTGAGGGGAGTCAGGGCAGAAACTCAAGCAGGGATATGAAGCAGAATCCACAGAGAAATGCCTCTTGCTAGTTTGGTTGAAGGCTCATGCTTGCTGACTAGTTTACAGTCTCAAATTTTGATAGCTTTCTTATATAGCTCAGGACTATCTGCTTCTGGGTGGTGCTGACCACAATGGGCTGGACTCTCTTGCACCAGTTAAAAATCAATCAATGCCCCATGGACATGTCATAGGCCAATCTAATTTGATCAATACTTAAATTGGGACTCCCTTTGCAGGTGGCTCTAGGCTGTGTCAAGTTCACAGTTAAAGCTAATAAGGACAAGAGAAAGCGGAACCAATTTTGTGGAAACCCTGGTAATTAAGATTCCAGTCTACCATGTTCCAATAACTTCTTTGAGCTACATGCAAAATGGAATACTCTCTTTATCAGCAGGGCTTCTTTTCTCTGGCCTTGTCTGGTGAGCCCAACCCCCCCCCCCATACCCTCTCCCTGGGGATGGTCAAATAGTCCTTGGCAGACCTAGAAGTTCAACTTCTCTTTCTTGGATAAGAAGGCACCCAGCAAGCACCTAGGATTCTCCATGCCTCTCCATGCAAATGAGGGAGTCCCAGTACTTTAAATTCTAACCAATGATTTTACAATCCCTGAAAACTCCTTTCCACTCTCCAAGTTTCATATCTAGCTCGGTCCACCCTGAATAAAGTACATGCATATAAGCCCAACCTGAATAAAGATATGTGCACAAAGATAGTTTAAGAGAGCTGTTTCCTTAAAATCCTCGGAGAAGCCCTTTTCCTCACCAGCACTCACTCCCAGATGGACCAGGATCCTGCAAACCTCACCAGTTCCAGACTCCACTTCATCCTTCCAGCCTGGGTGTAGGGGCTCCAGGACATCATAAGGGAGAAAGCAGTACATCAGAGCCACAGCTGGTCCCCAACATGTATACTACAAATTTTGCCCCAAATTTATACGCCTTGATTCCAGAGCCTACAGACTCTTCTTATGGTGTCAGGAACTTAGGTGTGACACCATCACTTTCTTTGGCAATCCTGGAATTGACCCAAGTCTCATTAAGGTCCAGAGTTTGCTATCCAAGTTCTTCATTAATCCATCCTTTTTCCTCCCAAGACTCTCGCATTTCTTTTGTTGTTGTTTTTCTTTTTTCGTTTTTGAAATTTGCCTATTTTTATTTTATGCATACAAGGCTTTTGCCTGCATGCATGCCTAGACACCATGTGTTTGCAGTGCCCATAAGGGCCAGAAGACGGATGATGGTTGTTAGTTGCCATGTACTTGCTGGGAATCAAACCTAGGTCCTTGGAAGAACAGTTAATATTCTTGACTGATTGACCTTGTCAATCCCTATTTTTTGTTTGCTAATCAATCATCTTCGGGTTCTGCATATAACAAGTTTGAGTTTCTCCCTGAGCCCATTGAAGAGGAAAACAATTTTTTTTATATTTTCTTTCCAAATGGACCATCCTGAAAGAATAAAAATAATTTGAGATTTGTCAAATGGTTCTCATATTTACAACAAAGAGAAGTAAATGTTGAAAATTATTTCTAAAAAAGTAAATGGAAAAAATGAACCAAACCACAAACCTTTTCATAAAGTAGTGGAGTAAAGTTTTGGCTTATGTTTGTTTATTGGATCATAGGAAGACAGACAGATTCCTCTTTAAAGTCAGAAGTATAACTTGTTACACACAATACACAGTGCAAAAGAATCACTCAGACTAAAGTGGGAGGCAATGACTCCCTTAAAAGCTTCAGGCTACCGGTCTTCAGGTGTTCATGACTCCCATGACTGCAGTCCCACACAGAATCCTCTTCCTTTCAATATGGATGCTGACCTCATGCTTCTCAGGTGCTCACTCTTCTACTAACTTTTGTAGAAAAAGGAAACAAAAGACAGAGATGTCACTGGAGAGTCCTTGCACCCAGAGAGTGCTCCAACACTTCAAAGACATTTGTGTAGGCTAAAAGATCTTTCTCAAGTCATCAGTGAGAGGTCATCAAGGCCATTTTCACATGACTTCCCTGTGGACATAAAAATAAACATGACTGCCAGGTGCTCACATGCCACCTTCCTCTGCCCTGCTCTGCCCTGGGAAATGTATGTGAGAATATCTGAGCAGCTACAGCCTTTTGTAGGTCCACTCTCAAGGGCACGAGAACACTCAGTACTGTGTGTTGAGGCTGCATCCTGAAAATAAAACAAACAAATTAAAAACCTACTATGACCATCAGAGTTGGCATACCTGTAGTATGCTGCTTTCAAAAACAGCACCTTGCATTTATAGTAATAATAGGTACATTCTCTCTGTTCCCAAATTTCAGCTCTTAATAAGCTAATTTGTTATCAAGAAAATGAAAATAAAGCCCTTCTTGGTGATTCTCAACCAATCACACACTCCAACTTCTGTGTCCCTGCACTGAAACACCATCTGCCATTTTCGAGAACCAACTGCCACCTGTAGGGATTGGGGGGTTGCCATCTGACAGCCTAGGGTGACCCTGCTATTTGCCTGTTAGTAGGCATTTATACCAGCAACTCTGACTTCATGCATCCTCTCCAGAACCTGGGAAGAGGTTGCAGCCAAGATGCAAAACCAGAGTGTACACACAGGGCCCTAACTGGAGCAACAGTGGAGAAAGCACACATTATTCTATTTTGTTTTGTTTTTGTGGTCAGGTTTTTTTGTTTGGTTGACTTGATTTTGTTTTTGTTATTTTGAGACAGGGTTTTACTCTGTAACCCTAGCTGTCTTAGAACTCAGTCTGACCTCAAACTCAGAGATATGCTAGCCTCTGCTTCCTGAGTGTCAGGATTAAAGGTGTATGTCATCATGTCCAGCCCCGTTCTAGTCTTCTTTAAATTGATTTTATTTATGTTTAACTTACAATTTCATATTATATATCCAATGTATACAGCACTATGCTATATAAGAAGGGCTGCACACAAGCAGGTAACATGCATTGTGTGCATTCCTCCATCACCTGCCCCTACCCCTTTAATTTATCTTCTTCTCCCCAGTTTGTCCCCAGTGTTACTCTAGCCTATTTAGTTATGATTTTCCTGTCCTCTATACATATGTGATTTTGTATATCTGTATGCCTCTATTTTCCATTTAGACATTTTTAGTCTTGTGTGCATGTGTGTTTAAGTTTTACATGGCAATCATACATTGCCTAATGCCTGTCTATCAGCACCTTGTAGGCAGGACAGAACACTCATTGGCTGCAGGTGATTGCCGAGCGTTCTACCTAAGGAGGGGAAATGCTGCAGGTATTTGAACACCTCACAACAATATTATCACTGCCTTGACCACAGGTTTTGTCTAGGAAGTTCACTTCTGTTCTCCTATTGTGAAGTGGCCTATCTGTGGCAACATGGCGGGTCTTTGCATAGTAGGCTGAACTGTAATGTTGCAATGGTGCCTCGGGTGTGGTGGGGAATACATAGCAGACACATACCCCAAAGTGAAGCTCTGAGAGAGTTGTGGTGCAGAAAGGCTTTGTAACAACTTGAAAATTCCCGTTTTTACCTGAAGGTCTGAACAATATAAATGTGCCCATCTTTAAATCTCGTCATAGTGGCACATTCATGAAACCCAAGCACCCAGAAATGCAGGTGGAAAACTCATGAGCTTCAGGCTAGCATGGGCTACATAGAAATTTCAAGTGTAGTCTAAACTATCCTTATTGAGATATTATATTTAAAAAAAAGAAAGAATGTGTGTGCAGCCCCCCAACACTCCAACACACAGTAACTTCCACACAACCCAAAAAAATCACCTCTGAAGACAAACCAAGCCAAGAAAGAAAAGTACCAAATAAGAGATCTTTTCTCTTGTCCCTTGCATTGAGTTTTATACCAAAGGTTCTAAGCAGAGCAATTAGAGAAGAGGAAGGACAAAAGAAGGTTATCCAGATTGGAAACTGAAGAAAAATTATTTATATTCATGGATAGCAAATTTATTTAACTAGAAGTTTGATGGTATCCACCAAAAACTAGTAGGATTTGCTCACTGAAACTGTAGGGCAGGAAATATATAAAAGTTAACTGTACTCCTATTGCATTTAATACAAACATTAAACTGAGAAAATAATTCCATTTAAAATGGGATTTAAATATCAGGCACAGTGATGTACATTTATAATGTCAGTGCCTAAGAGGATGAGACCCAAGGATCTCATGTTCCAGGCTAGTCTGCCTGGACTCCACAGTGAGCTTGAGGCCCTCCCACCACCACACACTGGATCAAGTTCTTCTATGGGAATTCTTGGGTAACACACATTGACCAAAGTAAATATAAAAATGCATTAACATCAACAGCAAAAAGGTCTGATGAGCAGTGGTTTGTATGTACAATTTGTTGGTTTATCAGCAAATGCATCTCCCCTCCAAGCAAGCAGCCAAGAGCAGCAACAAAACCTCTTTGATCCCATATTTCTTTCCAAGAGAAATTGTCTTTTCTGACTGTTTGTATTTCTTTATCACATTCTCTCCTTCCTTCCTTCCTTCCTTCCTCCCTTCCTTCCTTCCTTCCTTCCTTCCTCCATTCTTTCTTTCTTTTTTCTACTGATTAAACAAACATCAGGAAACTACAGAAAACAAATACTTGGCTCAAAGGTTTGCAAGCACAGGAACCTGAGTTTGGTTCCCTGAATCCATGTAAAAGGCACACTACTGGGACACACACTAGTAACTTGAACACTAGGGAAGCAGTGCAAGAAGATCAATGGGTCTGATTGGCCAGCCAGGAGACTCTATTGTGCTGAAGACCAATAAAGGACCTTGTCTCAAAAGAGATGGGCAGCATAAGGAGGACATCTAAGGTTGTCTTTGACTTCCATACACACAGACATCTGCATTCACAGGAGTCCATACACACATGTGCATTCATTTCCCTCATGTATAAAAAAAATAAAAAGCAGGCTCAGTCTTTTTGTCTCTCCTTCTGTGAGACACTGATGATTGATGGTAGTTATTAGAACGGCCTCTTGATTCAATGGGCCTTAAAAACATGGTTATTTCACAACTGCCAATTCTAATTCATGAGTCATTTCTTCTCCTGTCTACTCACTGTTCATAGTTTACATAAAAAGCAAAGTACCAGATTCTCTCACCTTAGCTGACCTCTTCTCTTCACCATTCACTTGAAAGCTGTTTTTATCTGGATCATCTTTATGATAGCTCTTGCCAGTGGTGAGTTTTAGAACCAATGAAATTTAAGTCCTAGAGAGTATTTTGCAGGGATACTATTTCCTTCACCTCAACACCCACATTTCCTAACCCTGTTCCACATTCCTGAACAGTGTTCTCATCTCTCTTGCATCTTTCCTCACTGTTCATTTTTCAAGCTCAGTTTCCCAAATATATATAGTAACTCTGATGTCTCCCCAGTGAGAGACCAAATCTTTTAAGATAAGATTCCATTTTGGAGAAACTGACCTAAACTAACAGGCTGGTATCTAGCATTAGTTTCCAAGTTGCCCTCCCCAACAAAACCTTAGCCTAACTCCAGTCTCTATGCTCACCCCCAACAAGACCAGCATCTCCAGGTTATTGCTTCAACAAACCTGCACCCCCAGGTCACAAGCCCAACCCCTGCCTAATGATCACCAATGCAGAGGGGAGTAGAAATTAAGTTTATGATATGACTCCCAGCATGAGCTAATTATGTTAAAGGCCACAATAGTTCTCCAATTAGATGCTTGCACATGGACTCCCTGCTTGCTGCTTACCATAAAGCCTTGCCCCATAGACATTCAGGGCTCCTCCACCACCAAAACTGTCCTGTGTGATGGCAGTGCATTATGTGTTTGGGGGGGATGGAGAGAGAAGGGGGTTGAGCTAGCTGAAATAGAATAAAGACCCTGCCGTGAATTGCATTAGATTGGCTCCTGTCTGGTTTTTGGGGGGGTAGGGGTGAGGTGTGGGGTGGGGCACTAACATTTCCCTAGCACTACACCAGAATTACAGAGCAGGCTACCACTGGGCAGTGGTATCAGCATTACTGTTTCAGATTTAGTATGCTCCCCCTCCCCCAGCCCACGGCTCTGATTGCTCTCTATTTCAGCAATTCATCTCCAGCTGCTCTATCCCCTGATCTTCAACTTCAACACTGTCCTGAATCTGATAATGTCTCACCTTCACAGCCGTGTGGTTTTTGTTTCTTTAGCCCAGTCCTGAATATCTCCTTTTGCAAACAGAAGGTAGAAAGCCAGGCATGTCACGTTAATGCCTGCCATCAAGAAGAAGTTTTTATGCCAAGCATATTCTGGATCCTGAGGGATTAATATACAGAGTAAGTATGAGTGACTGATCTTAATCTTCTGTCTTATAACATTTAAAATATAGTATTAAAATAATATGTGTAGTCAACAGGTCATTCAAGCATTCAAAAACTTATAAATAACCAAGTAATTCATCATTTCATTCTACACAATTGTTTTTTGTCTTTCTGTATATACAATTCTGTTTTAACCAGCTAGTGATATACTTCTTTCTTCCTCTTTCTCTTGCTGCTGTTTTGTTTTTGAGACAGTTTCTCTGTGTATCCCTGGCTGTCCTGGAACTTGCTCTGTAGATCAGGCTGGCCTCAAACTCAGATTATTGTGCTTGCCTGCTTCTGTCTGCCAAGCACTGAGATTAAAGGTGTGTGCCACCACCACCTGGCAATATACTAGTTTCTTGTAATTCGTGTATCTTTTTTCTCATGGTTTATTATTTTTAAACTCCATGTCTATTTTGAGATATCTTCCATAGACAACAGTATGTTGTATCAGATAAGCATGTATAGACAGGTATGTAGACAGTGTGTTTTCGAATGCAGTTGGCAGATGAATAATTTCTGTGCTCTATAACCAATCTATTGTTCAGTAATGATTATTTTTGCTACAATGTCCCTCATATTATTCCACATTTACCATGGCAGTGTTCTGATACGATTAAGGGAAAGTGCTCCAGGTTTCTTCTTCATGGTGTTCATGGTGTTGGATATGGTGGCATACACCTGAGATCTCAGCATTGGTGAGGCAGACAAAGGCGGTAAGAGGAGTGCAAGTAAGAGGCCAGCATACCATACATAATGAGTTCCAAGTCAGCCAGGCTGACACAGTGAAGTCCTGTGTCAAACAAAGCCCCCAAACCAAACCAAGCAAAGCCCCAAACTCCCCAGTTCTTCTTAGCCCTTTGCAAACACACACACCAAATTGTATAAAAACAGTATAATTTCCCACAAAAAATAATTTAAAGTTTTGATTGGGATTATATTGAACCCACAGATCTTACAACAGAATTAGAAGGCATTTTACAATGTCTAGTCTTTTCCTATAAGAAAATGGTGTCTCCTGCCATTTATTAATCTTTTAAATTTTTCTGTAAAAACTATCCTCTGGTTTTCTCCATATATATATATATAAATAATTCATTAAATACATTCTTAAAAATATGATTTTTTTAATTTAAGACTAAAAATGATACACTATCGTTAGTCTCTTCTTTCACTTCTTAAAATGTTTGCATTGTTTCCAGTATCTTTGAGGCTATAATTCTGTGTTTGTTTGTTTGTTATTTGTTTCAAATTTCTTCAAGTGTTTTGTGATTTTTCAATTTTGTGCTAAATGTACTGAAACCCCAATGGAACAAGAATTCAGGATGTTTCTCTAGAAAGATTTAATTTGCTCCAACCAGAAAGCTAAGGTCCTGAAAAACAATTCTCGGCATATGACATTTAGAAGAAACAGGGTTTGATGGGGCTGGAAAGACAGGTTAGAGGTTTAGAGCACTAAATGCTTTTCCAAAGGACTGAGGCTCGCTATTTCTAGCACCCATACGATGTCTTGCAATGAACTGTAACTCAAATTCCAGAAGATATTTTACCTTCTCTTTCAGACTCTGTGGCCACTAGGCATACACATGGTACACAGGCACATATAAAGAAAAACCATCCATATGCATAAAATAAAAAAAAATAAAAAAGATCTGGGGGAGGAACAGGATTTGAATGTGGACCTCACAGTCTTGTTAGTTTATTGTTTCACGTACTCAGGGGACATTCTATTCAATTTTTTTCTTCCCCCACACTTAGGCAAAGGCAAGATTCCTTCCTGGGCAGAGACAACTTTGCAAAGTTCTGAAATTTTATTTCCTCACACCTTTGAGAAATTAGCAGAAAAGTTTGCTCAGTTGACAATAATTAGGAATTTGAGTGGACTTGGTGGAAGAACATGCTCAGCAGACATTTGACCCCAGATGCCTTGAATTTCCCTTTCCTAGTGAGGCCATTGCTCTTACCAAAGAATTTCTATAGTTTTGTCGGTGTCTTCTGCCTTTATGACAACATAAGTCTGAGAAGCAGGATTTTGGAGGTTCCTCTATGAGCAATGTGGTCACGATGTGTGCTGACCACCTCACCTTGGCCCATGCTGTGTGAGGGTACAACCAAAGGAATTCCCAACACAACTTCTCCACTTGGAGCTGTCCCCCAAACAAACCAGTTTATGAGCTAGTTCAATTGATGGGGATGGGGGTTGAGGTAGATGAGGAGCCTTCAATAGTGAATAAATAAATATTCATATATGCATGCGACTTACCTGATTAAGGATCAACCCAGCAAGAGTTGAAGAAATTAGGCCCCCAAATATTCCAATTAAAGCTGTGACTGCCTTTAGAAATCCATAATATCTGTACAGAAAGGAAAGAGAACACAGATGGAAAGTGATACTAGCACTTCGGGGACAGCCACCCAATCCAATGAGGCCGGAGGAGGGATGGGGGAATACTCATTCCTACTGCTTACAACCATTAACATGGCAACAGCATTCTCACTGTTCTACAGCATCAGAAAGGTTGACCTCCACCGAAGTAAAGAATCTATGACATTATGGAAATGGGGGCATACTTAGAGTAAAACTCGGCAGTGTTTGAGACTCCTAAGCACAGCTGAAGACATTCAGAAGGCGAGATGGGAACTGGGTGTAGAGTGATTGACTGAAGGACTGTGTTTACTTGGTCTCATCACACAGGCCTAGAGTCACTGACCCCAAGGGCAGTTGCCGGTCCCTGGGTGGGAAAATGAGAAGGCTGTTTATAAGCAGCTGTGGTTGGTCAATCCTGAATGTTCATAGCAACCTTAGAGGGAAATGAACAAGGAAATCACAGTTCATCATAGACCAAGGAGAGGGCAAGTCCACCAGCCACGGAGGGTGAGTTGGTGCTTAGTCCGTGGGAGTTTCATTCAGGCCTGGGAGCTTTGGCCCATTAGCCCAGCCTTAGAGGTTCTGTGTTAGAAGGTCTTTCCTCTCATGAGCAAGAGAGTCTTCAGACTTTTTTGTCTTACTTCCTTTGGTCTACACTGTATCTACTTTGCCTTTACATGTTCAATGTGGGAGGAACATAGAGCATTTCCTTTAACTTACCAGCCTCTGCTCAGGAACACTGTGAGGTTACAGATTGGAATTTTGAGCTAAGTCATGGGAGAGGTGAGCAGTGCATCCTGTTCGAAGAATATCCTATTGTGAAGAAAGCTTAAGCCCCTGAGCAGCCACAGAGATCAGGCAGGAACCATTAGCTGGCCTCAGTTTCTGCAATTCACCTATTTGCCATAGCAACAAAACCCTTGGATGGAGCTGGAGACAGTAATTACTTTCCTGAGCTCTTGTTCTTTCTGTCTTTATGAGCTCATAAAAAGTACTAGTTCACACACACACAAACACACACACACACACACACACACACACACACACACACCACTAATTTTCTATCACAAAAAGGTTGTATTTTTTCTCTTAATCTTAAGATAAATGTAAACACTTGTATGGGTCCCTAAAAGTATTTAAGGTCCTCTTGAGTCATGTCTTTTGGAAAGTCAATGTGAAACTGTTGTACACTATATTCCCAGCATCCTGTGCAGCTGATGCAGCTGCAGAATTAAATACGGGTTGGCTTTGGAGATGAATAGAGATGGTGAGAACTTCCTCTTAAAGCCAGCGCATGCTTAGGCATTTTTTTTCTTTTCCTTTCAATGGCAGACCTATATCACTGCAAACAGAGAATACATTCTGGGTGATTATAGTCATGTCAAGCTAACTGCAGCTTGCTTTATGATAATGAATGTTTTGGCCCCCCTCTGTCGAGTCTTACAGACCACTGATCATTATGTAAACTCAGCTCTCATTAAGTGGTGTCTTACTATGTCGGTTAGGTTAGGTATGCTCATTTGTTCTAACCATCAATGTCATTTCCGATAGTTTTGTCTACCTCTTATTATGGATAATCTGTTGAGATCTGAAAGGCCCTTACTTGTAACTATGTCTAATTACTTAAGTGTAATTCAGTCAAGCCTCATAATTTTTTTTGAATTCCTGCAGTGCATGATGAATATAAATAAAAATGTATGGGCTGGCAAGATGGCTCAGTGGTTAAGGGCATTTGTTGTGCAAGTCTGGCAGCCTGAGTTCAACTCCTAAGGTGGAAGGAGAAAACTGAGTTTACATAGTTGTCATCTGACCAACACACACACACACACACACACACACACACACACACACACACACACAAATAATAATAATAAGTAAATTTAAATTATGAGTTTGAACAAAAGTAGGAATCGGATACACTTATCTTTACAATTCTGAGTTACATTTTGGACTAAACTTTATTTTATCTGGTGTTATGACAGTATTGGTAGGCTTCCTATTATTCCATTGACTTTTGAATTGGTTCATTTAATCTGTGTCTCTTCTTGGCAGCAAAGTCATATTTCCTTGTAGATTTCATTTAACAAAAGAAACTTATCCCCATTGTCCCAACAACTTTCTCTGAAATTCCTTATGGAACCACAAGATGACGCACCACCCTGCCATAGGCTGGGCAGGTGAGCTTGCATTTCACAGTCCCCCTTCCCATAGTGGGGGTTCTGACACCTGGAAGCATGGGAACCTTTAAATTGCTTGAATATAAGACAGGTTTTTGGGGGTTGGGGATTTGGCTCAGTGGTAGAGCGCTTGCCTAGCAACCACAAGGCCCTGGGTTCGGTCCCCAGCTCCAAAAAAAAAAAAAAAAAAAAAAAAGACAGGTTTTTGTATAAGGCTCAGCTGTAATTTGCTTATTCTTCAGCTGGAACAGCCCATGGTTCCATGGTTTAAAGTATTTTGTAAGAAAAAAAATTGCAATATTTGTTTTTTTTAGTTTTAGTTTTTTTGGTTTTTGGGGGTTTTGGTTTTTGGTTTTTTTTTTTTAATGATTTAATACTTGAGTGTAAAATGGTTAAATAAGATCTGGAAAAAATTAGGATGTCTGAACTATGGTGCAGCCCCCTGTGGGAGGGAAGGAGAATTCAAAGGCATGTAACCCACTTACTAATTAAAATAGCTAAAATAATTGAAATTGCTGTTGCAGTTGCCTTAAGAGGACAATATTACTGCCTTATAGCACCACAGGTCATCCTAAGAATCTGCTGGAAACATCTCTTATTGCCCCAAAGGCTTGGCGGCTACTACATTGCCAGGCCATCTGTCTCACTCAATCTTGTTCTCTCAATGTTTTCATGAACCCGTATCTGCATGACTCTTTTTCCCCTCAGAATTTTCTTTGCTGTTACAAGGAATTTAAATCCATTGGAATGATGCAGCTTAGCGCAAGTTGGATGTCACCCAACCTGCTTAGATACCTTACATGCTGCTAGATGCTGACAGACAGCATCCCTGAAGCTGGGCCTCACTATAGCTAGTCAACTCTGCAGAAAAACGTACCTAGGTGTGAAACCTCACTGTCTTCAACCTTTGTTTTCCTACCCATAACATGTGGATAAGATTATTATATTCATGCCGGGGCACGATAGGCACAAAAGACATAACCTACATGATAATTATTCATGATTTTACAGATAGACTTATTTGCCAATAGCTTTAATTTTTAAGTGAACACATTTCAATCGATATTGACATTCTATACTTGATCTTAGCCAACAGGCTGAGAAGCACATTCTTTATCAAAAAATTTTAGTGTCTTATAGAGTTCTATACAATTAGAACACTTGGTGGCATTTTTAAGGGTAATTCTTGAAACTAAATAAATAACTGGATACTTTGTTTTGTGGACTTTATATGAACCTGAGGTAAGGACCAGTTTCTTTTCACATTTGTTTTGTTTTGCCTTACTCCATTAGAGGCTACTGCTTTGAAATAATCCTGTGAATATTTTGTCTGTGTTCTCCACAGAGTGTTAGCTCCACAGTTCAATGTGTTATATGTAAGCTGTGAATTATACAGCTGTTTCGGTTAGCCACAGAAATCTCTCAAAGGACATTGGTAATAAAAGGCAGTTTTCACACTAAGCAAGTATGAACTAAACTCTTAGGTAGGATCATGCTGTGGTTTGCATGCATGCGCAAGAGGCTTGGTTGCTAGGGGCTTGGTTGCCAGACTTGGTTGCTAGGTTGGTACTACCAGAGGTGGTGGAAGTGTGTGACCTAAGGGACAGCCTTTAGGCCATTGGGAGATATTCCCTCAAAGGAGATGGAGCCTTTCTGTTCCTGACTCTTCCATGTCTCAGAGGGAAGATGAGAAGTTTTGCTTCATGTTCACTCCTGTCACAAAGTGCTGTCAAAGCAATGGAGTTTACCCATAAAGGCCTGAAGTCCCCGAACTGTGACTAAAAATTAACCCTTTCTCATTATAAATAAGTCTACTTCAGCTATTAGGTATAATAGTAGTGAGCTGACTAACACAAACTCCTCACCAGCAGCCACAACTTAGAAATTCAGTAGTTGAACATAGATCTCCTTGATAGTAAAATAAGTGAAGGTAGTTATGAGATTAGCATCTGAACATGCATTTAACATCAGAAACGATGATGTAGACAATCCCAATGACATCTGCTATATGCCAAATATATATACACACTAAGTTATTCTATATATAGCCCAGGTGGTCTTACTCTCGAAGTCCTGCTGCTGCTTCCTGAGTGCTGGGATTATAAATATGTGCCCAACACATGGCTCCTCAGTGCTCTCAACAACTCTTGAAGTAAGGATTCTCTTTCTGCCCCTTGTGTGTGTATGGATTAAGATACCAACCAGAGGTTTGCTTGACCATGTAGACTAACAATCCAGTAACCTGACTCTGAAATAGGTACCCACTGTCTCTGGCCTACTCTTTACAGGTCTGTTACAGGTGTACAGTCTGTCTCCATGTATAATTGTTGATATTTATATTTGACTCACACAGATATTCCCTCAGAACTGTAACTCTTCTGCCTGTGACCTTCAGAATATTTGAAATTCTGAAGTGCCCCTGAGATCAGGATTGGAGAACAAAAGAGATTTTTTTTCCCTTTTCTGTTTTGGGCATTTTGAGATAGGATCTTATATAAACCAGGCTGGCCAGAAATTTGCTTAATAGTTGAGATTGACTTTGCATTTTGCTCTTTTCACTCTCACCTCCTATTTTAAAATGATTACTTAGTAACAAATTAAGAAAAATTGCAATAATCTCCTTTAAAGAACTAGGAAAGAAGTAGTTAGGAATAAGTTTAACCAAGGAGTTGGATGAACTGCACTCTAAATCTGTGGGACATTGATGGATCAAACATATGCATAGAGTCAAGAAATAAAAGTAGGTATTTATGGCAGGATTCATTTTTAGTAAAATTTCCAAGAGCAGAGAATTGAAAAAGAACAATATTGGAACCTATTAGTATTGGAACCTATTAGAATCAATGTGTGTTTACTAAAAGAAGAAAACAGAATGGTGTCCTTCCTTTAGATAATGTACAGTGCATTGACTCAACAGTTACTAAAACACTGTAGGAACTGGATGCATGCCTTTAATGGGAGCACTTGGGAAGCAGGGGCAGGCAGATCTCTGAGTTCCAGGATAGCCAGAGCTACACAGAGAAACCATGTCTCTAAAACTAAAACATAAAAATTTTTTAAAAATGAAGAAAATAATAATAATAATAAGAAGAAGAATGATAAGAAGAAGACAAAGAAGAAGAAGAGGAGGAGGAAGAGGAGGAGGAGAAAGAAAGAAAGAAAGGAGAGAGAGAGAGGTAGAGAGGGAGAAAGAGAGAGAGAGAGAGAGAGAGAGAGAGAGAGAGAGAGAGAGAGAGAACTGTAGGAACACTCCAAGACTGTTGGGAGGGATGCCCTTGAAACCCTCCATTATTGATGTTATTATTATGGTTAGAATTAAGTATGACTGGGTTCATGGAAAATCCCCAGTCAGCTGCAGAAGACTAATACAAATCTGGTGGTCAAGATGAATAATAATATGATACATCAAGATACCCAATGTGATGACCTGTAGTAACCTTTCTGAAAAACCAACATCCTGCTGACTAATAGATATGACAAACCTATGACCTTTCTGACATCCTGTCAACATCAGCCGATTCCCTGACCACACGAATACTGTGTCCTTGGCTTGCATAAATGTTTCATACTTCCCTCCTCCTTCTGTTACCCCTGTTATGGTATAAATTCAGCCTTGGGGAAAAATAAAATTGTCGCCTTGATCAGACTCTTGTCTTGGTGTCCTTCTTCATGTCTCTTGTTCCCCATTCTCTTCCTCAGCACCCTCATTGATAAATGGCGCCCAACATGGGGCTGTTTGGAGGTCTCCTGGAGGAGAACATTGTCCCCTGTGAATAGGAAAGCTTGTCTTCCTTGTTTGTCGGAGCCTTTGCTCTCCCCTTGGAGCCTTTGCTCCCCCCTTGGAGCCTTTGTTCCCCTGCTTCTGGCAACCATGGACTGCCGACCTTGGTTAGAGGCTTGGTGTGAATTTCTCCCCTGATGACGCAGATCTCAGTGGTGAGTGATGGGACAAGCATTCTACAGTCACCTTTTGTGACAGGATTCAGGGAGTCACTCAGGATGGGAAGAATAGGGTTAAGAAAAAAAATTAAATAAATTCTTAGATTTTGTAGGAAATATTTGTCCACAGTTTCCCCAGGATGGAACAATTAATACAAAAGATAGTGCAGAGTTAGTGATTGTTTTATGGGCCAGCTAATCCTGTTACTGAAGTCTGCCTTCTGTAATGAATAAAGATTGTGTGCTTTTTGGGTTCGAGGTTGCCTCTGCCCATGTGGACGAACAACCCCACGTATGTGGATTAAAAACCTTATACCCTCATGCTATTGCAGCGGTCACTTTGTCAATCTGTGCTCTGTGGGTGGTGCTCCTGAGGTAGGGCCATATGGGGTCGTACAACATTTTGGTGCACTTGCGAGGAACTGTGCTCCCCCCCCAGACCTCAACTGGCAAAGAGATTGGAGGTAAGCTCAAGCAAATCTGTGTTCTGTGTTACTTTCTGTTTTGTCTCTGTGTCATGTTGTCTTGTCTTTATTTCATGTTGTCTTGTGTTGCCCACGTCCGATGTCTGAAGGGTTTGAGTCCCTTCAGAGGGGGGTTTGAGTCCCCTCTGGAGAGGGGTTAGAGTCCCCTCGGTGGTTGCTGTGGGTCCGGTGAAGTGCTGCGACAGGCAGACGTGCTAGTTGTCACAGGCCACAGGCCCTAAAGGATGCTCTAGGAGGAGAAAGTAATCTAGAGGACACTCTGGTATCCTATTGGGAGGTGGGATCAGATAGTCTGCCTCATCCCGGAAGCAGCTAAGGTTAAGCTGCAGTTTGGGCCAAGTACTGAAGGTATCAGGCATCTGTGGAAATTGATAATAGGACACCTTGTCTTGGTTTTGTTTGTCTAGTTTGTTTTCTGTGGTATTGTGGAGTGTCTTTGGCTTTTGTTTCGTTTTTGAACTTGGACTGACAACTGTGTTTGAAATCATAGAACTGTTTTGTTTGTCAAGGAATTTTACTTGGTCCCTTTGGTGTTTAACTTGGAAATAATTTGCTTAAGAAAAATTGTTTTCTGCCCGGGAGTTTTGTCTTTCTCTCTTGAGCCTCCTCCCCAAGGAGAAATGCCCCTCCCTTTGCTCCCCTTGCCCAGTCTAGCAGCTGTTAACAGTTCATTACACATGTGTATGAAGGACTCCAGGTTAGCGAGTGATCCTGTCTGAAGCAGGCATTAACAAGACCCTGAAAGCTTTGCCTTGGATCCTAAAGAAAGGATCTCCCTGTTGCTTAGATATTCACAGCTTCTAAAGAAGGGATGGCACAGAATAGAGAAGTGTGGGGCTGAGGGTGACAGGCTGAGGGTAACAACTCCAGAGCTGCAGGCTGCACGTGGGCAGTGGCGCAGCTCAGGCCTAGCGGTCACAAGAGGAGTTTCAAGGTGATAAGCCCAGCCGGGGCTGATGCTTTGACAGCAAAAAGATAGCATGGAGTTAGTGGTTTGTTTTTTTTTTTTTTTTTTTTTAAGACTATTATGAGACTTTTGGCCCTGAAAAAAAATTCCAGTCGCTGCCTTCAGTAGCTAGACCTTCAACACTTGTTCACAGAAGGAGAGAGTTCATTAAGAGACGTTCTTTAAGGGAGTCTGCCTTATCTGTTGGCCCTATTCCAAGAGAGGAGTCAGTCTCCAGCATTAAGTAACCTTTCCCATTAGTCATCATTGACACAGAGAGTGCCTCTGAATCTATCCCCGCAGCAGTCAGTTCCTGCCCCTGTGGTCAAAATGCCCCAGGTTAGGGGGCAGGGAAGCCCTTAAAGTAGTTTCAGAAAGAGTCTGCAGCAGACTGTGAGGAACTTTGTTTTGCCAGACAGAACAGGCTTTACTCTAGGATGATGAGAGGAGAAAGTCTGGGCACCGGCTCTTCAGCTACTCCGACTGGAGGCTTTGGCCAAGGTCAGGGTCAATGTTTTCTTTTCCATGGTCCTCTGACCCAGTGAGACGGCTTGGTAAAGGGCTACTACTGAAGTCCTGGAATTCAGAGGCTTCTAATTCCAGGGGAGGCCTATATTTCTATTAAAGATCAGTACTCCGGTGTTAGCAAACTCTTTATTATATATAAGAGACAGGAAGTCCCGCTCAACTGTGACTCCTGCCTCAGGAATGGCAGCAGAAAGAGTCCTTATAGCCAGTTATCTCTGACTATAGCTTACTCTCTGATACCCGAGGCTTCAATCGGATCACACCCCCCTGGGCGAGCTTCCTTCAATACTCAGATGCTATTTTCTTCTGGTCTTTTGGCTCAAGGTCGCCAGGCATGTCTGACAGCCTGGAAGAAACTTCCCCCCTAAAGCAGACAGAGCTATACAATTCTTTTGTCAGCCACGTGGCATCTATCACCCAGGTCCTACCCATCTTTCCATCCTTTTGTTATTAGTTCTTACTGGAAGCCTAGTGTCCTTCAGAGGCTGGGTCTCTTAAGAGGCAGAGCCACAGAGCTGACAGAGAAGGGAGGTACTCCTTAAGGGAGAATCTAGGTCCAGAGAGACAGCCAGTAACAGACTCCAGCTGCCCCTCTGCTCGCCTTTCTGTTTCACAGGCACAAAGCTTGTGCTTGTCTTTGCACTGGCCTTTTTGTCCCAAGAAAGCTTCCTCGTTTAGCTGTGTGACTGAATGCTGTTTGTCACCTGATCTGGTTGTTCCACCAGCTCTCCATGGGCCACCCCCTAGCTTTCTTGCCCAGCCCCTTTCCCTTGTTCCTAAGAATTTTATCACCTAATACACTGTGTTGTTTGACTTATAATACCTGCCATCCTACTAATGTACATGTCTCAGATTCCCGTTGTGAAGGTTCTAATTCTAAAACAAGGGAATGTTGCATCCCCTAAATATTAAATTTACCTCTGTGAGTCAAAGCCAGGATTGAACACGTTAATATACTTGAGATCTTAGAATGTTTCAGTCAGGTGCTGATACAGGGATTATATTTACCATAAAATTGTTAAAAGAACCTGTACATTCCTACTCCTCGGCTTCTGGGCACTCACCCCAAGAAGGAGTCCATGGAGGCGCACGCGACTTCATCTACAGCCTGCACTCACCTGAGAGGAGCTGCTTGCTCAAAGAATTGCACCATTGCCATCGCATAAGAAGAACTGGAAGCTCTGTCACCCACTCCAGGACAGCTGAGATATGTGTTCTTCCACAATGAGATACCTTTCTTAGGGTTTGGCTTTTTGTATAATGCAATTACGATAGTTGCAGGAACCCAAATTTAATTGTCTATTGGAATTATTTTCTGAATGTCAACAATGGCAGTCAACATGTTATCTTTTCCCTCCATGTTATTTAATTTTCAACATATTATTTAATTTTCAATTATTGATATTGTATAGCACTGAGTTGGGGTTTGCTTTTTCTGATATAACATGCATGGGATACCTATTAATGTCTTTTTTCCCCTGATGGTTATAATTCAATGCTGAGGTTTCTCCAAATTATTTAAGGTGTTTAATATCAGTGAAAATTGTAATTCCCTGCCTGGTGGCATCCCTTCTGTGTGATATTTCATGGTAAACATTTACAATCATATAAATTCATTCAATTTTTAAACTTCCACATCTATCAAATATGGAGCAGAGTTTCAAGTATATCTGAATATTTTAATTTTGAACCACACTGTCTTTAAGAGTCAGAGGTTAATCAGAAAGAACAATTGTCTGGCCCCTCTTTTACGTAAACCTACATGCTAACAAGTGTATTTATTTCTGATTGGCTTTCTATCTTTAATTTCTCAACTTTGAGTGATCACACTGAATTCTGGGTTGTGAGAGAAAGGCAGTGTTTGGATACTTCCTGTGTCTTAGAATATGGTGAAAGAGAGCATGAAAAAGGTCAGAAAAGGATTAAAAAAGAGAAAACAAGAAAGAGAAAAGGCTGAGTACTGGTATCAAAATTGATTCTCCACCTCTCCTTGGTTGTCCACCCTGCTTCCCTCTCTGTTGGGCCCCCTAGTAGTCCTTCTTTTGCTTATATCTTTTGGTAGTTGGACATTTAATCATTTAACCAGCTTTATTAAACAACAGGTAGATAATATAGCAACAAAACCTATTCAGGTATATTATCATAGGCTAGCTATGGAGGATGCTTTGATGATGGCCAAGCTCACCTACACATCTCCTCCCAGCCCAGGCAAGGACATTTTTGTCCTCTAGCCAAATGAGGCCAACATTCTTTTCTGCCTGCTGTCCTGATGCCTTTGCTGAAAAATCAATGAATTGTCACCCCTGCATGCTGAGCTGGACAGTCAATGACAGGTAAGAGAGTGATATATTCACAAATAAAAGGCCTAAGAGGGCCGCCATTAGCTGCTGCCTTATCCCATGACGGACCCTGGTCACAAGATTCTCTTGGCCATGTGACAAATATCACTCCAACCTAAGACAGACACAGTTCCCAAGGGGCTCATTCCAGGACAGTACAACCATTTGGCTACCTTTTCATTTGACTCTAAGGAAGGGGAAGATGTTGGGAGCGATGCCCTTGAAACCCTCCATTATTGATGTTATTATTATGGTTAGAATTAAGTATGACTGGGTTCATGGAAAATCCCCAGTCAGCTGCAGAAGACTAATACAAATCTGGTGGTCAAGATGAATAATAATATGATACATCAAGATACCCAATGTGATGACCCGTAACCTTTCTGAAAAACCAACATCCTGCTGACTAATAGATATGACAAACCTGTGACTTTCTGACATCCTGTCAACATCAGCCGATTCCCTGACCACACGAATACTGTGTCCTTGGCCTGCGTAAATGTTTCATACTTCCCCCCTCTTTCTGTTACCCCTGTTATGGTATAAATTCAGCCTTGGGGAAAAATAAAATTGTCGCCTTGATCAGAATCTTGTCTTGGTGTCCTTCTTCATGTCTCTTGTCCCCCATTCTTTTCCAGGTACCCTCAGCACCCTCGTTGACACAAGACTTAAGTCTGGACAATGATTTTTTTTGATACAACTAAAAAAAAAATCTCAAGCAATAAAAGGAATTACTGCAAACTATAGATATTCTACAAAGCCAAGGAAACAATGAGCAAACAACCAATGCAATGGGGAAAATGTAAATTACACACTTGAAAGGGGATCATTATTTGAAATACATCAGAAATACAACTCAGTGTCAACCTAATTAAACTTATTCAGAGAAAACAAACAGATACTTCCCCAAAACGACCTAAAAATGGCCAACACACTCACACAGAGACATGTTTAAGATCACTAACTATCAAAGAAAAGCAGGTTCAAAATATAGTGAGAGTCTACCTTGTACCTACTCCTCCTAGATGGCTCTTACAGAAAAGACGAGAGAGAAGTGTTGGCGACAGGTAGAAACTTGAATTAGTGCAGCTACTAGAGACAATGGCAATCTCTAAATGTAGAAAGGCTATGTGGTCTGCATGCACATTGAATGCTGTCAATTTTTTTAACAATATGGATAAGCCTTGAAGATATAATGTTGTCTGAAATAAGCAATTCACAGACAAGTGACATAATGTCATGTATATGTGAAATATAGAAAAGTTGAATTCATCAAGCAGAGATTAGAATGGGTGTTATAGAGTCTGGGGGTGAAGGGAGATATTTAAGAAGATACTGGCTGAAACATACAAAATTTCAATCAAAAGGAATAAGTTCAATAGATCACCAAAGAACGCAGTGACTACAGTTAACAGCAATACATCGTATGCTTGAAAACTGCTACTATGGTAGATTTTAAACATTCTCACCTCAAACAAAAAGGAACTATATGAACAATATATATGTTACTTAGTTCCATTTAACCATTCTATAATGCATCCATTTCAAAACATCATGCTCTACATAATAAATCCATGCAGTTTTATTTATTGACACAAAAATAAATAAGTTTTAAGAGAACCCTACCTGGGAGCAATATCCAAGGCATTGATAAGTTGTCCACAGAAGGAAAAGCTAAGTGTCGAGTTGGCAAGTGTAAGGAAAATGACGGTGCTGTAGAAGTTGTAGCTCAGGTAGAGCAGGCACACGACAAAAATCACAGGACAGAAAATCCCTGCAGAGAGATCCAGAGCATACAGCTAGGTGTTTCTGCACAGAGGGCTGAAGGACTGCCCATGTGTTTGTCTGTCCTGACTGTTCCTTACCTAGTGTGGTGAAGAGTTTCCGGACAGCAACTACGCTGAAAATCTTCCTTGACAGGAGGAAGTCTGACATCTGACCTGCTACGATACCACAGATGTAGGCAAGCAGATAGGGGAGGCTGGACAGCAGCCCATTCTGAGGAGGAAACATCATTCTGAGTGCAAATGGTGAAGAAGGTATCCTGGATGGTCACTGGTTCCATTGAAATTCAGTAACTAATGTGTACTCTGGAGTTGAGGATGTGACTCTGTGATAAGAGTTCTTGTAGGTCATGCACAAGGTGCTGGGATCAGTCCCTTGTCCCATATAATTATCGAATGAATTAAGCATGTACTTTGATACAGGAAACCATCCAGGTATATACAGCAGGGCTGTGACTGGGACCATGAATTCCAATGCAAAGAGAAACATTTTGAGGTTAGTAACAATTGTCATCATCTTCTATAATTTTTGTTTGTTTGTTTTTGGTATCATGAGATCTGGAAAACCGCAAGAAAACACAGCTGAGAACAGGATGTGTCAGCCCTGAGGAAAATGAGAGAGATGATATAGATTGTCTTGATGACAGACAATCGCAAGAATTCTCTAACTGGCCATGGTAAGCTCTAAGAATGACTCCATGGTTTCAGTAAGATGAAGTTGAGTCAGTGAGAGCTTGTGTGAGCAAAGCACTATGCTGGCCACTAGGACAAAGAGGTAAGTACATGATAGAAAGTTCGACTGCTGGGAGTCCACACTCCATTTTCATCCTTTTTTGATACTTTGATATCAAATTGTGGAAAGTTCCTAGCATAAGCCTGCGAGTTGTGGTTTTATTCTGAGACAATGAGTTGACAAGAGTTGTGAATTATTCCTCTTTATCTTTCCGTGTCCTAGGACCATCATTCAGTCTTTGCCTACATCCTGCACTGACTAGCCACCTAGTCATGGTGGCCAGCACTGGCTCAATAACTGCTATCATCCCCCTGAAGGGAATGGTACTGTCAATTTTTCCTCCTCCTCCTGCTCCTGCTCCTCCTCCTCCTCCTCCCTTTCTTCTTTGAGATAAAAATCTCATACTCTGACCCAAGTTAGCCTCAAAGTTAGAGCAATCTGCCTACTTCAGGTTCCTAGGTGCTGAGATGGTAGGCAGGCATTCACCACTATACTAACTTATGTGTTAAGTAACATACCAAAGACATATATTAAGGGGAGCTGGGGAACTGTGTGAACGTGGATACATGTGTATCATTGATGTTCCAGACATGATTTATACCAACACCCTTTGTGTGGGCAGAGCACACATGTAGGAAACCATGCATCTCCAGGTGACTAGTCAGTGCAGGAAGTAGGCAAAGACTGAATGACGGTCACAGGACACGGAAAGATAAAGAGGAATAGTTCACAAAGTTAAAAATGAGAACAAATGGTACACTTACCTCTCTAACATTAACATGAAGCGTGGTGCTAATAAATGTTGGCGTGTATGTAACCAGAAGATTGTTCGACCATATGAAAGCAAAGCTATTGAGGATAATGGCCCAGAGTGGAAGAGACTTAAGCATAGCTTTGATTGGCAGAGATTGTCTGCCCGAGTGCACCTGGAAAATAAATCAAGAATCACTCTGAGTGAGGATCAGCTGGAATGTGTTTTGTTTGGAGCAGAATCTAGAAGATGCCCAAAGAGAGCTCGGAGTTCTACCTGTTGCATGAGAGAGGATGTGATGTAATCCTTCTCACTGCTGCTCATATATGGGTGGTTGTTGGGGTCATCAAAGAAAAGGATGAACCAGAAAAGACTCAGAACACACCCAACAATACCTGTTAAAGAGATACATGTTAAAAGGAAGCTCTATGTAGAGTTCTGGATCAAACACATTTCAGAGCATAAGTCTAAGATTCCAGGTGATTTCTTTCTTCTCTAAAACCCTGTGAGGCTCAGACTTTGACAGTCTTCTTTGTAATCACAGCTAACCCTTGATGTAGAATGAATTTTACTGAAATGCTGAAGTGTTGGTGAGCCCAGTGGTCAGTCCTAATCCCCCACTCACCTAAGTTTCCCTAATGTTGGACCTTGGTAGTTCCAGACTTGTAGTGCCTCTTTACTTCAGGAGCATTCCAAACCAGGCATTTACAGAGCCCAGTTCCTAATCACCATTGCTATTGAGGATGAGTGTGGTGCCCGATAATTGCCTGATAATGACTGCCTTTAGCATAGTGTGGGGAATAGGCATTTGCTGTGGCCCTACATTCAATCTGTCCCTCTTCCCACTGACTTAGCCATAGATGGCATAAAGAAACATCAACAGCCCTTCCTTCCACCCCCCGAGCTTTCCTGTAATTTGGTAAACAGAAAGTCTGGAAAGGGATGAGAGGGAGAGAGTTAGGGAGTTAGGGTATCTTTTCAAACCTGAAACATCTCCCCCCTAGAGATACCTCCTTATGTGTGTTCTTTGCGAATAACCAGGCATTCTTCAGGCATCCAGTCTATGAGATTTTGTGATGGGTTTTGACAACTCTGGCTCACTTGTTCTCTTAGGATTAGGAACAGTGGTATCTCTTGTAACCTAAATTTACATTGTGACTTGTCTCTATAATTCCACAGCCTGTCTTTCAAAGTAATTGCTTGGTAAATGTAGTGGTTTGAATGAAAATGGCCCACATAAATTTACATGTTTGAATGTTTGGTCCTCAGTGTGTGGGAAGAATAAGGTAGCCTTATAGGAGGAAGTATGGTCTTGTTGGAAGAAGTGTATTACTGGGATTGTTTTTGTGGTTTCAAAAGTCCACGCCATTCCATTCCAGTTCTCTCTCTCTGTCTCTGTCTCTCTGTCTCTCTCTGTCTCTCTCTCTCTGTCTCTCTCTCTGTCTCTCTCTGTCTCTCTGTCTCTCTCTGTCTCTCTCTGTCTCTCTCTCTCTCTCTCTCTCTCTCTTTTTCTGCCTCATGTTTGTAGTCTCATAATGTAAGCTCTCAGATACTGTTTAGTGCCGTGCTTGACTGCCTGCTGCCCTGTTTGCCACCCTTATAATCATGAACTTACTCTCTCAAACTGTAAACAAGTCCTCTAATTAAATACTTTTGTTAAATGAATTGCTTTGGTCATAGTGGTTTGGTCAATAGAAAAGTTACTAAGCCAGTAAATAAATCCAAAGTTTGCCAAAAAAAAAATTCTTATGTTTGAATACTTGATTCCCAGCTGGTAGCACTGGTGTGAAAGGTTGAGAAGTGGATGGAGTCTTGTTGGAGGAAGTTAGTCAAAAGGGGCAAGCAGTACAGCTTGAAATCCAAAGGCAACATCATAATTCACTTGGCAATATATGTTCTTATTCTGTTTATTCTTGTGCAGTGTATTTTTCTCTGGAGACACATTATGTTCGGTTATGGCCTAGCATTGCAGGTGTAGATTATATATAACATACTCATCCTATGACCTTTCAGAAATTAGAATAGGTAATGCTATGACAGTTTGTCCCCCAGAGAGCTTTAGAGAGCTTTCTACATAAGATGTACCACACTGTGAACATGTTGTTATGTAGACTGGCTAAGAGATTATGAATTGCATTTCTGGTCATTGGCCCTCTTCAATGTTGACTTCTCTTTCCCTCAGTGAAGACTATGAAGATTTTTAAGATAGGGGTTTCGTATAAATAGTAAATTTGGATTTTTGTGTATTCTTTTTTTTTTTTTTTTGGTTCTTTTTTTCGGAGCTGGGGACCGAACCCAGGGCCTTGCGCTTCCTAGGCAAGCGCTCTACCACTGAGCTAAATCCCCAACCCTTGTGTATTCTTATATTTTAATGACTTGCTGAGGTTTTATAAAAAGAGACTCACCAAAGATGTAGAAAACCATGGGCCAACCCAGAAGATCACAGATGAAGCCACTCACAAGCAGGGCAATAAATGGTCCCATTACAAACCCTAATCAAAAGGCACAGAAGACACACTTGTTAAATTGACAAAGACATCTGAAAGTTGAGCTAATAAGCATCTGTAATGAACAATCTCCAATGAAAGAAGTTAATGTTTCATAATGCTCAGGAGGATTGGAGAAAGTGTTGTTCTCTCTCTCTCTCTCTCTCTCTCTCTCTCGCTCTCGCTCTCGCTCTCTCTCTCTCGTTTGAATTAAGAACACCTCTTTTTCATTCTAAACAGATTCCCTGTTTATGCATGTATGTGTGTGTGTGTGTGTGTGTGTGTGTGTGTGTGTGCGCCCGCGCGCCCGCACATACACACACATGTACATTCATTTGGAGGCTAGAGGTTGATGGAGTTTTTTTTTCCTCTTAGTCTCTACATTGTTTGAGATAAGGTCTTCCACCAAAATTAGACCTCACTGTTTTAGTGGGGTTGACTGATCAGTGAGCCCCTGGCCTGTCTCTACACCAACTGTGCTGGAGTTATAGATGTGTGCTGTTGTGCCTGGTATTTGACATTGGTCTAGGGTTCTCATGCTTGTGTGGCAAACCCTTTGTTCACTAAGCCATCTCCCCATCCCTAATTAAAGCAAGAATATTGCAGGAGATGTTTCTGAAGAGCCCAACAATTCAAAGCATATGTTTTTAAAGGCTCTCAGAAAGAACATGCCATAAGACGAAAACAGGGCCTGGCCATTCTTAAGTACTTACCTGATAGAGTCATAGAGGTAAGTCTGCCTCGTTCCAAGGGAGGTGCCCATTTGACCCATATTCCATGCTGGCCTGTTGACACTGCTCCCTGAAATGAAACGATGAGGACCTTCTAATTCTAATACTCTGAATTCAAACTCTGTGTCTACTTTAACCATGTCTTAATACCTGGGCTATTCCTTGGAGTACTCGGCATACAATGACCAAAGCTGCTCCGACTTGTGCAGCTGGTGGGATGAGCAGGGACAGCACAGAGCTGAGGAACAATGAAGACCCAATTATTTTCTTCATTGGGTATGCTCCAGATAGGTACCCAACAGGAACTTGAATCACAACCATACCCAAGAAGACAGAACTGAGAATAAGCCCTTGAATATCAAGACTCCAGGAATGCACAGGGTTCTAAAAGAAAGAAAGGGAGACAAGTCTAAGAATCCTGCATTAGAGATGTAATCTGGTGCTTTTGGGGCCCAGGAGTGTGCAATCCCTACTCAATCTCTGTAAAGGAGTTCCCACTTCTTTCTAAAGATCCCCCCCAACAACTTTATCATTTTATAATGTCATTTTGCATATTGATATTTATATATTTATATATTATCATTGATGTTTCCAATTATATGTTTCCAAATATATGAAATGCTTGGGACCAGAAAGGTTTCAAATTCTTTTGGGTTTTGGAGATATTAACAAACACATAATAATATATCTTGGGGATGTGAGCAGTATAGACATAGAGCTTATGTTTGTTTTTATGTGCTGTGTTGTTTGTTTTTCTCTTCAATGTCACAAAATACTGAACAAAAGCAACTTAAGAAAGGAAGGTTTTATTTTGGTCATAATTC
This sequence comes from Rattus norvegicus, assembly GCF_021556685.1. Classification (NCBI taxonomy): domain Eukaryota; kingdom Metazoa; phylum Chordata; class Mammalia; order Rodentia; family Muridae; genus Rattus; species Rattus norvegicus. Next base: position 41,371,244 of record NC_141550.1, read on the forward strand.
CACAATGCTGGTCATCCCAGCAAGTCAGTTATGACAGTATGGGGGGTAGGACGGGGGGAGTCTAAAGAATTGGTTGCCTTGCATCCATAGTTAGTAAGAACAAAGAAATGAATGGGGATGCCCAGCCTGTTTCCTCTTTTTATTCATTCTGAGACCCCAGCCTACTGAATGCCATTGCCCACATTTAGAGCTTAAGCTTCATTTTCTAATTATTACTATTATCTTGCCAATAATATTTGACCTCTGTAGAAATTAGCTAACAAGTTGAAGTTTTAAACTTGCACTTTGTACTCTCAATATACCTTTACATTATCCAGCATCTCTGCTACAGACTTGTTAGATAAATGGGGTGGCTCTGTTTTATTCACCATGGCTACCATTGTGAGGTTCAGGCACACTCGCTGAGCCATGATGACAATGTTACAGAAGTGCAAAAGGATAGCCAGTCCATACCGAAAGGAACAGAAACCTGGAACTGAGAAGTCAAAAAAAAAAAAACTCAATTAGCAACACAGTTAAAGTTAAATATTCAGGTATTTGCAACCCTAGATATCATAGATAGTAAATTAAAATTTTGTTGTAAAACATCCTTCTAGAAATTATCATATAACGGGAAAATGTGGAACTGATTTATTAATTTCCTCTTACTTTAAGACATGGTTCTAATTAGAATGTCTCAGAATATGTCTCACCAAGTGTTTTGGTGTACGTCTATTTTAAAGGGACCTTTGATTAATACCTTTGGAATTAAGTCCCTTTACCAATATCAATGGTATTTTCTCTCAAAGAAAACACTTTCATTTTCAAACTGATATGAATACTCTGGTTGAGAAACTCATATTTGCACAGTGAGAAAATTTTTTCCTCAAGAAGGTAAATTTACTGGGACATTATCAAGCTATAATGTAGTATTGGTATAAAACCAAGCACATTCACCAGTAGGAAAAAGCAGGGAGTACAGAAATACATGTGGGTCTACAACTAAATAGTGTGTGTGTGTGTGTGTGTGTGTGTGTGTGTGTGTGTGTGTGTGTGTAGGTGTAGGTCTGTGTGTGTACCTGTGTGTATATGTAGGTGTGTGGGTGTGTATATATGTAGGTGTGTGTGTATGTGTGTGTGTTGCATGTTTGCATACATGCTCATATTGGGGGAAGGTGGTTGCACATATGTGGAGTCCAGAGGTCAATGTTGAGTGTCTTTCGCTTTGCTCTTCATTTTTATCCACCTTAGTTTTTGAGAAAGTGCCTCTTAAAGAACCTGGAACTCTCTAGTTAGACTAGACTGTCTGGCCAACAAGCTCCAGGAATCCTCTCCTATCTGTCTCCCCAGTACCAGAATCAAAGGACATATTATCACACCTCACTTTTTATATGGATGGATGCTGGAGATCTGAACACAGGCTCTAGTGCTGCAAATGATTTTCTGACAGATCCATCTCCTCAGCTTCTAAACTTTTTTTTTTTTTGGTAAATGAACTAATATAATTCAATGAAGGGAAAGAATATCTGCTTCGAAGAATTCTCCCAGGAAAAATTAACATATGCTCATAAAAAGACTTGTAGGAAAATGTTTGCATCAGTTTTATTCAAAATAACAGAATGTTTAGAAAGAATAAACACACTGTGTTGTGCTAACATAAAGCATATTGCTCAGAATTAAAAAGGAAGGAGGCACTGAAAGACCCAACCGTCTGGATTCATCTTAGCCAAACATGCTAAGCTAAAGAAACTAGTCACAAAAGGCTGTTTTGAAATCCCCAAACAGACAAAAATAATCTGCATGGCCTCTCCTATCTTCAAAACTAGCATGGGTTAATCTTTACCATGCCAGACCTGCCTCACATCTGTCTGATGGCTCCATCTGTGACCTCTAAAGGCTCGCGTGATTCAATCACTTTCACCTGGATAATTTCCCTATTTAACTGGGAAACCCTTTGCATGTACCAGGGTTGGAATCTCTTAGGGGCAATATTAGAATTCTGCCTATCGTGGTCTACCCGTTTGTGTTTATCACACATGTAAAACACAGTCAACTCATCCTAAGCATCCCAAACCACATTTAAGCCTCATCAAAAGCTCATTACTTCAAATTTTAAAATCTCACCATCTTAATCAAAACCTTATAGGAGCAATCCAGTTGGGGCACAGTATCTATCTGTGGACTTGCCAAAGTAACAGAATGGATCCCCCTACGACTGCCACCACTAAATAATGGGACAGGCCTGGGACACAACTAAAAAGATTAAAATTCTATAAGAGAAAAATGACACGAATCCACAATGGTTTGAAGTTCAGCTGAACAAATATTGAGTTTTAAACTATAAATTTTAAATGCAAATATTTGTGTTGTTAGGTGCATCATAGTTATGGGATGTCAGAAAAACATTAAGCATCATGTAAAAACACTGTCTTTCTTGAAATTTTCTGTTTATGTTTCCAGAGAATATATCTCTCTCATGCCATCAGTGGTATTGTGTTTAGAGGGTGGACTAGTGGACAGTGGGACAGCACTACCTTTCTTGGGGAGGCACCGGTTCTCCATTTGAGACTTATCTTCTAATTGATGGACTTGGTCTCCATCCACTGTAGGTACAAAACACACTGGTCAACACAATTCAGGAAGCAACTGACCAAGCGCCCAGGACTTCTCTCTGACTGAAAACCAGGATCAAAGGATGACTCACTGAGAGAGGCAGTGTCCTGTCACCTCCCTTAAGGCCTTAGTTAAATTCCACTCTCATGATTTTTGTTGTTGTTGTTTGTTTAAAATATATAGAAAATCTGATAACTATAGAAAACAAGCAGCTCTGACAACCCAGGGATTTTTTTGTTTAACCCAATAAAAAATAGAAATAAAATTAAATTAAAGAAATAAAAATTGAGGACATTTGCTGCCAGTATGCTTGCCCAGTAAGGCAAATTGACAGAAAGCCATTGGGAGAAAGACACTGTAGTGGTTAGAAATGTATATGTACAAAGTGGCCAAATACTGGGAAAGACGTAAATATAAGTATAAGTCATTTTCTGTACCTTAAGAGCAGTGAAATATGACTGTCTTCTTATTATCTTATCTCTCTGGAGATAGATCATTCTCCACAGCCCCAAGTAAACCTGTCTGTAGCCTCAGTGACTTACTGCAGCCAAGCCTGCATCTGCTGCTGCTGCTGGTGCTGGCGATAAGGATAAGTTAAAATTCAATTGCCACATAAGCTGTGAACCTAGAATTTGGGATCTGACTTTATCAGTTCACATGACCCTCACATGTAGGTGACCCAGACACCTACAATTTGTGTATTTGAAACATTCTAGAATGAGTAGAGCATCAACCATGATTTTCACACATTGGAGCTTCTTTTGAGCTTCTGTTTATTGTTATTGTAAGAACACATTACATACACAGTACACATAAACACTATGCACAAACCCAGTACATGCATACTATACACCCAAATATATGACACACACAGCATACATACACAAGTCACATGCAAGTGCATATCAACACACATATAACAACACATATACAACACACACAAATAGTACAACACCCCTTCTCACATGAAGCAGAAACATCTCCATGCACAAACCAAACCTACATCTATCTCTATAACATATAATGACACATGTGCACAAATTACACACACCACACAGGGTACCCACTTGCAGCCAAGGATACACACAACACAATACAGATTCACTACACATGTATACACACACAGACACACACACACACACAGACACACACACACACACACACACGGAAAGAGAGAGAAATATTACACACATACTATATATAGAACACAATACACAGATACTACACACACACTTTTACACATATACACTACACACAGAAACACTATACATATACTATGCATATAACAATACACAAATACTTTACACACATATCATACATAGAAACATTAGCATTACAGACACATAAGCAATATACCTATGCTAGACATATATACAAACACTACACACATACTACATACACAGAGAAACACTAAAATGCTATACATACAACACAGAGCACAAATAATACATACACAGAAATATTATGCACTCATAAACATACTATAAACAGAAAGAAATTATATACACACAAACACTACACACAGGAAGAAGCACAATACATATGATATTCATATAATGCAATACCTCAATACTACACATACACACAGACAGAAAACCACATACACACTATACATGCAACACAGTATACGTATATATTATCCACACAATATGTTCTTACCACACACATAACTATGCTACACACAAACTATATGCACAAGAACACATTACATACATAGTACACATAAACACTATGCACAAACCCAGTACATGCATACTATACACCCAAATATATGACACACACACCATACATACACAAGCCACATGTAAGTGCATATCTTATACACATATACAACATACGCAAATAGTACAACACCCCCTCTCACATGCAGCAGAAACATCTCCATGCACAAACCAAACCTACATCTATCTCTATAACATATAATGACACACGTGCACAAGTTACACACACCACACAGGGTACCCACTCGCAGCCAAGGATACCACGCAGGCTATGCACATTTACCCTGTCCCTCCACTAGTGTCACACCACAGCAGTCACAGACAGTTCATTACACAGCCCACCTCATTGCTTTCCTTATGTCCTTGAGAGTAACTCACACTTCACACTCATTCCTAAAACTCTTTTCCCTTTCTTCAAGAGAAGCCTCAAAAGACAAATGAATTCCTCTAAAATATTTTTTGCCCACATTGTTAATTACCTTGGGAAATTATCTACCAGGAAAGGACCCCAAAACCCTCTGAAGAATTAGATGTTCACTTCATTTGGCACACAACAAGAGTCCCACTGACCTGATTAAGAGAGAACAGCCCTTCCTCCTTCCAGGGAGACTTTTCGCTCCACTTTAGTGAGAAAGTCCTCCTACTTGCTGGTAAATTCTATACCAAATCCTTTGACCTCACCATGACAAGGATAATGTTTAATTTTTAACTTTACATTTGCTCTGGCCTTGTGTCTTCTGAGGAGAAGATGAGTCTTGGGATCTACCTGACTAGAACCTCCGGGAACTGATTGGAACAATTTCAAGATTTAATAAACAGATCCCATACTCTTCAGCCAAGGCAGGATGGAGAATGCCTTTTGGAAATGTTCCTAAGATGTCTCCATTGAGGAGGCCTTTGGAATTCCATGGATTGTCACCAAAATGCTACAGCTTTACCCATTCCTTTCAGCTTTATTATCTTTTCCCTCCTCCAACCATCTCTTCCTTCCTTTTCTCCTCCTGCCTATTCTTTCCCTTCTACCCTCTCTTCCCTTCCTCCCTCCCTCGCTGCCTCTCTCCCTCCTTCAATCCTCCTCTCTCCCTTCCTCCTCCTTTGCCCCCCTTCCCTTTCCCCTCCCATACCCTCCTTCCTCCTTCCTAACTCCTCAGAGATCATACCTCTTTGACATTTGATGTGCTCAGAAAGCTGCACCTTTTCTTAGGGCCTGCCTCTCAAAGCCGTGACATGTCCTGTGGCTTCTCCTGGTTCAGCTCCGGGCTCTTCCCAATCTTTTGAATTGAATTGTAATCTACTGATCAGTTAGTACCATCTACGCCTTGAGTTGGATAATTTTCACTGTTGATGATTCACTAATACACGTAAACGTTTTAATTTTATTATGCTTTTTCAACGCATGTCAGTAGTTGACAGCAGATTCTCCATGGCTTGAATCACCCCCCCCCCCTTAAATAAATGCTGTGGCCAAAGGTGGTGAGGGCCTGTGAGCCCTGTACTTGAGGCCAAGGCAAGAGGATATGAGTTTGAGGCCAGTCTGGGCTACATAACAAGGGCCAGGGAAGCCCCAGATGCATGATAAGACACGATCAGAAAAGGAAGGAGAAGGGAGAAAAGGAAGGGAAGGAGAGGGAGGGGAAAGAAAACCTTTGCCAAGGAGCTTTGTCCTGTTACTCGGCTGGAGTTGTGATTATTAGATGTGTTGATCCTCTGTGTGCCCAAGAAGTCTGTACTATCTACTCATATAGCTGGCGGCTTCTGGTACTTTCTGGAAAGGGGAACTTTTTAATGATTGAAAGCTCCAAGTTAGTAGTTGTCCAATGTTCACCTCGTGAGTAGACAACACTCCCACTTGGCACCAACGTCCTAAGTTCTAGGTACAAATTACACAAGAGGGACCCATTTTTCTGTTTGCTGGCTCCATTGTCTATTGCCTCACAACACTCTGAAATTGCTTCATCCGGATTCCATGTTTCACTCATTAAATTTTTACCTTAGGGGTTTATCACGGAAAGTTCAGACATACAAAAGAAACAGAACAGTCTAGTGCAACCACTGACCTATTAACTACCTTAAACTCTCATTTAAAATTCTCTGTTCAATAGGGTTTTTTTTGCAGTATTTTAAATCGATTATTAGACATTATATAGTTTCTTCTACAAGAACTTAGCATAGAAACTTAGTTCATTGGAAGAATTTAAAACATACCTAATGACAAGCCATTTCTTCACCACCACCAATTTAAGCTAGAATAGATTATATTAAGGGCAGGTTTATTGGGAAGCTGCTCTCGGTGAATTCACTGGCCCCCTAAGAAAATCACCATGGGCAAGGGGCAGGGGGAGAGAAAGAATATGCAGGTAGAGAGAAGAGAAGGGCAACCAGGTTGGGGTTGTGGTCGGGTTTGGGATATGCCAGGTAGGGACTAAGGGATGCTGGGAGAACCTGGAGGCCAGGCCTGCTTTGGTATAAAATATGCATCTTAGTCCCCTGTCCCTGGGTTCCAAAAACAAACACTAATAACAAAACCACAACCCTTTAAATCTCCTCAATTGCTTCAAAGTTGTCTTCTCTATTCTTGTTTGGTTTTTGAGACAGAGTCTCATGTCGTTCAGACTGGCTTGGGTCACAAGGTAGTCAAGGATAGGCTTGAATTCCCAAACCTCCTGCCTCTACTCACCATGTGCAGGAATTTCAGATACGTGCCACGGTACCAGGTTAGATGCTGTGCTGGGCTTTGTGCATGATGTTCAAACACTCTACCAACTGAGCCACATCCTCAGCCAGCATGTATTATTTCTTTTTAAAAACTGTAAAGGATGTGTATATATGTGTGCCTATGTATTATTGGGGGGCTCTAGAGTCCCTGGTGTCTGTTGTGGTTGTGAGCTGCTTGACGTGGGTGCTGGAAACTGAACTTGGGTTCTCTGAAAGAGCAGGAAGCATTCTTAATCCCCAAACCATCTCTCCAGCCTCCATCATTTCTTGACTGTCACTTGAGAAATGTACTACCTCAATGAGATAGATCATTGGTTTTACCTTTAAACAAGTCCCACTACTGTAATTGCTAATTTAGGCTCTCTGCCAACCTGCCTGCCTTCATCGACTCCAGCAGCAGCTTATGTCATCACCTGCCTCTGCCAAGTGTGACCTGTAAATGGATCTCTCTCTCTCTCTTTCTCAATCTCTCTCTCTCTCTCTCTCTCTCTCTCTCTCTCTCTCTCTCTTTCTCTCTCTCTCTCTCTCTCTCTCTCTCTTTCCCTCTTTGTCTCTTTTTCTGGCTGTTTGTCTCTCTCTAGCTCTCATGTCTCTACTCTGAGCTGGATTTTTGCCTTCCTTCCTTCCTTCCTTCCTTCCTTCCTTCCTTCCTTCCTTCCTTCCTTCCTTCCCCCAATAAACCTGTTGCCTGGTGTAATCTGTTTAGCAACACGCCTTGTCAAGGGCCCATCAAAGGTCCTCCCCCACTCCCACCCCACAAGTGTTATCCTAACATTACTGTAATGCTATGTATGTTTGTGTCTAGGGGGTGGGGGTGTCTCTCCTGGTGTCTAGCCATACCGAACCCTACTGGTCCACTCCATCCTCAACGACAGAAAGTGGATAATTTCTGGCCCACCAATCTTTGCATCCAATCCAACACTGGCAGTTGGTAAATTCTCCCCCTCAGTTGGCTTAAATGTTTCTCTGAGCCTCTGGTGGAGGTACCTGTCTCTGACCAATTTCCTTGGGTGAGGCTTTGTTTTTTTGAGCACAGTTTCACAGTTTTCACCCTCTGGCTCTTAGGCACTGGCCCGTACAGTGAAGGTGACAACTCATTGGGCAGCTTGTGCCTTCTCTGTTCAGTCTTCCCTGAGTCCTTGGGATGCTTCAGGACTTTGGGTTTGGGACCTCTCCCTAGTTCACCTATCAGAACTGCATCATTCGTCTCCTCAGTCCCTTTGGGATGTCTTTCTTTGGAGACCCTCCAACCCCTCCCCCCCTTTCCAGTTGAATCTGACCTCAACTTGCTGTGGAGAGATCAGGAAATGTGAAAAAAAATCCCCTTTCCTTATTTATTTATTCCTTGCTCCCTTTTTGGGCCTGATCTCCCTCCCCACACTGCAAAAACTGTTATGTCTGTCGGTTTGTTCTTAAGTGCACCTTGTAATGATCAGGAGTGGAAAAACCAAAGAAGCAGACCAGTTAGTGGACTCATCTGTTCTTCCCTGCAGCGTCTACTCGGAACCAAACTGCTAATCTAGCACTGCCGAGGTGTGTTCATTTTTTTGTGAATTTGATGCCAAATTCTAGAGTCCAGTTCTTCAGCTGCTGCTTCTCTCTAGCCCTGTGTTCTCCATGGCTCTAGTTCTTTCAGCCTGCTGACCCACGTGGATGGCTTCCTTCCCTTCTCTCCCTCTTCTGGCTTTCTGCAGCCAGGCTTTGAGTCCACTACGGACTCACCCACAAAAGGCAGTCCTGCAGCCCGCTTGCACTCTCAGCTCTCTTTTGGCGCATACAGGATAACCCCCCTACACCCCTCTAACAATCACACACTCCCATCCCTACACCAGCACACGGTGTTCTGCTTTGCTCCCCCCAACTCCCCCCCCCCCTCTCTCTTTCTCTCCCTGGACTCAGATTTTGGAACTTGATTTCGAATTCTCACAAATCCTTAATAACTACTACTGTCGAAACCAAATCTCCAAATACCTTTTATCTAAACTTGCTCTGCTCTACATTCCCAAAGTCTCTTATTTCTAGGGTTCTATTTCCCTGCTCTTTTTTTTTTTTTTTTGGTTCTTTTTTTTGGAGCTGGGGACCGAACCCAGGGCCTTGCGCTTCCTAGGTAAGCGCTCTACCACTGAGCTAAATCCCCAGTCCCTATTTCCCTGCTCTTAAAAAAAATCTCTTATCTCTAGAATTTCTTTGCACTCTGCTCTCAAAAACAGATTATGCTGTAAACTCTTATCTCAGGATTTGTAAATTTCTAGTTTGGTATGGCTAAAAAATCTGTATCATCAGTAACAAAATTTGGCTTTAAGCTTATAGGCTTATAATTAAAATCTGTGTGTGTGTGTGTGTGTGTGTGTGTGTGTGTATGTGTGTTTCAACTCTTGTTTAGGATATATATGTGTGTATGTAACTCAGATTCAATTATATATATATACACATATATATATATCTTGGATTCAACTTAATACACACATATATAAATGTGTGTATTCAAATTTAATAACACATATAAATCATTTTTATATTTATATATAAATATATAGTATATGTTTCCTAGTATATATATATTCTTGATCCATATATATATGCCGTGTGACTTCACCATCTTAAGATGACCACCTGGTATAAAGCAACAATTGTGAAACTTCTTAGCACTAATTAGCTCTTTATTATTGTATTTCCTTTTTTTTTTTATTAACTTGAGTATTTCTTATATACATTTCGAGTGTTATTCCCTTTCCCGGTTTCCGGGCAAACATCCCCCTCCTGCCTCCCCTTCCTTATGGGTGTTCTCCTCCCAACCCTCCCCCCATTGCCGCCCTCCCCCCATAGACTAGTTCACTGGGGGTTCAGTCTTAGCAGGACCCAGGGCTTCCCCTTCCACTGGTGCTCTTACTAGAATATTCATTGCTACCTATGGGGTCAGAGTCCAGGGTCAGTCCATGTATAGTCTTTAGGTAGTGGCTTAGTCCCTGGAAGCTCTGGTTGCTTGGCATTGTTGTACTTTTGGGGTCTCGAGCCCCTTCAAGCTCTTCCAGTTCATTCTCTGATTCCTTCAATAGAGGACCTATTCTCAGTTCAGTGGTTTGCTGCTGGCATTCGCCTCTGTATTTGCTGTATTCTGGCTGTGTCTCTCAGGAGCGATCTACATCCAGCTCCTGTCGGTCTGCACTTCTTTGCTTCATCCATCTTGTCTAATTGGGTGGCTGTATATGTATGGGCCACATGTGGGGCAGGCTCTGAATGGGTGTTCCTTAAGTCTCTGTTTTAATCTTTGCCTCTCCCTTCCCTGCCAAGGGTATTCTTTTTCCTCATTTAAAGAAGGAGTGAAGCATTCACATTTTGATCATCCGTCTTGAGTTTCGTTTGTTCTAGGGATCTAGGGTAATTCAAGCATTTGGGCTAATAGCCACTTATCAATGAGTGCATACCATGTATGTCTTTCTGTGATTGGGTTAGCTCACTCAGGATGATATTTTCCAGTTCCAACCATTTGCCTACGAATTTCATAAACTCGTTGTTTTTGATAGCTGAGTAATATTCCATTGTGTAGATGTACCACATTTTCTGTATCCATTCCTCTGTTGAAGGGCATCTGGGTTCTTTCCATTTTCTGGCTATTATAAATAAGGCTGCGATGAACATACTGGAGCACGTGTCTCTTTTATATGTTGAGGCATCTTTTGGGTATATGCCCAAGAGAGGTATAGCTGGATCCTCAGGCAGTTCAATGTCCAATTTTCTGAGGAACCTCCAGACTGATTTCCAGAATGGTTTTACCAGTCTGCAATCCCACCAACAATGGAGGAGTGTTCCTCTTTCTCCACATCCTCGCCAGCATCTGCTGTCACCTGAGTTTTTTTTTTTTTTTTTTTTTTTTTATTAACTTGAGTATTTCTTATATACATTTCAAGTGTTATTCCCTTTCCCGGTTTCCGGACAAACATCACCCTCCCCCCTCCCCTTCCTTATGGGTGTTCCCCTCCCAAACCTCCCCCCATTGCCACCCTCCCCGCATAGTCTAGTTCACTGGGGGTTCAGTCTTAGCAGGACCCAGGGCTTCCCCTTCCACTGGTGCTCTTACTAGGATATTCATTGCTACCTATGGGGACAGAGTCCAGGGTCAGTCCATGTATAGTCTTTAGGTAGTGGCTTAGTCCCTGGAAGCTCTGGTTGCTTGACATTGTTGTACTTTTGGGGTCTCGAGCACCTTCAAGCTCTTCCAGTTCTTTCTCTGATTCCTTCAACGGGGGACCTATTCTCAGTTCAGTGGTTTGCTGCTGGCATTCGCCTCTGTATTTGCTGTATTCTGGCTGTGTCTCTCAGGAGCGATCTACATCCGGCTCCTGTCGGTCTGCACTTCTTTGCTTCATCCATCTTGTCTTATTGGGTGGCTGTATATGTATGGGCCACCTGTGGGGCAGGCTCTGAATGGGTGTTCCTTCAGTCTCTGTTTTAATCTTTGCCTCTCCCTTCCCTGCCAAGGGTATTCTTTTTCCTCATTTAAAGAAGGAGTGAAGCATTCACATTTTGATCATCCGTCTTGAGTTTCCTTTGTTCTAGGGATCTAGGGTAATTCAAGCATTTGGGCTAATAGCCACTTATCAATGAGTGCATACCATGTATGTCTTTCTGTGAGTGGGTTAGCTCACTCAGGATGATATTTTCCAGTTCCAACCATTTGCCTACGAATTTCATAAACTCGTTGTTTTTGATAGCTGAGTAATATTCCATTGTGTAGATGTACCACATTTTCTGTATCCATTCCTCTGTTGAAGGGCATCTGGGTTCTTTCCAGTTTCTGGCTATTATAAATAAGGCTGCGATGAACATAGTGGAGCACGTGTCTCTTTTATATGTTGAGGCATCTTTTGGGTATATGCCCAAGAGAGGTATGGCTGGATCCTCAGGCAGTTCAATGTCCAATTTTCTGAGGAACCTCCAGACTGATTTCCAGAATGGTTTTACCAGTCTGCAATCCCACCAACAATGGAGGAGTGTTCCTCTTTCTCCACATCCTCGCCAGCATCTGCTGTCACCTGAGTTTTTGATCTTAGCCATTCTCACTGGTGTGAGGTGAAATCTCAGGGTTGTTTTGATTTGCATTTCCCTTATGACTAAAGATGTTGAACATTTCTTTAGGTGTTTCTCAGCCATTCGCCATTCCTCAGTTGTGAATTCTTTGTTTAGCTCTGAACCCCATTTTTTAATAGGGTTATTTGTTTCCCTGCGGTCTAACTTCTTGAGTTCTTTGTATATTTTGGATATAAGGCCTCTATCTGTTGTAGGATTGGTAAAGATCTTTTCCCAATCTGTTGGTTGCCGTTTTGTCCTAACCACAGTGTCCTTTGCCTTACAGAAGCTTTGCAGTTTTATGAGATCCCATTTGTCGATTCTTGATCTTAGAGCATAAGCCATTGGTGTTTTGTTCAGGAAATTTTTTCCAGTGCCCATGTGTTCCAGATGCTTCCCTAGTTTTTCTTCTATTAGTGTGAGTGTGTCTGGTTTGATGTGGAGGTCCTTGATCCACTTGGACTTAAGCTTTGTACAGGGTGATAAGCATGGATCGATCTGCATTCTTCTACATGTTGCCCTCCAGTTGAACCAGCACCATTTGCTGAAAATGCTATCTTTTTTCCATTGGATGGTTTTGGCTCCTTTGTCAAAAATCAAGTGACCATAGGTGTGTGGGTTCATTTCTGGGTCTTCAATTCTATTCCATTGGTCTATCTGTCTGTCTCTGTACCAATACCATGCAGTTTTTATCACTATTGCTCTGTAATACTGCTTGAGTTCAGGGATAGTGATTCCCCCTGAAGTCCTCTTATTGTTGAGGATAGCTTTAGCTATCCTGGGTTTTTTGTTATTCCAGATGAATTTGCAAATTGTTCTGTCTAACTCTTTGAAGAATTGGATTGGTATTTTGATGGGGATTGCATTGAATCTGTAGATTGCTTTTGGTAAAATGGCCATTTTTACTATATTAATCCTGCCAATCCATGAGCATGGGAGATCTTTCCATCTTCTGAGGTCTTCTTCAATTTCTTTCCTCAGTGTCTTGAAGTTCTTATTGTACAGATCTTTTACTTGCTTGGTTAAAGTCACACCGAGGTACTTTATATTATTTGGGTCTATTATGAAGGGTGTCGTTTCCCTAATTTCTTTCTCAGCTTGTTTCTCTTTTGTATAGAGGAAGGCAACTGATTTATTTGAGTTAATTTTATACCCAGCCACTTTGCTGAAGTTGTTTATAAGCTTTAGTAGTTCTCTGGTGGAACTTTTGGGATCACTTAAATATACTATCATGTCGTCTGCAAATAGTGATATTTTGACCTCTTCTTTTCCGATCTGTATCCCCTTGATCTCCTTTTGTTGTCTGATTGCTCTGGCTAGAACTTCAAGAACTATATTGAATAAGTAGGGAGAGAGTGGGCAGCCTTGTCTAGTCCCTGATTTTAGTGGGATTGCTTCAAGTTTCTCTCCATTTAGTTTAATGTTAGCAACTGGTTTGCTGTATATGGCTTTTACTATGTTTAGGTATGGGCCTTGAATACCTATTCTTTCCAGGACTTTTATCATGAAGGGGTGTTGAATTTTGTCAAATGCTTTCTCAGCATCTAATGAAATGATCATGTGGTTCTGTTCTTTCAGTTTGTTTATATGATGGATCACGTTGATGGTTTTCCTTATATTAAACCATCCCTGCATGCCTGGGATGAAGCCTACTTGATCATG